>NW_009260073.1:3055545-3086013 GCF_000687185.1 Egretta garzetta
TGCTAGGGGAAAAGGTTGCTCCTCAGCTGAGACTGAGCGTGCTAGATTTCACCCTTGATCGAGTTGGGAAAGCCGGGTATCAACAGCTCTAGGTAGTATTTGTAAGGAAAGAATTTAGCCAGCCAGCATGGCTTACTCTAAGGCTGTGTGAAAATCCACGGCTACTACCATGAAAACAGGTGTAAGAGAAACGACGGGGGATCCTGTTTGCATAATTGCTAATATGATTAGCAATTAGAGATCACTTTCCATTCCTTTTGCTCACGAAGCCCTCTCTCACCGGGAGCAATGGGCGCAGTCATCAGTAAGTCACTCAGCTACGGCACAGTACACAGGGCGCTTTGGGTGGTTGGGCGCTGGCAGAGATGACCGATTTTGGGAGAGATTAGGAGGGTTGGAATTAGGAGGGGAGTGAAGCAGAGTTAAAAGCGTAGAAAGACAGTAGGAAAAGATGATGAAGTAATAACTTTCATGTGCCATATACTTAGAAAATGTGTGATAATATTTCATCACAAAGGGATTTTGCAATTTTCCTATGGAAAGTATTTATCTTTTCCTGGATGTAGGTGTCTTGTGCGGGATCTTCTTGCAGAAGTGGGGCTTTCTGCTACAAGTGCTTTAGATGCTTTAAGACCAAAGCTGGCCCTAGCCCGCTGGTACTGTAAGCATGTTTTGGAGAGGTCCTCCTGTTTGCTTGACTTCTGTAGCACACATAGGCTCTCTAAGTGTCCTCCCCCAAGTTACTCATCAGCTGAACAAGTACAACGTAGAGCTAAAACAAATGGTAAGTATTTGTGTGCATACCTATTGCATAGTTCGTATAGTATAGCTGCCTTGACTCTGTTATTTGACTCTCCTAAACTGGAGAGAGAGAGAGACTAGAAAAGGAGCCCCTGTGAGTGTTGTGCATGGGAATTACAGGGAGAATAAATGCTTGAAAGTGGCATATCCAATGGGTTAGCACAGCACTGAAATTAGGTGGCTTGAAAGGCTGCGTAGGTGGCTGGCTGCTAAGACTCCTTTGCAGGAGCTGGAGGGATCCAGCTGCACAAATAGTTTGGCCGTTCAGAGGCCAGGGATTTTCTTCCTCAGCTCTGCTGCACATTTTGTATGTGTTCAAAACAAAGCAATTATATGAGGTTGCATTGCTTGAAAATGATGAAAATATAGCCAGCCATGCCACTAGCAGTCCCTCCTTGCTATACCAGCAAGCAGCTCCAGTTTTGCCATCTGATTCATGTACGTAGATATGAATGAAAAGCCCATCTGCATGCACATGCAGCCAAGACCTACAGAAAAGTCTGAGTTTCAGGAATTTCATGGAAATTCCTAGAAAATGTGGCTTTCTCATATGAATGTGATATTCCACATCAAGTTATGATAAGCAAGTTTGTTTTCCTGCTGGCTTGCTCACCTAATAAAGGCTATTTATATTCTTGGGCAGATTTTTATATAAATCATTAGAATATATATAAAAGAAAAAAATTCCCACAACTGTGTGAAAGTATGAAACTTTGCCTGGAAGTGCAGTAATGTACAAGTTATTGACCATCTTGATATCCCGGAGCCAGAGAATATGAACAGAATTAGAATACGTGCTGGAGAAATAGGCCTGCTACTGAGAAAGTTTCAAGTACATATAAATGGCAAATTTGTACATCCACGTTCTCATGGATAAGTGTTCAGGCATTCAGAGAAGGATACAGGGGTTAGTTAAGACATTTAACTTTGATGGTTGAGCTCTGTCGTGGTTTAACCCGGCTGGCAACTCAGCACCACGCAGCCGCTCGTTCACTCCCCCCTCCCTCAGTGGGATGGGGGAGAGAATTGGGAAGGAAATAAAAGGTTAGAGCCGAGGGCTGAGATAAAGACAGTTTAATAAGAGAAAATAATAATAATAGTAATAATGAGAATGATAACAGAATATACAGAATATACAAAACGAATGATGCACAATGCAATTGCTCACCACCCGCGCTTGTTATGCACCTGGGCGAGCAGGAGAAGCTCAAAAAGTCCTTGAGTAGTCTGAGCACTACTTGGCAACAGCTGAAAACATCAGTGTGTTATCAACATTCTTCTGGTACTAAATCCAAAACACAGCACTATGCTAGCTACTATGAGGAAAATTAACTCTATCCCAGCCGAAACCAGGACAAGCTCCTACTGGTTGGGACATACAGTTAATTATTCTCACATGGTAAGAAAAAAAAAATAGGTAGAACATGAGAGAAGCCTTTCAGCCTTGGAGGACGGCTGAGGGGAAAAAAAAGGCCTGCCAACTGCAGTTCTGAAATCTATTCGAGGTCAGAGAAGCTTAAAGAAGATCCCCAGTGAAGTAAATGAAGATTATCACAGAAAAACAAGAGAAGATCTGAAAAAGCAGCTGGTAATACATAGATCTGAAACTGAATCATCAGGAGAATGGGCTTAGCTTGATGCTGTCGAGATAAAAAAAACCCCTGAGGCAATTAACTTTGTGAGTTCAGAGGTGTGAATGAGTCAGGTTTTATAAGGAGAGGCAGTGTCTTGCTTGAACAGCACACAATATTGCAAACTGGGGATGGAACCATGAAGGCAAGAGGGAAAAGTAGGAATGAGGGCAGGGGAAAGGAGGATATAACATCCGCGGTGAGAGTAGGGTAACTGGGGCCAGGAGACAACAGCGAGCAGCAAACATGATCTTCTCTGAGAACCATGGGGAGCTGAGGGCTGAGGATGCAGTGAGCTGGCAGTGAACCAGCAGCTGAGGAAATGGTGGAAGAAGGAAGGGTTGAATTCGTGGAAAATTAGTTTTCTTTCTCTGGGAAAGAGGTTGTTTTGTTTTTGACAGTCTCATTTGAACAGAAAGAGGAATTTGCCATCTGTGGAGACGCCACTTCCAGAAAATCTTAACCTTTTCCTGACCGAGCGTGGAGCAGCAGCTGCCGCACACAGTAACTGTGCGGCAGCCCAGAGCGGTCTCATTTTTCACTGCCACGGGCTTGAAACGTCGGGCTTCTTTATAACTTTGCAATACAGAGTTCTTTGGTTCTTCTAACATGACCTTTAGTGGCATTATACCACTAAAAGTACAAACCTCCTTTCTTGGCCATAACTCACCTCCATAGATGTTACACGCTTACACCCAGGAATGTAACGCACAGTGTCACAGCTTTTCATACAGGGAGGACGGGTTGCTAGGCTTGCTGGGAAGCTGATCTTGTTACCTCTCTGCTCTGCACTTTGAAGTAAGGAAGTTATATTATTTATGTTTTTTCTGTTTGTCAATACTTGGGGTACTCAAATAGCGTAAGTGATGAGGGACGTGAAGTACCTGGACAGAGAGAGAAATAGGTATTATTTGTGCCATAGCATCAAGCGTATGGTGCAGCGAACTAATAGTTAAATTAGAATGACAGTAAATCATGTTAGGGCTGCACAGGAAAATAAAAGCCAGCAAGAAAGGCTAATTCTAAAAATAAAGCAGAAGTTGTTTGTTGGGGTGATCTGGAAAGAAACAGGGCAGTGAAATTTGTAGATGTCTTTTTATAAAACACTAGAGGAATGTGTAACAAACATGAAGAACTCACTGCTTTATTGTAAGGAAAGGAAAATCCTGGCTCAGGAACAATGAAGATGTAACAGTGAAGAAAGCCCTTATTTCTCAAAGATACTGGCTCTTGGAAGAATAGCTGAACCGATACAAGGTTGTGAAATGGAAATTTCCCTTTGAAAAATGCTGCTCCACTGGGTGCAAAACATACTTCACAAAGAAGAATGTTGAAAACAACTTTCTGAGTGGGAAAATTTCAAAGAAGTTCAAATTTAAAATGAGAGATCCTATTTGGATAGTCTCATCTTGTTTTATTTTGATTCTCCTGGATCACTTGTCCTGAATTTTCAATGTTGGTATTCTTGTTCCTTTTTTTTTTTTTTTTTAATTTTTGTGCAGGCATGTGTGTGCATGTGTGTATTATGTGATAATCTTTCAAATTATTCACATTTTTTTTAATTGAAATAATTTGGATTTTTTTCTGCAAAATACATCATCTGCATTTTTCATTTCAAATCTGGTTGAAAACAGACTCTGGCATGCTGGAATTTACCCTGGCCTAAATGAACTTCATTTCCCGAGGAGCTGTGCTGCCAGCTGATAATTTGGTTGGGGAGCACCTCACCAACTTCTACATTTCTGGTTTCTTTTTCTGTAGATAAGAGTTATTTTCTTGTCATGGAATTTTCTTTAATTCTTTATTGCTGCTTCCCCTTGATAGTTACAGTGATAGGAAAATCCTCGTAACCTGTTAACTCCCATTGCCTTAACTAAAATATGGTAATTGGCCATGACTGCACAGCATCACAGAATAATTGAGGTTGGACCTCTGGAGATCTTCTAGTCCAGCCCCCTGCTCCAGGCAGCTCAGCTGGAGCAGGTTGCTCAGGCCATGTCCTGTCAGGTGTTAAATATCTCCAAAGATGGAGACTCCACAGCCTCTCTGGGAAAGCTGTGCTGGTGCTAGGTCCCCCTCATGTTTTCCTTATATCTAATTGGCATTTCCCACATTCTGGTGTGTGCCTCTCATCCTGTCCCCGTGCGCCTTCAAGGGGAGCCTGGCTCTGTCCTCTCTGCACCCTCCCGTGATGCTCACCAAATGGTTTAGGTGCGTCTGTTTTCACTGGGCATCCGAACTGGCCGGCAGCACCCAGACCGTGTGTTACCAGCAACCTGCACGGTAGCTATGGTTCAGGGATGTGCTGCCAGGTGTGGCGTGGCAGCTCATGAAATACAATCATACCATCGCAAGCACTTGTTGGATCATGCTATCAGCTCCTGTGTTATCTCTTGCAAGATAATCAAAGGTGAACCTTTATCCATGGTTCAAATCCATTGATACTTTTACCCGGTGTGGATGAAGGTTTTCAGGTGGTGCTGTGTGTTTGGCAAATGTGGGATGTCTGTCCCTATCCAGATAGTACAGTGGTTTACTATCTGGAGTCATTGGGCTTGTCTGAGAAGCTACAAGCCTAAGCAAAAAATATTTTAAAACAGTCAGTAGTTATTACTAGGATTCTTCATATTTTTGACCCAGGGGGGTTGGTTTGGTAATTCCAGAACAATGCACTTGACCTGAAAGAAAGCGTGCGCATGGTAAGGATTCTCACCAGCTATTCCTGCCCTGGCGAAAAGGAGCTTTATCACAGCTGGCTAATCTTCTGATCTGTTAGTTTATGAAATACTGGGATTAGAAAAGGAACGTGACAGTTTTGTGCTGACTGGCAAAAGGCTTTGCCGGGCTCTCGGAGGCTGGTGCGGAGCCCTGAAGAAGGGAGCTGGTGCGATGGCAGCGCAGATAGGTGCGGGCTGAACAACACCCGCTGTGGCTGGCAGGAAGCACTGTCCTCCGAGCGCTGATTCAGCAGCCAGGAGCTAATTGTGCAAGAGGAATGGCACTTTTAAGGTGTTTACATTCTCTTACCAGACCAGTCAGTGTAAATAATGCCTTTGTCAGCAGTATGGTGGTGACCAAAAAGCTTTGCGAATGCAGCATAAGGATTGCCCGGACCTCCTGTAGCAAGGTAAATCATGCTGTTTGAGTCCTTTGGAAAGGGACAGGAGAGTTATGATTCTGCTGTGGTCAGAGAGTTACTTCCTCCCTTTTCAACTAACCTAAACCAGTGTGTCTCCATTAGCTTCAGAGACCCTATGCTGATTTAGGTCTAGTTCAAAGCACCTGAACACTCTGTGATAAGCAGTGCTGTAGATATGCAATTTACCCTCATGTATAGGCTATATACATTATCACTGGTTTCCTAAGTGAAAAGCTTTCCTTATTGTGTGACTATTCAAATTACATATACGTACATATATATTTGCCCAATAGAGTTGTTCAAGATTCTGTTTCTGGCCAATAACAGCAACAGGTTGTGTCTTTAGCTTCTGGGAGCAAACAGAGAATGCCAGTAGGAAAAAAGAGGTGGGGAGAAGATTTTGATTTGTAGTGTTTTAACTGATAAAATGAGGGGTTTCCATTCCCGCCACATTCTCGTATAGCAACCTGGAGAAGAAAGGAAAGAGATTACATTTTTTTTTCAACCAGAGATAAGTTATCAATCAAAATTTAGGCACCTAAGTCTCTGTTTACAGCTTCAGAAATATTTACGGCCAAGTAAGGCAATTAGATTCCACAAATCAGTAGTTGGACTTGAGAAACTTAAGCTTGAATATGAAGTCCCAGAATCGGTGTGAGGTCACCAAAATTGCAAACAGGTTTACGTTTACTTTTTTGTCATCTTTTTGCATCTTTCCAAAATTTAATTGAATTACCAATGGAAGATACTAAATTGCCCGTAAAGGTAAAACTACCCCACTGTATAAATCCATTATACACCCCCAGTCTGAATACTGTGTGCTGCTCTCAAAGAGGGTACAGTAACATTATACAGGGTATAGGGAAGGTCAGCAAAGATCATTGAAGATATGAAGTAGGTTTCATATCAGGAACGCTTAAATAGACCACGATCCCTGAGCCTGAGAAGAGATAACCGAGGGGGCATAGACTAGCAATCGATAGACGGAATGGAGAGGAGAAGCTGTGTGGGGATGAACTGCTTACTGTTCCTCGCTGTACAAGAATGACGGGGCGTCAAATAAAATCATCAGGTGGGAAGTTCGAACAAATACAAGGAGATGATACTTCATGCAACATGATGTCAAAGCAGAATTCATTGGCACTGAGTATTGTGGATGCTAGGGGCTTCTGTGGTTTCAAAAAGTAATTAAATTTAAGTAGGAAGTTAAGCATTAAGCACCATGAGAGCTCTGAAAGGATGGAGTAAGCCAAAGCAATACTTAATCAATTGAATTTATTCAGTAGAGAAAATTTTAACATCATTTTCAGTAGCATGTTTATTCTGTTTTCTCTTTTTTTATCATTAATTGTATCACCTCGTGTTTTTAAATTGAGTTACTTAGAGCAGAGACTACCCTGCATGTTTGTTCAACACTTCTGAATTTATATTCTGTAAAGTGACAAGTATTTTTGTGATGCTCTCTAAACGATAAGCAGTACTGATTAGTCTCCCCACTTGTGCCTGACTGGTGTGCACCTAGCTGCTTCTCAGGAGGAAAATGCCTTAAGTAAAAATACCTTAAGTAGAGTCAACAGCAGATCCAAAGGTGCAGTCATGTCACCGCTACACCCGTCACCTTTGCGTGTCCTGCCGACGTCTCGGTGTGCAGAGAGCCAACTTAAGGTGAGAGATGTTACTGTGGCTTGTACAAACCGATGAGCCATTTTGCCGAACGCAAATAAGTATCTCTGCAAATTCTGCTCTAATGAAAGCGAGGGGGTGGAGCTACAAACCTTGCCATGCAAATATAACTTTCGACAGAAGAGTATCAGTTTTACACAAATTAAACCCATGCCACGGAAACTTTCTCAAGGCTAGGTGCAGATTATTGCTGCTGAGGCGGCTGTGGCGGTTTGGGTGGAAGGCACAGAGCATCTCTTGGATGACACTGACACAAATAAGTAGCCGGAGAAGCTGCACGAGCCCTCCTGTCCCAGCTGTCTTCAGGCCCCGTCCTTTAAACAACTCTCAACGAGTGGCGGATGAGCTACACCTCCTCAGAAGGGCTTCTTGAAACAGTCACAAAGAAATAAAACGCATATAAACCATACCCGTACAGTGCCTGGGGAAGCAAGCTACGCAAAAGACGACACTCGAACACCGAGAGCTTAACCTCATTTTTGGTAGTTGTATATAATTCTTGTGGCTGTACTGTGGACAATGAGTCAAGGATTTTTTTTACTGCAAAATTAGGTGGTTCTTTGATCAAAAAGGGTAGGGTAATACTGTTTGAGTGTTAAGGACCTTCAGCTCCTGTAATCGCTGTGAGCAAGCTGTGGTGCAGGGGTCTGGCTGCCTGTTCTGCAGCAGACAAGGTCTCCACCACTGTGTTTAGAGGCTGCCACAGCAGCCAAAATAATGGAGTTCAGGAATTAAAAGCTGCTTATGCTAGTGTTACGTGAACATACGGATGCTGTACCTGGTTCCTGGAGGGGCCTGTTCATGCTTAAAAAGCCAACAGAAATCCTGCACCCTAGCAGACAAATCCCCCCAACCCCCTGATGTTTTATTTTTAAGTGCCAGCAAATAACTTCTGCTGTGTCAATAAACAGAAGCATCGCTGAGAGACGGTATATTGCTTCCTTGAAGGTAAGTATGTTACTGAAATCTTGGCTTTAGGCAGATAAGTTTATAAACTGCTCTCGTTATTTCTTTGGTACGGTATATGCAGATCAGTTGTGGTTCGTAACCTGTGATGGCGTTACTGTTTGCATTACCCGCATAAATCTTCCTGCATCTGTGTATTTCATAAGGGAGCAAACGTTTCTGTCTATTACATGAACACGACTATTGTAATAAACTCATGTTATGACAGACTGTAATTACTGCAAGCAGTCTCCCCAAAGCCTACAGCCAGGGTGTTGTGCTTAGACAAGAGTATTTCCAGCAGCCTAGAGAGGATTAGCAGACTAGGCTGCACAATAACGCGCGTTTTCTGTCGGTCCTGCCTTGCTGGGGGGACTGGAGACCAACAGCCGAACACCCCAGGGCTAAGTACGCTGCCTGCTGCCCGCTGCCGGTGGAGAGGGCCAGGGGGAGTTATCTGGCCCTGGGCCAGCGGGGCTGTTGCAGAGGGAGGAGAGGGATGTGCAACACCCTCGGGTGGCTGCGGTGCACACACCCGCCTGCACTGGCTCTGCCTCGTCTGGGCAGAAACAAGCTCCTACCAACCAACAAGGACATAAAGCAGTAATGTTGAAGTTAAACATTTTTAAAATCTCTCCCCAGAGCATTACCGAAGTTGGCTGAGCGACTCTCTGAACTGCCAGCGTCGAAGCTCAGCACGCAGAGGTATCTTGCAGAGATCTGCAAAGATCTGCCAGTGCTAGTGCTTAAAAACTGTAGCAAACTGAACAGAGAAACTGCTTCGATCTCGGGTAGATCTTTAGAGGGGGTACTGTGGCATGCAAAGAGTGAGCAGAGAGGATAGTTGCATAATTAGCACTCGGCCATAGAGTTTTGCGGTAGTGAGATTTCAATTTGATAGCAATTTCTCCCCCCAGTTCCAAATTAGAAATTGGACTAACAATACTTCTCCTGCTACCCGTTAGGCTTCTGAAAAGCATTTGTCCCTGTGACATTGATTGAAAAAGTGCCTGACAGGAAAGCGGTACAATCCCACTGCATTCAGTGAATTAAAAATTGCTTAATTGATAGCTCTCAAAGAACAAGATTTTACAGGTTTTGTTATGCAAAGAAGCAATTTGCAATAATGGTTTCTTTTGCCTTCAATTTCCATGAATCCCTGACTGTTTCCTGGCCCTGTTGTTTTCTCTCTGGTAACTTCCCGCTGTAAATCCATGACTATTAATGCTGGATCTGTGTATGACTGGATCTCCCAGAAGTACATGTTTGATTCAGATCAGGTGTGGCGCACGATCGCGTTTCTGTGTAATCATCCAAAGCAAATTTCGGTTGCCTCGGTGTGCTGGCCTGGCTGGGGAAAAACTGGAGGGAGTCAGGCAGGCATGGTAATGGGTCAGGTGTAAAGTCTGCAGGTACCAGTCAGTGAACCCAACAGGGATTTTTTTTGTACAGTCTCAGTTTTCAGAGTGAGTTTATTCCAGATCTGTGCTTTGCCCGTGGGGTTCCGGTATTTTTGATCCCAATCGGGAAGCTTCAAGTCCAGTTTTACAGAGCTTTTACCATAGCTTTTTCCTTATAGCAGCAGCTGCTGTAAGTGCAGAGGCTCTATTCCTCAGCTCCCTCATTTCGGGATGAGGGCAGATGCATTGTCTGGTCCTGCCATGGCAATGCTGTACAAGAACAAGCCACCCGACAGCCCTGCCCTGCGCGGAAAATATGCTGACAGCAACGCAATTGCTGGATGCTGCGAGTGAAGTATCACAGAGAACGTGGAAAGAAGAATCTTTTCTCTTTGCTTATTATTGTTCGTTTTCTTCAATTTTTATTAAGTGGGACTCCATCTTCTAAACACCATTTTTTCAGCTCTTTCCCCCGTACCACTCCCAGTAAAACAAAGAAGGAAAATAAAGCGAATCCCCCCTGAGGCTGTTGGTTCTCCAGAATTGTATCTGTTTCATGTAAATTATATTCTGCTGGTGTTCAGCCAAGTGGCACACAAGAGACACGCCGCTGACACAGGAATGGGAATGGGCCGAGCAGGAAAGAGGCAGAAGAGGGAAGGAGAGGAGCGATGGGTGGACGTTAGCCTGTCCCTAGTGGAAGCTGGGGACTGGGTTTTGTGCCACGGTTTGAGCAGAAGCTGTTTTCTCCCTCTGGACTTCATTTCAAGTTCAGCCTCTCCGTGGTGCAGTGGTACCTGTGACCCCAAATTGTTTCTCGAGGGTGGCTGGAGGGGCTGAGAGAAGACCAGGAGCCCCAAGGTGTGCTAAGTTAGAAGCTGGCGCAGGCGCTGAACAGCCTCGTGCAGAGGGGCTGGGAGCAGGCAGCCGCCCGCGCTTGTCCACACCCGCCGCAGGGGCGGCGGCGCTGGGGCAGGGAGCTGGACCCATTCAGATCCACCCTCTGCTTCTAATAGCTGCATTTCCCTCTTCATTATCCTAATGCGCCGCCTGTTCCGCTGCTACGCGCAATGCCAGCTCCTCCTTGCCACTCATGCTCCAAGGTGCTTTTTAAGGTCTTATCACTGATTTGCAATGAAAAAAATCAATCCCACCGTAAGAGGAAACTTTGTCAAAGCAGCAAGGGGTGCTGGTTTTGAACTAAGAGAATAAAACATCTCTAATATATTTCTAGGGAGCTAGAGCCGAGGAACTGTCTGAGCCAAGGTGACAGTGATTTTACACAGATACGAATCCTTAAGCCATAACTTATAGGAAACATGCATGAGGTATCATGAAGATTATTAAGTATGTAACAAAATGAAGACTATCACAAGTTGTTTTTTTCTGAGAGGCGTTTGACAGGATGGTTCAGCCTTTACAAACATATTTTTCTTTCTTTTGAGTTTGTCGTGTTAGTGCTGAGTAAGGATTGCTGAGAAGTTTTACTGTTGGTGTACATGCATGGAAGATGTTTTGAATATTGACATATATTTATGTACCAAGGCATTCATTATGCAGTTTCATTAGGAAATTCAAATATTAATTATACAATTAATTATGCAATTATACAATGACATTTATTCAATATACATACACACACACATATATATGAAAGATACTTTTTTTAGATTGCCAAAATGAACATTTTGGACAAAAAGGAGTAATTTCTTTTATGAGGACCTAAGTCAGACCTAGCTACAATCAGTGGTACTAAAGAGTGCTCTGCCTGTTTAAAGCTGGCTTTTCGAGGTCAGAAGAGACATAAAAAACATAACCGAGATTCTCCTGCAGCTGAAATATAATTAAATCCACAACTGCTACTGGCGTCACATCTTCTAAACAAAGTGAAAGACAGGTCTGTGTTCTGTCATAGCACACCAAAGTGGAACTGTGAAGAGAACCAAATTTCTTCTGTTTCAAAGGAAAAGCTGAGTCATGTTTGTGTTCACTCAGGAAGGGCGCTAGCTGGGAAAGAGCCGAGGCAAATGCAAGCCAGAGAGGTTCCCTACAGCTGAAAGACTTCTCACAGGCAGAGGGGAGACGTGGGTGTTGGGAAGCGCGCTTGAGCTGCTGTGAATATAGATGAGCTTTTACATATTTGCTGGCCGGACTGACGGCACCATTGGCGTGTCACCTCCTAGCAGAGACTGTCCCTCAGTTGAGGATGCTGCAAGAAACTTGCGCTTCAGAGAAGTAACCACTTCAGTTGAAGTCCCTTGTGGGTAAAACAGCTGTGGAGGAGGAGAAGGGGCACTGGATGCATTTGGATGCATTGGCAGATCGCTGGGGGGAGCGGCTGTTGGTATCAGCCGTACACTCCTCTGCAGGCAGGGGTGCAGGAGCTCTGCCTTGCCCCAGGCTGAGCAGGGCTGAGGGAGCTGCTTGTAGGGCGACCTGGGCATGAAGGTTGTAGCGATCCGTGACGTGAGGGGGGCTGGGGGTCACCAGCACCTCAGGCTCCCCATCCTGCTGCACGGCTCCTTGCTGGCTCCCCAGGCAAGCATCCACATTTCCCTGCAAATGTGGGTGGGCACGCTAAGCCGTGCTGCCAGCAGCATGCCCTCCGCTTGACTGCAGTGCACAAAATGCATAGAGGCTTTATGCACTTTATCCATAAACCCCTCTTTTTTAGCACTTTCTCTCTCCATCCCTACGGGCGAAGACTCCCCAGCAGTCATGCTGGAGAAGGTTTGTAGCAATACTGTAAAGTAAAAATATTGCTTCTTTGAGAGGGTGGCCATTTTGATACACTTAAGGGAATCAAAACATGCCCCTGCACAGTCCTCTAATTTAGGAAGTCACAAAGATTTTACCTGTATATACAGCAGAGACTTTTATGTTTCCTTAGGACTACTCTAGTATGTCTGTATTGGATACTACACAAAAGGAAAGAAAGGATTGGATCTGACTGAAGAATCTTGGTTGAAATGACAGGGACTTGAGTTGACATTTTAGTGATTAATTATTAAATATCTGTGTTTTAACATCAGATTTTTTTAACCGGATTAAAATTCTGATGCTTTTGTATTGCTGTGAAACTTGACTGGCAAAATGATAAAGCAAGTCATTGGGAAATGCAAAGTTTCATAATGAGAACAAAGACTCCATGTCAAAGAAGAGCGAGTTAGAAAAAAGGCTGTTCGCAATACAATAAGACTTTGATTTACTGTGGTGTGTTTTATTACCTGGATATATTTAATGCCTGATATTAAACTCACCTGTTCACTACACTGTAAACACAGACACAAACCCCTCTTTATTTTGCTTCCTGTAAGCTGTCAATTACATCTGGATTGCCCACGTCCATAAAAATTCTTGGATCTGTACTTCACCTACGTGATCTGCAGGGCCTTCTCCCAGACAGGAGCGGAGAGCTTTAACATGCAGGGACAGGAAAACAGCATGGCTATGGCAGATGTTGCTGGGAAGACAAGATGAATGTCCAAGTGCATTTTCCCACAACATCCTCATCTGTGTGCATCACACATTAACAAAAAACTCAGTGAATTCAGTCAAATAGATTTTTCTCAATAGTCCCCTGATCGATCAAAAAAGTAATGCAATGTTTGCAAATACTCAAATGTTTCTTTTTCCATTCCTTTCAGACTTGCAGTCTATACAAATACAAAATGTCTTCTGTTTCACAGTAGGAGAACAGATTGTGGAAGTCACCAATTAGCTGTGTCACTAATTATCCATACTACACCTCTGAGTTTTAAGTTTCTTACCTTAAATTCAGCATTTAAATTTCTTAGCTAAACTCAGTACTTGCTGCAGTCTCTTTGGGGTAGAAGGCAAAGCAAGGACAATTTCATTTTCTCCCCAGAGGTACGAGTGTCACCACCCTTCCTAATTTATAACCTGTCTTCCAGTCTCTTACTGACTTAAGTAAAGGCTTAAAGAGGTGCTTGCTGCCTTTTTCTCTTACATCCAGCTTTTGGCTGCACGTTTCTTCCAATTTTTCTTCCCTCTCCAACCCTCTGATTAATAGGTAGGGCTTGTCAACTCTGGGGGTTTCCTTGGGATGTTTGTTCTGTTTGGTGCAAACCACATATTCTGGAGATAAGCGATTAGGGCAAAATCTCATCTTTATTTTTCTAATGGAGGAAAAGTTTGCATATGAAACCTAGGGACTCAAAAATCAGACGGCAACTAGAAAGAAAAAAAAAAAAGTACTTTGCTCTGAAATCTTGTGATTCTTTGGGGCCTGATTCACAACTGTGGTGTGCTGGGATTTGGCAATGTTCAGTTCTTCCTCCCTATTCTCTATGCTCTGCTCCTTAGGAGTCTTTCTAAGAAAGAGCTTCTACCTTTCCACTTTTCCTTTGTCAGATCAGCTTTCCCACCTCTTCTGAAATACCCCTGACTTTGGTGGTCACAGTGGCCCCTGTGGTGTGAGACAGCATGCACTACTGTGTCCATCCTCACAGCGCTGCTGGTAGGGGGATGCTCACAGCTACTGCGAGCAGAGTGGAGGCAGAGGGGCTGTGAGTACTCTACCCCCACAACATGGCCTGGAGCAAGGGTCCTCCAGCAGCAAGGCATCTCACCTTCATACTCCCACTCCCACTTGTAGTTGGCCTGAGCTCAGGTAGCCCACAAATCCCATCTGCACCTGTGGCAAGAGACATTTCTGTCTCACTCCAGGCATTCTTGTCCACCTGGTAAAGGTCACAGGATGTGTCTGCAATGGCAAATGGGCTAGACAGAGGCTTCACAGAGTCCCAGGACCTGTTTGCACAGCATGGGAGTAAGCGTGCCCTTGAGTGCGCTTCAGTGTGTTGAGTTTACCCCCCTGAGTACCAGCTGGGCTGCCCCAGAACCTGCCCTGAAGGTGCTTCTGCAAGCCAGTAAAGTGGATAGGAGGTGAGTCTGGCCTGGAGCCTCGTCTTGGTGATGCTGCTACACCACAATGGAGATGCACTCCAGAGATTAAGGGCTAGCTTAACATTTAGCCTTGTATCTGGCTAACCTGATGCTTGTGTGTTACTGAGATCATCAGAATCCCCTGCACAAGATCTGCTTAGCCTGGGAGGCACTTGATGTCCCTTGGTGTTGATGATGACAAAAGTTAAGGCCATAATGCACCTACATTTTTGCTGTAGCCATGCACAAAGTCCTCCCTCCCCAATACCTCTGAGCTGCTAATAACTGCTTGCTGTGGGCATTCCCAGCTCCAAGTCTCTCTACCTCACTTGGAATGTGCAGTCTGAGAGAGCATGCCTTCTGCATTGCACCTGTCCCAAAGCATAAGAAGCAGGAGTACCTGCTTCTGCACGCCCCCAAACCTAAAAAAATTCCAACTCAACCCCCAAAACCTTGCACAGACATGGTAGAAGTTCAAGTTCTGATTTCTCTTTTGCTGGGTCTAAACCCACTTCTTGTATGAAAAGTGCCCAATTCAATAGACAAGGGGATATTCTGCGGTGGGTCTCAGCTCCTCCAGTTTGTATAAAATACTTAAATGTTCACTGAGGGCTGGAGCATTCACCCCAGATCACTAACACCATGGCATGAGAGCATGTTTTTTTTCTCTCTGGCCAAAGGAGTATTTAAAAATACTATGCAAAGCAGTGCAGTTGACACTAAGAAGCCTGGGTGACAGATGGCTTGCAGTCAGAGCACTTGTTTAGGAGATGGAAGACCTGAGATTAAACCCCTGCTGCAAGTCAGGCAGAAGAGAAGGCATCCAAACCTGAATCTTCCACCTCCCAGGTGAGTTCCCTTGCCCCTGGGCTACTGGGTGTCATCTCTGCCACCACATCCTCCTCCTCCTCTTTCCGCGTACAATCACTGACCTGGTTTAGCTTGCCCCTGATTGGAAGAAGGCATCTCCTTGCAGCCTGGACTCAGGCATTGGTGCTTTAGGAGAAGCCTGGCTTAGTACTCATCCCTCTCCTGGCATTTGCCTAAGCCATGCAGGATGTCTCTGAAAGTGGAGGGAACTGCCAGAAGTTCTCACAGGTCCCATGCTCGTGTCTGAACCTGGACCACCTGTCTCTCTTCTTTCTCTGGAGATCCATTTCTATCTTTGATGCTTTCCCGTGCTGATATAAGCAGATCCCTATGCCTGGATTGTGACTCTCTTTCAATTTGTTTTTGTAAGCCTTTGGGCGGGGCTTCTGTCTTCCTTTTTGTTCTACATTTATGGTACATAAATAACCTGATTTCAACAGGACCTGGTGGCCTCTTCTGGGATATGTTGAAGTTTTTGCAGGATAGGGCCTTCAATAATAAGTATATGTGGCCACTTACTCACTTGAAGCTGGCTGATTAGCCCATCCTGTAATCTCTTGATCTTGCCACATACATTTCTTTGTCAGAAGCAGAGCTATTGTTAACCTGCCCACAGGTTAACAATGTGATAAATACAAGGTTTTTCATGAAACTTCGGCCTTTCTGGTCCTGAAGACAATCCTTCAACAATGAAAGGGCTACATTTCAGATGGAAGATTTCTGCTGTGGGAGAGAAACCCTAATGAGATGGGAGATAAGGTGTATAGGGTAGGGCGTCTCACTGTCTCTTAGGAAGGGAAAGATTAATGTCCCAGTGCCAAAAGCAATGATTTATTAAGTGAGCCATGGCTGCAGGGTCTGCGAATGGTGCGCATCCTCCTTGCATTCATCATACGTTTTTAAGTACTGTTTGTGAAAGACATCTCAGGCAAAAGGAACTTACTATTAGGGACACCTAACTTCTGACGGTATGTAGAGCAGGGGAGAGAGAAAACTCCCCGTGGTTTCCTCCTTAACATCTACTGTGAACTCCACCAGTTCAGGAGAGCCTAAGAGCTGTGTTTTGGAGGGCGGCCTCGTACTCCGAAGGCTAAGTAAAATCAGAGTGGAAAGATGGGTTTGGGTAGATTTTCTTTTTCAGGAAGTGACAGATGATGAGTGCTGATAAGTAAAATTTCTGTATTTTTTTTGTGTGTGATAACAGGGATTCAAAACACACCAGTTGGCTGCAGACCAAAGGGCAGAACAATTTGCCACAGGAAAGCCCGTAGGGTTGATGGTGAAAAATTACAAAGCAGATTTTGCAACTAGTAGTGAGGCATATTTAAAAGTTTTCTCACAAGCTTGAAATGGGTATAATGAATGTAATTTTTAAGGTCAGTTACCAAAATGCAATGCTGGCTACTAAACTTTCTTTCAAAACTAACCAGCATTTTGGCAGGGAAAAAAATAAAGGACAAAAAGGATCTATCTTCTCTTTACTGCAATGCTAAATACAGAAATATCAGTTGTCCTTTTTCCGTAGTCAGTGTGTCAGTTTGTGATATTTTGGGAATGTTAGTCCACTGCCTATACTGGCAGATGATGTAAGTGGAAAGAGGGGTATTGACATTTGGCTCTGGATGTGCCACAGGTACTGACAAATATAAAGTGTGTGGAACTGTATGGAGACTGAACAAATGCCAATGTCTTGCTGACTCAAAAACAGAGTAGGCAGGGGGAAAAAAAAGTGAAAATCTCCTGGAATTTATTGGTATTGGGTTGGCCAGCAAAATAGGTAAGATTTGGGCTACGTGTGACAAATGGGACTTTTTGATATGAATCTTCATACCAAGTACTGGCCATTCTGAAATTCATGCAATTAATTAGCAGGGGGTTTTTTTAGTTATATGAACAGCAAGAAGTTATGCTGTTTTTCCCCCCTGAAGCTCTTCAGAGAGGAAGCTAAAATGCATTTCTTGCCTTAGGTGGAGGAGCCAGTGCTGATGGGGCCAGGGCCAGGCTGCTGCAGCCCTGGGGGAGGCAGAGGCAGGAGAAAGGGAGGAGCAGGGATGGAAAGCCCCAGGGGAGGACTGGCGAACAGGGCCAGGGCTGTTCCCCGAGGAGGAGGAGGATGAGGGCAGGAAGGGCGCGGGCCATGACTCCTGCGGTGGGGTGGGGTCCCCACCAGCCTGAGCCAGCAACCTCAATGCCGGGCTCCACCCTGGCCCTGCTGGCCGTGGTGGCAGGAGGCAGTGTGCCGGCTCTCCAGGCCTCGGCCACGGCAAAGCAGGCAGGAGGACTTCATCTGCTGTGCCTGCCGCCCTGGTAGCTGCCAGCCAGTGATGCCCGGGGTTGGCCCCCAGAGCTGCCGGTGGCACAGAGGAGATGGTGGAGGTTCAACAAACATTTTATATGGAAGGATGTCAAGAGTGGCGTTCCTATCTGCAGGTTGGGATGAAGCAATTCCCTTTTCACCAGGAACTGGAGGAGAAGTTAAATATTAAAAGCGAACTATCCACATAACTTGCCTCCAAATTTTTTAGCAGAGTCGTTCTGAAGAGTGTCTAATTACTCACGGCTGATGTTCAGTGGCTCCTGATACTCTGGAAGAGCTGGGAATCCAGAATAACTTACGGTAGATACAGCAAGGCCTATTATGAATCATGGGCAGAAGAATGAACAGCTGATTAGGACAACATAAAAGAAAGATTAAAGGAGAAAAATATAATTAATGCCAATCAACTTTAGTGTATGTGAAATTGCCCCTGCAAGTCTTATTTGTCACATTTTGATGAGATGGCAAGTTACTTTGATAAGGATGATGGAAATGACCAAATTTGACCCAATGCCACATGAGACAGCAATTAAGAAATCCAGCCAATATAAAATTAACATGGCAGGAGTTACATTGATTGAAAGCTGGCCGGCTGACAGGTCTTGAAATACAGATGAAGAATCATCACAGAATCATTTAGGTTGGGAGGCACCTCTTCAGGTCATGTAGTCCAGGCCCTTGCTCAAAGCAGTACCAGCTTCAAAGGCAGATCAAGTTGCTCAGGGTCTTGTCCAGCTGAGTGTTGAATGTCTCCACAGGTGGAGATTGCACAATCTCTTATTTGGTGTGAAAGCTCCTCTTCCTTAAACAGACTTGTTTTAGCAAAGTTCTTGGAGAAATGGTTCTTCTATCTGTGATGTTCAGTACTTTTTCCAAATATATGGGAGAAAACGCAGAAGTAGTGCAAATGAAGTTTGTAGAGGACATTAATGTTGAAGAAACTGGCAAATGTCAAAGGGGTATCGTCAGTATTGTAATTCAAGTGACCTTGGATTGCTTGTTTTAACGTGGTTGAATATAAAGTCATTGGAGCAAGAACAAAAATCTTAGGTCATACAGATGGAATGGACAAATCCGCGCTGGGGAAGAGTGATGTTCAGAGGTAAACAGGGTGAATAACTGTCTGAGCATGAATTGCTGGTGTAGGTCAGCAAAAACCAAACTTCTGTCACCCTTGAAGTTAAAAAATATGAGGAAATTGGTTACAGAAGCTTATGGAGTCTATATCTATACTAATCAGTGAAGTGAGCCAGGTTCAGTTCTCTGTCTGTGAGGGCAAGTAGGGTAGCACAGCTTACGTCCATATATCTAGACTCCACCAAATACAGTGCCCTCTTCCGTACTGCTTGCTTGAGCAACTTGTCCCGTGCTATCCTTCAAACCAGGCTCAGGCTTTGTCTGGTAGAGGGCTGGTTCACCTATTCCCAAAATATGCTATGGAACTAACCATGACATAGTGTGAGCAAGTGTGTGCCTGTACTTGCACCTGTGTTTATTTTTCTCATGCAGATGCTGCCGGCTGTTTTGTGTTTAGCACTAATTTAACAATTACTGGCATTCAGTGTCCAGTCCAGGTATATCACAGGACCAGAAGGGTGCTCTCATGTTAGCAAAGGTGCAAATGAAGTCCCGATGAATGGCAAAATGTGCCTCCTAACATTTATATTTTATTGGGGAGAAGGTAAAGGAGGGCCATGGTTGTAGTCTGTGAACAGTGCTTTAAGAGTATTGTAAGGAATTCCTCAGTGTTGCAGATAGGTAGGAGGCTCTGATGGCCAGAAGCTGAATCAAAACAAGCTTTGACAAGAAGGAAGCTCTCAGTTTCATAGCTCAAGTCTTATGAGTAGGTGTTTTCCTCATAGACTTTCTGTAGTTTAAGATGGGATTCATGCAAGCCCTATGGCCTGTGCTATGTAGGAAGGCAGGTTAGATGATCACAACAGATTCGTAATCTTTGAATCTTTGAATTAATTAATGATATTTTGACATATGAATGAAAGTTTGGCACTTGGATTCTGTTATTCTGCCAAACAGGGGGACTGATAGAGCTTCAAGGCTTCACCTTTCATCACCTTATATGACTACATACCGACTGGGATGATTCCCAGCACAGAATAGAAAGATTTGGTTAACATTTCTGCCATTTATTGATTTGGTTAACATTTTACCATTCTCAAATCATTATATGTTATAGAGGCACTGTCGAGTCTATTCACTATAGAAAGTTTTTCTTCTTCATAACATACTATTTTTTTGGTCATTGTGCTTTTATTTCTCTATTGGTTCCTATCTTCTGGCTGGCAATAATTATTATCAGCTTCCTTTTTCCTTCATAGGAGTTAATGTAATATCTGCCCTCACATTCTCTTCCTAAGGGAAGGGATGGTTGCCCTTGGCGTTTTTTTGGAACTGTGGCTTATTGAACACCTGCTACGGTTTCTCAAGAATTTCCAGTTATCATTCACACATCTTTGTTTAAATACTTTATCTCATTTGATTTAGCTCATAACTATTTTCTACTTAGTGACATCTTGTCCTTTTAAATCACAAGCTGAATATATTACTGGTTTGGACTTCATTGTCTTGACACGTAACTCACAGCATATAATCCCTTGTGCCAAAAATACAGTTCTGTGATGAAAATATCTTCAAGCAAGTTCTAGTATAGATTTACCTTATAGCAGATGAAATTAATTTTCATATTAGGAAATGATTACCTGTACTTTTGTATTTGTTTAGTGGCATCAGAAGACATCCAGCATGCTTCATTCAGATTGAAGATCTGGGTAATAATGCGGTTTTCTACTCTGGCACCACAGATAGCTGATTATGGATCTAGTCATCTAGCTAATTGATTTGATTTGATAGTCTGCAAAATAGACCACCTGCTCACTCATCTTGAACTTCATAAGTGATGATATTAATTCATAAGCTTTCAAGATAATTTTCTTCCTTAGTGCCAGCAACTTGCTTTAGCATACTTACCATGCTGGGCTCTGTAACACTGTCACGTTGCTTGTAGTTGTGCAACTCCAGTCCCTCTCATCTATTATCCAGCTCTTGGTGCTGATGATTAGGCAATTATATTTTTCTTCTTTTTGTGTCCTTTGGCTTCATGACTAATTTTGTTCTCAACATCTTGATTTTGATGAGTATTCTTTGAGTCTCCCTTTTCACTCGCTCCTTTTTTATTACTTTGCCACCTTTGTAACTCGTACAGTGAGCTTGTCTCCTAAAAAGTTTTTCTGTGGGTGCAGAGGCCAGCTGAATGCCCAGCCCCTTCTCCCTCTGTTCCACAGTTTCAAGCCCACCTATTATCTACCTCTTCAAAAATTAGGGAACCATTTGCCTTCTATTCTCCTTTGGGCATGAGCCATCAACGATTTCTGAAAATGCAGCCTCCTCTGGTTTATCCATCTTTTGTGCAACCTCCTGAATTGACAGCAGGTCAGTCCATCCCTTTAGGATGGGATAATGAGAATTGCTGGTAATTGCTGCTTGCAAGTATAAACAATCATGCTCATGGGCTGAAGGGACCTAACTAATGCCAGCCGATTAAAAGCAATGAGAGGAAGATCATCGTTCCTGGGCTGGTGCAAAGACTGGTAGCCAGTAAACACAACTCTGCCTGGAAGAACTGTGCTGACTAACTCTGCTTTTGCTAATGTAACATGACCTCTTTTGAACGCTTTCAGGTCTTCGAAGCAGTCACAATCCACACTTTGGGAAACATTACTGGAGACTGATGAACTTTGTGCGAGACTTGTCATTAGTAGGAGAAAACAAAAGAGGTGGCTCGGTCCTTGTTAAGGAAATGATATTTCTGAAATCCCTCTGGATCATAAATCATCAAAGGACTCTGCAACAGACTCACTTGCCTCTTCACACAGAGAAATGACGATAGTGTCCCATGTATGCTGACAGAGGTCTCCCCTGTCCTGGAAAGGTACTAAAAATCACCTGCATTGCATTAATCAAGTGCCAGTCTGATTCCTATTAAAGTCAATGGCAGCTCTTCTGTTAAGCTGAAGCATGTGGCAGCTTACAATTTCTGAAGCATTAGGATCCTACAGAGGAAGGTACTCTTTATAGACTAAACCTTCTGCATGGAAAGCATATGAAAAAGAAACTTGGGGCAAACCCTAGGCCAGCGTACACTGCTGCTGGCACTAACAGTTTTTGAGGATGGCGTTCTTAAAGAGGAATCCTAGAGTGGAACTGCACATGACCATTTTCAGCAAAGCTTTTTAGATGGGTCCCACACCACTGAAATCAATGGGGCATTCACGGGACAGGATGGAGATTTAGTGGTTTGTTGGCTGCAATTCTCTGCTGACATTTTCTGGGGCTGCCTGAGGTCAGTGCCGTAACTAAGGATAAAGAGCAGTAAAATTCAGCTACCTAAATAGCAAACTTAACTGCATTTTGCTTCAAAACTTTTTCATCTTGAAAATTTAGAGAAATTGGGCACTTACTGTAAGTGAAGTTTTTGCTCAACAAATTCATTCCTTGAGCTGTTGCTAGGTGTGGTTTCAAAACAGTTCTAATTCTACCAATATATCCTCTTAAATAACAACAAAACATGACTCTTCGAGGAATTAGAGATGTGTTTCAACAACGTCCCTTCTGCTGGCACAACTTTGTTGGTTTGCTGTATTTTATGTTAGTACTGTACAGAGATAGAGATAGATACTCTACTTATGTAAAAATACTGTCTCCTATCAGAAAAGCCATTTAATACAAATAATATCAAAACACTCCATCACATACTGTCAGTCCCTAGTGATTTAATAAATGATCTACTATCTACAAGTTTACAAGTCACAGCCTGTATGCATGTGCTTAACAATAAATTATTGTACTGAATTGGTGAAGCTAATTACAATTTAGCATTGCAAATCATCTGTGGACCATCAGAGCCCTAAATTATACATTCTCATTAATTTAGCTGTGTAAATCTAGAAATTTTACACTACTAAACCAGAGAAAAACCTGTAATATATGGCCCATATAGGCCATAAAGGGACTTTCAGAAATTTTTTGTTTTTTTTAAACCAACACAAACAAGGTGAATAAAATAGATCAGCATATTTTATAGAAAAATTGTTAGGCAAATAATTCTGTATTTAGTACTACATGTAAGCTTTTAAAACATTAGCAAAGTGCAAAGGTTATAACTACATTTTCAGTAGTTTATTCAATTAACAAGAAATATTCGCTACCGGAAAGTTTCCATTTGGTCTAACTAATTAATTCATTCATTAATCTTAGTGATGTGCATGGATGTAGGTCTGAGAGCATTTTGGCCCATATTATTCTATACTGTGATACCAACCGCTATGCTCTTTCTGGATCACGGCTTTGTAATTTGAGGTTGTTAAGGGAAACAGCACAAGATAAGATCAGATTGAGGCCTGTCCTAAACCCGGAATACCAAAAATCAAGGCAGTTCGATTTAAAAATAAACTTAGATTTGGCTTGCAACGTGGTAGGCAGCTCCCACATTTCCATGGCGCAGGAAGGGATTAATATTCTCTCCCTGCAGGCGGGAAGGCAAGCTGGCACCCTCCCCTCCATACCTGCCAATGCAGCCCAGGGAGGAAGGAGGGGAGGATATTTGGCTGGGTGAAATAAAGAAGATCGGGGCTGGAACTACACTGTGGTGTGGAGGAATAATGGATGATTTCTAGGACAGAAATGACCTAAGGGGATGGCCCCAGGTCGCAATCAGTGTTGTTAAAAAGAAACGTGAAGAGTGAGCCGAGTCTGTTTATTTTCCAGGCAGCAGCTGGAGGAGTTTTAACATGAGCTTCGTTTATCTTTAGGGTTGCTGATTTTGACCATATCTGAATAATTTAGCAGGTATGCCCACCATTCCTGTGAATAATTTTAAATCTTTTTTTTCCTTATACAATCAATTTATTCCAAAAGAGTTTTTAAAAAATCTGGCTCTCGTTACTTGTGATTTCCCCATGGGTGGTGGGGTGTGTGTGTTTTGTGTCCTGCTTCACATTCTTTGCGTACATTTGTTGAATGCAAACTGAAATAAATGTTGTTTTTATTGTGCCTTGCACAGCTTAGCTGTGGAAAATGATGGCATGCATCGCAGGGAAATTTTTGGTTGTTTTGGATGTTGTGCTGATTTCTTGAGGGAGGAAAGGTACATCACTGAAGGGAGATGCCTCACAGGTATCACCTGTGGCAATCTCCACAGAGGAGCTCTTCCCCTGTTATCTAGTTTTTCCTGTCTTCAGAGGGTTTCACAATGAACACTTAATGCGAACAAAAGCAATGCAATCAGGTAAATTGGCTGTGCCAGGTCTAGGATTACAAGACCTTGGTGGCCTGGTTACAGGGGCAGTGTTTGAGCAGCTCGGTCACTCCTCTGTCTTGTGGGGGCCGGGGCTGTAGTGTGTGGAGGTTGAGGAGAAGCACATGTGTGCAAATGGGTGCACCAACATGGCCAGAGATCTGATGTGATGTTTCCAGCCCAGCGCCCCAAAAGCCTTTGAAAGTTTCTTTATTCTGGACTTTTTTTCTGGATTCCATAATGTTTCCCCTTCTGCCCTTGAGAGCTGCAGCCCTGGCACTTTGTTCCTCTCCGGCGCTGCGGGAGGAGGAAAGCACAGCTCCTCCCTTGACACTGATCTGGAGCCAGCGGGTCAGGAGGATAGATTTTGGGCACCATTTCAGTTCGGCTGGTTTACTCCTGCACTTCTGATAGTGTGGTATTGATACAACTCAGAATTGCTTTCCACCTGCCCCATGGTCCCGTACATGGTTTCCCCAACAACATTTGACCGTGACCATTAATTTTGTCTTGGTAATGAAAATAGATTCCTTTTTTTTTTTTTTTTGCTGTGAAAATGTTTAAAGCAGATTTACAGTATGTTTTTATACCTTGTCAACTGCTTGTAGCCTGTCACATTCCTCTGAGGTTGGCTTCATGTTTTACCATCTCTGTCTGGAGTTCCTTGTGGTTTTTACTACTCTCTGGGGACAGGAGCATCCTAGCACTGCAGGGAGAGGTGCTTTCAGCAAAATCAGAGTGATGGCCTGCAAGCCCCAAGTTAGGTAGCTGGATAACTATTCTGTATGGTCATGGGCTATGAAGTCCCTTTGATTTATTGTGGGTGCTTAGAGTATCTCGTCTGGAGATGTGCCCCTTGTGTAGGACTGTTCAGCTTAATTTTTTACTTTATAGCGATTTACATTTTAGAGACCAATACTGACCACATACTGCATCCAGCAGAGCAACGTGAATACAACTGAGAGAAGCATTCAATGACAAAACACATTCTGCAGTAAATCGGATGAGAAATCATATTAACCAACTTGCTGCGAGTAGATTTGACCTACCTGTAGGAGTGCTTCAACTCGGACGCTGCTTTTTCTTCATATTGAACTTCTTTTTCAGATTTGCATTTTGTGCGCATTCATAGCCATGCCCTGGGGTGTTTGCACAAATGATGTTTTAGACATGTAAATCTGACTAATAACACACCCACCCATGGCTGGCAACCAAGTGCCCGCAGCCTGACACCGAGGGATGATCTAATCCCGGGAGGCATCTCTGGCCCAAAGGGAAGCAGGGAGTGAGGGGTGGCTTCTCCAGTGGGTGAGCCACACTCTGTGGCCCTTGACTTCTGACTTGCTCATCCAGCAAAGCACTGGGAGAAGTGTGGGCCTTTCGAGAGCCATGTCTGGTTTGTGAAACACCTCCTGTACCATGCCTGCCTGCAGGGGTAACACTCAGTGAGTACCACTCCTCAGCCTGATGCTGCTCTTTCTGCATTTCCAGAGAGCTCTTCCTGTTACATAAATTCACCCAGGTTTGTGGATGGGCCAGCTTAGAAGCTGAAATTTTATCTTTACCAAAGATGGCTTTTTCCTGATGTTCTGCTAATTTGTTCGCTGCTGATTGGGAATGACCACCTGAAGGGGGAACTGGTAATTTGCTCCAGCAGGCAGGCACCTACGCCACTGTAGGAATTATCCTCAGCATCACCAGTTACTGCCAGCTGTGGCAAGATGGTGTCTGTAGTAGGAAAACTTTGCCAAGAGGTGACCAAGCACATTGTGCGTGCAAATCAGGAATAGCTCCATGAAAGTCAGCAAAGTTAAAAATCTCAGGCCTCTGTTGAGTCGTGTCACCCCCTCTACTTCCCCAGATCAGCATCCGAATGAATAGAGAAGAAACATAGTTCCTGGTTCAGTTTCTTGGTTTCAGATATGGCTAATATGAATGTAGGAGAATTTGGAAGAAAGAACTCACAAGAAAACCAGCCTCTTGGAAAAAGTCATTCCTTGTCTCCATCAGCGATGGGTGGTCTTGTGAGATGAGGTGAGTGTGCAACCTTCCAGTCTCTTAAGAAGGCTCTTATCTAATGCAATTCTGGATCCCTCACTGTTCAAGACAGCTTTGAGTCCTTTTAAAAATCCCACCAGGCTTTTTTGCCTCCACTGAACATCATAGCTGAAGTTGCGTTGCAGTAGGTAAATGAATACAATACCACTGCCTGTTTATTGTTTTGTTTGTGGATTGGTGCTGTGGTATCATGTGTGATACCTCCTAGGAAACTGTATAGCTCTGAGAACTTGGCCATAGGTACAGTGAGCTTTACTTCCCCAGCCATTTCCCTCCCTTTCTTGATTTTCCCTTCATGCACATTTTTTTTGGGTTTATCCTCTGAGCAGCAGGCACTGGCACTGGGTGGGAAGCTGGCCCCGGGGATTTGGGAGGGGATGGCTTGGGTGCAGCCTTTCCCTCCCTCCAGGGCTGCTGCCAGCGCTCCCTCCGGTGCCAATCCCAACCTGCCGGCTGGGGTTTGGCGGGGAGAGGCCTCTGCTACACCCTGTTCCTGGCGGGTACACTCTCCCTTAGGGCGCCCGGTGCCTCTGGCTGTGCTAACAAACCACCGCTTCCCCATCAGCAGGCAACACCAGCCCTGGCGCTTTGCCTGCCTCCTTTGCAGTAATGCAGAGAAGAAAAGGGCTCCCTGGTTTATTTGCCTCTCTTGTGTCCTTTACAGCTGCTGTGACACTAAGCCAGACCTCATTTACATGTAACTCACTGCACTTGTCCCTTTAAATTATAAAGGCACACAACTGTCTATAAAATGGCTTAACAGGTACCTATAGTATATAATTAGCATTGCATGGGTTCCTCATCTGTTTGTTGATGGGCTAGTACAAACAAGCGCAACCTTCCGAATAATGGCACCAGGCACGGGCTCTGTCTGAAAAAGAAAGCGTTTGTCTGTCGGAGGCGGAGGGGACAGAAGCAAGCCCTTGTTGTCACCACCGCAGTTAACAGAGAGGCCCCCCCACATCTGAGAGTTCCTGGGGATGCCCTGTTTTCCTTGCAGACATGCTGCATAGGCAGAGCCTCGGTGTTTTTACACTGGCCCAGGGTTTCTAGCCAGTGGGCAGGCCTGCTGAGTAACTGCGTGATTGATCCTTGCCTGAGACGCCATAAATCTGGAAATCTGCAATGTTTCTACAGTGCCTGCACAGATTAGCTACCCAGCATGCACACAGCCAACCTGAAAGTCCTGGGGATTTCAGACAGCGTTGTTCTGCTTGTGTGCATCAATAGTGTGATAAGTCTGGAGAGTCCAGGATTGTGGATTTGCCATGCTTGCTCACGTTATTCAACTGAGTCAAGCATGCATGCTAAGTCAAACATGTTCCCGAACTCTCAGATCTACTGAACATCCACAGATCTTTTGCGCAGATTATGTGCAGTCAGTCTGGACGCTTCCTGAAATGTTGGGTTTGTAACACATGGTCTATAGAGCTCATTCACACATATTTCCATCTGGGAAATCCCAGAGAAAGCTTTATGGCAGCCTGACTGTTAAATTAATTTTCTATCCTTAAGGGCATCTCAACTTGCCAGCAGTCACAGTGTTATCCTCTGAAAAGAAATTCTGAAGTTATGCTTGACTAACCTTAATTATTTGGCAACTGAAAGTTTGCATCCTCTTGTGACCCATCTTTAGAGCAACTGACAGGAGCCTGCTCTCGGGACTTGGGAGGTAAGAGCTTTCAGTCTGGTTCTGTTCCTCATTCACTTCATATCTACCACTACAGTTCCTTTTTTTCTTGAATTTACTGGACTTGTCATTTACAGGCTGGCTGCTGGCCTAGCAGTGGCCAGAGTTAGGTGGGATGCTGCTAGAATTAGACGCTTGGTCCTACCCTGCACGGAAGGGGAAGGACAGGAGAGGAGTCACTTGTGAAGCCAAGCTTGGGTGGTGACCTCAAGTAGTGTGGTGCCACCATGAACAACAGCATAGGGAAGCTCACCACCTCATCACACACGTGGGCCTGGGGAAACTGGACTGTTTCCAGTATTAAATATATAACATGGGTGAATTTAAGGGTGCATCATGTCATGCAACACAGAGTGTGAATCAGATCACGTGGCAGTAGGAGGAAAAGCCCCTGTGAGTGCCCTTAAGAAGCGGCTCCTGGGGGACCTGGGTGTGGGTGCAGTGTGGGAGGAAATTAGGTTGCCCAAGGGCAAGGTGGGCAGTTCTGGGTCTCCCCTGGGTGTGTTGAGCCAGGCTGAGTGCCATGCCTGTGTGTCTGTGCATGTGTACCTGGGTTCGTGGGTGTACGTGGGCTGCAGTGATTTGGTGGGCACTGCAAGGGTGCCGTGTGGGCAGGGGTCGGCCTTCAGTGGGTATGCAGCTGTGCAGTGAGAAACTCCCAGGTGCGTCACAGGAGGTCCCTGGAGAAAAGCATGGTTTTTCCTTACCAGAGATGAGGGTTCCCGCTGGCGAGCCCCACAGAGCGGCACCTCACCCTCAGTGTGGGCAGGAAGGGGAGGTGGTGGTCAGAGGGGAGGTGGCACCTCCTCCCACCTGCCAGGGGGAAATGGGAGCTCAGCCTTCAGCCTTCGTTTGCGCTGTGTGTTTAGATTTCAGGCTTCTCAGGCAGGTGCTGTCCCTTACTGTTTGTACAGTCCTTGGCCCTGTAAGTCCTGATCTTTGCCAGGGCACCCAGGCACCTCTGCAGTACTAATGAGCAATAACAGACCCTGTGATATTAACTCTTTCTGTGCTCTCTACAGCAACCCCTGGCTACACGGTCAGGCAGGCTCCCAGAAGAAGAGCAAGGTGAGTGGGAGAGTAATTCTGCTCAGATACGAAGGAAGGGAAGCAAGTGCCCACCACTCAGCTCAGCCACTGCATGTGGGAACGGTGGCAGAAATGAGTTTCCTGGAGGCAGCTGAATGAGATTTGACCAGTGAGTAAAGCACAGTATGGAGCTGTTTGTAGGACAAGGGGGGCATCCGCGAATGGTTTCTGAGGATCCATGTAATAGGAAAACTAGAGAGTTTATAACTGGAAGTGTGAGAGGGGGTGGAAATTTTGCTGAGGAGGGAAAATGGAAGTACGGAGGTTTAGGAGCCCCATCACCCTGAGGCAGTCGGGGTAGCGTCTCCTCCTCTCAGCCGTGGTTCTATAAAAACCAGCTGGTTTCACACCTCTGAGATACCAGGTCAATTAGATTCATGATAGACTTGAAGGGAGCGTGAACTCCTGGCAGGAGGAACTCCAAGCCCTTACTTGCAATGGCCTTCAAGGGCAAGTAATTACACTTTGCTCAGTTTATGTGTCAATATTTCACGGAATTAATGAGATAGCCTCACTACCGAGGGTATAGGTACTGTGCCCTTTAAGATTAGCTCAGGGGAGGACCGATTGCCTCTCCTCCCAAAAGTTCAAATTCCCCAATACTATCAGAGGGTCTTTATTTCTCTTCCAGCTAAGCCAAAGTGGTATGAATTCAGTGAATTACAATAAGCGAGACACTCCCTAGTGCTATTTTCAGTCACTTACATCAAGTTGCCCTTTCCTTTGAAATGAAAGTAATCCATTTTTGTGTGTTTGTTGCAGTCTCTGTGTTACTAACCTGAGAAAATCAATATCGGGGCAGTCAGTCATTTCAGTGTTGTGCTTATTATGGCTAATGCACTATATTCTCTCATTGAGGGTGTTTGGGGATGTGGATTCTTGAGATGCTGATGATAGAGGGCTCTTGAGATAAAAGGTGAAAAGCAAAGGAGCAGGAAGGAGGGAAAATAAGCCAGTTAAAGTCAGGTGCTGGCATTATTTGACATGTTTTCTAAAGGTAATTTTTTCATTAAGCAGAGCATGTGGGCACTGCTGGTTGCATTCATTCTGTTCTGTTCTTCATACATACACACATCCATTCATCCATCTTAAATTTTATTTTGAATCTATGTGCACATTCTTTTTGGGCTGTTATTGGGTTGAAGATGTGCTCATTAAAAAACCTAAAAATCCACTTAACACTTCATGAAGGACAGCTGATATCTTCCATCCATTGGAAGCATCTGGAATGTCATTCCCCATCCTGGCATCACAGAGAAAGCTTTTGGGATGCTTTGTTGTCCTACTCTTTAGAAATTTATCAGGCAACGAGTCAGTGGCTTACTGGCTTTTCATCTAGATACCAAATATTCCCTATCTGGGCCATTTTCCTTTGTATGTCACACCCTGGGCGTGGGACCTTGTTACTTGTGATTTCCCCAGGGATGGTGGTGGGTGTGTGTTGTGTGCCCTGCTTTGAATACTTTACATATATTTTATGAATGCAAACTGAAATAAAATATTTTTTTTTATAGGAGGTAGGAGACAGAGAGTGCCTGGAATGTCAGCCAAGACGTGGGGTGAGTCCCACTTTGACCCAGGGGGCTGCCCACTTGTCTCCTTTTTTGAAAAAAATCTGTTCACATTT
>NW_009260073.1:3086067-3088414 GCF_000687185.1 Egretta garzetta
ATTATCTTCTCCCCAACAGTGATAACATCTTGGGGTGCTACAGAATTATATACAACCATTAGCTTTGCTGTGTAATTGTAAGAAAAAAAAAACAACCAAAAGTCTACACCTGAATTCAGAGCTCCTTGGGTGGAGAAGCAGCCTGGAATTCAAGATCCTTGTGAAAGCAATAAAGATGCCACCAAGCATGCAGTGGTCCTTCTTTACAACCCTCCTATTAATCAGCTCTGGTTTTTTTTTTCTTATTCCTTTTCATACACTCATTGGGCAACCTGATGGCTTGCTCTTGTTATCTGGTGTTCTTTGAATGGAAGGCACAGTTCAGCTGTTATCTGACAATGCCAGGTCCTATTTATGTCTCTTTTTTCTTTTTTCTCTTCACATCCTTTAATACTCCCTGGTGGTTGCCATTCCTTAATATTTTTTGTTCCTTTTTTCTTGTCTCCTGGCATATTTAGTTCCTTTTGGTGCAGCTAAGAATATGCACCAAAGTGCTTGGATTTAGATACTTGAGGTAAATCACCTGATACAGACACATGAAGAAGTAATGTGTATCAGAGGTACATTTGTTTTCAACCGAGAGAAGAAACTTCTGAAAATCAGCTTTTTTAATTGTAATAGATCACTTTTACTTTCTGGAAACCATGGTTGATTGTCTTCCTCATGGGCTTGCAACAGGGAAGGAGATGTGTGAGAGACAGAAAGAGAGAAGAGGGAGATAAAGTAAAGCCCATTTTCCTTTCTCCTCTCCTCGCCTTGCCTCGCCTCTCCTCGCCTTGCCTCGCCTCGCCTCACCTCGCCTCTCCTCTCCTCTCCTCTCCTCTCCCCCAAAACCAGACAAGGAATATCGAAATGTAGAACATTCAGTTAAGATTTGAAAAGCATATATAGCCATATATAGGCTGCAGCTCCTGGCTTTTATCTGAACTTATCTCAGATTAAGAGCCTTCTAGCACCTGACAGTCAAATCATATATTCTTGACCGGAGGCAGATGACGTCGCTTTTCCAGTAGTACAGCCGGATACTTGGATGATCTTTCTTATCACTGGTCAAGAGTATGTCAGGTCTTACTGTAAGAACCAGCCCCTGGGCACAGAAATCATCACTGACTTCTGGTGCTTGTACCATGGGATGAACTGCAGCCTGGTCCCTTGCTGTCTCAGCTCTGCTTCAGTGTTACCACATCTGAGACAACGGTGACTTGGACCACCAGTTTCAAATGAAACGCTTCCAGCCTCTCACCTTCAGGGTGGAGGGTGTTGGGATGCCACCGGGGAGCACTAAAGAGCAGAGCGGGCTTCATGAGCTCTTTGGAAGAGTGGGCAGGAGACATGGAGGTGGCCACATTGAGCCCACGACGCCCCGTGCCCTTCTATCGGTGCATGCTTGGCCTTGTGCTGCTGGCTAAAGCAAGGTCAGATGCGTCGCTTGCTCATCCCCAGCAGGCCTCTCAGTACCTTGACCTCGTGCATGAATGCCTGCTTGTGTCTGCAGCATGAGGACATTTACAAGCTTGAACGTGAGCATGGGCCTGGATTTGGGCCGCCCATGTTGAATAAAGGTAGTGCTGGTGTGTGGAGTTGTAGCGAGCACCAAGGTCTCTGCAGAAATCTTTGCAGAAATCGTACTAAGGAGGTCAGCAGGGTCCTTTATTCTCATATGCTTGTTCCCTACAGCTATAGGAGCCATGAGATGAGATAGGGTCGAGAGAAGGTTAGGCCAGAAGGCTAGCATTACAGATGGCACAGGAATGAGTTGTCACCTACCAAGAGGTATGAAGTGATGCGACGCAATGAATTAAACTAGTGGCCCACCATGACAAAGTGGAGGAAGAAAGGAATGAGATTACATTAATAAGACTAGGAAGTCTTGCAGTTTAGGTGAAGATACTTGTTCTTGGCTCAGTTAAAAGTTCTTTTCGAAGCTGTAGTTACTGGTGACATACTTCCTCTGGTGGGAGAACAGACCCTTCTGAAGGGGTTTGGAGAAAAAATCTACAGTAATTGCCATAATTTACCCAGAGCAGGGGGTTGTTCCAGGGGTAATAGGAGGAATGGAAGGGCAAGGGCTGGCTTTCTTCAACCTGTGAATACACAGGCCAAAACTATTGCTCCACACAGTTGTACAAGGCACTTTGCAAAAATCAGACTGGTGGTAACTTTCTTCTGTTTTGTGCAGAAATAAAGAACAGGGTATGATTCAAGTCCTGTCTTGGATTAAAGCAAGTGGCCCAGGTTTGAACTGATATATTACTTAAAAAAAAAAAATCGATCACAGAGTCACTCCTATAAGTTTGTTTCTTCTTTGGGGAGGGAGGAAGCAGGGAGTGAGTTTCAGGGGAAGAGT
>NW_009260073.1:3088447-3094468 GCF_000687185.1 Egretta garzetta
GGAAAGAGTTAAGTGCATCAGGAGATTGCCAGCCATTGGTCTGACTTTAAAACAGGGTGCTGGAGGGCATATCTTAACTTGACATGTTGCATTGTTAATTTACAGTTTGGGTGTGGAGGGACCTGCCTTCCCTTCTTTGTAATCTATGCAGGTGTGCACAGGACTTCAAAGCCAGTTGCAGTGGAGCTCATGTCTGTGAGAAAGCCTCAGTGGAACAAAAATGTGCTGGGAGATGCAAACCCCAGCTCCCTTGGCAACTCCCTGCAAGTCAGTTTGTAAATGTGGATTTCTGCTGGGTGTTGTTTGCGCAGAGGGGTTTCATCCCTTCTCTGTAGGCCACAAGTCCCCTGCTGCAGATTTTGGGTCTTGTGACACGGTGAAATTGTTAAATTTTAAAAAAATGTGTCTGAAATCACATAACCGTCCTAGTCACTTGCTCTATTTTTTTTTTTCTCTGATTCCAGATCAGTGGTAAAACACTCTGGATTTCTACCAATGTTTTAATTAGCAGTGTTTTGAGGCATCTCAGAGGAGAGCGTTTTAACCCAAAAACCTTTTCACACTGAGAATTCACTTTGATTATTTGTCACGCCAGACTGGGCAGCTAAAAGCTATTTTACTGGTCTGGACTGGTTGGCTAAAGCTCTTTAAGCCTAGAATAACGCAAGTGCACAGAAGCAGCCCATAGTGGGTGGTGAAGCACAAGTGCTCTTGCTCTTCCAGACCCCGTGTGCAGTTGTTATTTGTAGGAAGTGGAGCTCTTGGTAGGTTTGGCAGGGCAGGGTCTGCAGCTTTGCCCACACAGGCATTTACATACAGGTATTTAACCATTAACATTTCACAGTGAGCAGAGCAGAGATCAGTCTATCCCGTTTTTTTTTTCTCCTGCAAGCTGGAGGGAAAAGACTTCAGCTTTGTGTTCAAAATTGCGAAGGTTTTTTTCCCCTCATTTTTTACATTAGTATAGAAAAGTTACAAGGAAATTAAGTGTGTCAGTAAAATTGGACCTCACAGATTTTGCTGATCTATTTAATGGCTCTAATACTTCTTCATTGCTTATTATTGTGATCCTAATTATGGAAAGAATAATAGTGATTGATTGATTCCTTATGGCTCTGCTTTGTTCAGTGGTTTCTTTTATAGCTTTCTCTGTCCATTTTATGTTTTCACTTATCACTGTTTTTGGACCTCCCTGAATGACATACGGCGTTGCTACATAGGAGAGGGCATTACAGCTGCAATTGTGCGGCAGAGAACGTTATCTTTGTCAGTACTTTTTAGGTTTTTGATGTTTGGCTTTGGCCTGATGCAGAATGAGACTTACATCTTTCGAATGCTTTTGGGGAAATGCACAGGGGTAGCAGTCTCTGATGGCCAGGTAGGCTGATACGGTGTCATGCTCCATGGATGACCGGTGAGGCAGAGGACATCCCAAAATGGCCTGTGAAATGCTTACTGGCTCCAGCTGTTGCTAAGGGTTGGCTGGAAATGAAGGTGGGAGCTGGCAGGAATTGCCAAAATGTTTGTAGCTCTAACAGGAAAATTATGAGTTTGTAAAACAATCATTTTATATGACTTTATGTTTATATGCTCTTTCTGCAATTCCCCTCATCTCCTAATCACCAAAGACTAATGGAATACAGAGCGGCCAGGGGATTTTTGCTTTGCTTGTTTTGCAGGGTTCATGAAGCCCTTGTAAAAAGCTATGCTAGTGATCATAGTCCTCTTTTGGGACAGAAGAGGTCCAAACTGAACTTCTGCCTTTACCACATTCAAATATATGGGCTTTTCCTTGTCCAGGGAAAGAACTAAAACCCATGATATACATATCTCAGGTGAATATTCAATATACCAAGCTATTAAGTCTCTCCTGTAGGAGCAGTTCCATTTTGAATTAAATATTCATTAGGCCAGAAAGAGAGAGGAGTTACTCTTTTGCCAGCATTCAACCGTAAAATGTCCCTGAAGCCTCTGCTGTTAATATTCACCCCATTACTCGTGAATGGGACTGATGAACAGATTCCTTGATCTACCCAGTATGCCTTATTCTTGTAAAACTGATGTTCTTACTGTCTTTGAATCTTGGGAGAGTTACAGGCATTGCATCATGCTAAATAGGTTTGAAAATGTGATTTCTGTGAGTGGGAGTTTGAATCACTGACCAGCTTCTTATGGAGTTTAATGGAAGCCTGGAAGGTGGTCAGGAGCAGAGTTTTAAGTGGAAATTCAGCACGGAAAACAGATGCCATGCAGCTGAAATGACAACTTGAGAGGATGCTGACGGTATCACTGAACTGGTCTGGGACAAGTAAAGACTGCCTGGAAAGGTGGGTAAAACAAAAATAAACTGTGGATCAGGCTCCATAGCTTGGTCTTTTGGGGAACTTCAGTTTATCGTGAAACCCTACATTAAATGGTGCAGATGTCCTAGGCGGGAGAGATCGCAGCTCATGGCCAAGGACGGGTGTGCGCAGCCCGACTGGGAGGGTGCCCAGCCTCCAATTGTGCATTTTCTTATCTGTTACTCTCTGCTGCCGGTGTCGGATGAACAGAAGTTGGGTCTTTTTAAAGGAGCAGTCAACGACTGTGTGACCTTTACAAAGGAAAACACTTGCGAGTCTCTGATTTTTCTTTTATGCTTCAGAAAAATTAATTTGGAAAAAAAAAATTATGAGAAGGGGAATTAAGAGGAAGAGATAGAAGGAAATAAATGTGTAGAGGGAAACCAAGAGAGGAAAGAACAAAACGGAAATTAATTTTAGTAACTATAGCAGGTCATTTGCTCCCCAAATGTTATCCATTTGTGCCAGAGTTGTAAAGATAATCGGTTTTTGTTCAAACAGGTTGCATGTTCTCCTGTCCAATGGTTGCCAACTGGCTTCCAAATATAAGGGCTAGGCAGAATATCAAGCTACAGTTAAAAATAAAAATAAATTTAGGCTTGCCAATTGGAACACTGAATATCCCCATGGCAAGCAGAAACACTAATATTTTTTCAGTTGAAATGAAGAAGTAGTATGTGTCTTTTTCTCTAATCCTGCACTCAGAAATGGCCAGGAGAGAAAGGGTCCTAGCTGAGGCAGCAGAGCAGGCAGAGAGCAAGAAGAGAAATAGTAAAGACAGCAAGGAAAGGTAAGGAGGAAACTTGTGGAGCGAGACAAACAAGAAGCCCTTTTTGAATGGGATCCTGGGCTGAAGAGAGAGGCAGTACGCTGCGATGTGGACGGGGCAGCAGAACTTTTCTGTGCCTGTGAAGAGGGGTATTCATATGTGTACCCGGGAACACAGATTGTTTTTGGATTTAGGAAGGGCATTTTGGTAGGAAAGTTGAGTGGAGATGAAGATGCAGATGGAAGGCATTGGCAGAGGTAGAGTCGACGTGACAGAGTACAAGGGATGGACTACAGGGGTGGGTGGATTGGTCCTGAGGAATCTGCCCTTTAGCTCATTTCTACTCTATTTCAAGGGATGCCCAGCAGCATGACAGGCCTGGCTGGTCTCAGCAGCTCCAAGGACACTGAGCACATGTGGTCACAGCTGATTAGGGTTATCTCAGAAGATGAGCGCCTTCCACTGGGTGTATTATTTATTCCTTCGCTCACCAGCAGTTGCACACAGATCAAAGGGAGTGAAAGTCCATCTCTCCATGGAGAAGCCCCCATTTTTCTTTGCAATTCTCCGGGGATGACTGCACTTTGGGGATACCTGCCTGCTTGCTGCCCTCTCCCAGCAGCCCCTCCTGGCTCTGCCTCCCTAGGTCATTGCTGAGAAACCCCGCAGCTAGGGTTGATACCCAGGCACATCTCGTAGTTAAAAATAATTTATGGAGGTTTTTCACACCCTATGAGACTTTCTGAAAGGTTTTGCAGGTAAAAATCAGCAGTGGATGATGCCAATACAGGGAATAATATTGAAGTTATAGACACAGTTTCCCATGGGGAAGCTTGGAAGATGATATGCTTTTAAAACATTTAACAAGACATTGTCCTCTCTGCTGTGACTAACCTGTGGAATGCATTTTCACAAGGTGCAGAGCTATGTTAGATGGGAAACATATTTTAGTACAGTTTCCTTTGTGTGACCCCTTTGACCATTTGGGAATTGGCCATGTGTTAGGAAATGCAAAATGAAATGCATTAGGGGAGCAGCCAGACTTGAGACCTCCTCTTCTCCAGGCTTCCCTTGTGGCTGTGGGTAATGCAGGACCTGGGGGTTGGGAGCTGCAGTGCTCAGCTTTGTTCATGTGGCAGAATGTGGGATATTTTGGTTCTGAGTGAGAACGTCTTGACATAGGAACAAAATTTTCCACCAGAGGCAGCTAGGTTTCAGGGGTAAAAAAAAAAAGCGGGTCTACAAACATAAACCCATAAATGGACAATTGCAGAGACTGTCCTGATTCTGAGCTAGGGAGACTTGTTTTTCTCTTTATCTCTACTGGCTTCACTGGTTTTACTGGACTTCAAGCATCCTGCCAAAATGGCATGGTCAAAGTGAAGCACTTTCAGAGGGCACACAGCTGCCTCGATACCATCATCTCACCACAGCCCTGGTCCCCACTGTCCGACTGAGCTCAATCTAATTCTGCATCTTGTTTAATAATAACTGCCGATTTATTGTAAATTGATTCCCATGGGCCTGATATCTCCACTGACTTGCACGCTGCAAGGTCCTCCCAGCGTGCTGGCAGTTTTCACCCATCTGTAGCTGGCAGCACGCTTACAGAACTGGGAGAATTAATCTGGTGCTCAGTTATTGGCTCTGCCTTCTAATTCACTTCTGTGAACTGGTCCCTGACTTGGATTCAGGCCACCGCCTAGTACAAATGGGAATGAAAAATAATAGATTTCTCTTAAGAAAATGCTTCCTTCCTACATAACAGACAGGCTTCTTAACTCCCTCTGCATCCAACACTTCATAATTTAAGTGGAAATTGGGACTTGCCATCTAGCCCCAGCTCTTGGGAGATTTTTTTAAAGGTTTTTTATGATTGTTATTCTCTAGCTTTCCTTCCATGCCTCCTCTGGTTGTCTTAGAGCTTGGTGTTGCTAGTAACTATAAAGTCATGGTTACTCTAAAATGTGACTTTTTTTGGCTTCTGTTCGTACCATGTTGGAAAACTGGGTGAAAACTGCTTTTTTTTTCTCACAGCAAGGGACTGAACAGGCTCCTTGGGATCTCTGCAAGGTGCCCCCTTTTGTGGAGGCACATGCAGGCATGCACTCACCTCCTGAGGGTTCTGGGCTGCAGCTTCCTCCAGCCAGGGCCGTGCAGCCAAGGAGAAGGTGGGCTGATCATGGGGGTGTAGACCTTAGAGAAAGCACAGGGAGAACGCTGGGCTATGGCATTGTAAGTACCTGTCTACCAGCTCGGAGTACCTCTCAGAACTCAGCCAGCCAAAACCCACTTTCAAAAGAGCTTTTTCTTATGGAATTCTGTACTCTGAAGACAATAATATATGCAATATCAGCAATAAAAAATTCACATCACAACAGTAACTCATAAAACTCATTCAAATGAAATGAAAAATAAAAGCAATGATTATTAAAACATGCAGCAAATAGAGAGGCATACATATTTTTTATTAGCCCAGTGCATAATTAATTTAAAAAAAAAAATCTGCATGATGCTACTGGCTGGTTTTATTCCCCTGCTACCAGGTCAGGATCTGATGTTCTCTGCAAGACTTTGATTAATAATATTTTATGTTTTCCAGGCAGAGATGTTGCATACCATGCAGTGGTCCAGTCTCCAGGAAGGTGGAAGTCCCAGACATATGCATGTGCCATAGAGCAGTGCTGGCTGTTTGCTTTTCTAGGGAATCTCTTGAACAGTAAACTCGGAGTGTCAGGGCTTTTTCTCTTTGTTTAAATTTCACTAAACAAACAAAAAAATCCACCTTTTTTTTGAATGTGGAAACAAAACTTTAGTCAAAAAAGCATTAAGGAAAAGCAAAAGGAGGAAAAATTGCTGCTAGGATATATGTAACCGTCTGTAATGCATCATTACACTAGAAATAGACAC
>NW_009260073.1:3094921-3096944 GCF_000687185.1 Egretta garzetta
CCCCCCCCCCACCCCCCGACAGCAGAGCCACGGCTCCTTTACCTGCAGGTGACAAACCCCATCAGCTGTGTTACAGAAATAACAGGTAGGGAGAAAGGAAACAGGCTCAAGAGATTTTACTACGATGTCTGCCTCCAGTGCTACTGCAGTTACCACCGAGAGGATGATTAATTGAACCTAGCGCTAGCAGCTCGTACGGGTGGCAGCAAGGCTTTGGCAGTCTCAAGGGCAGCCTCCCAGAGTCCCAAAAAAACTATTCAAGGGGAAAAAAATGACTTTGCCCTTTTGCGCCTGGAATCCGGATGTCTGGCAGAGGGGGCAGGGGCGGAAGGGAGTTGCAGCCCTGCATTGTCCTTCGCTGCTTGCATTGCTGACACACCCCGATATCCTTCTGCTCTGCAGATCCCTTTCAGCTGCCTGGCCCTAGCACCTTTGGCTATAGGGAGGGCTGAATGCTTTCCCACGTAGTGCCCCAGCAGTCCCCTCCCTACCATTGCAACTGAAGAAAACTCATGTTTGCAGCGACTTTCTAAAACATATAGGCTTGATATTAATCTTGACTTTGAGGGCCTCCCTGGTTTAAACTTTCCTAACTTGCTTTCCTTGGGTGCTCTCACCTTTGCACATCCACGTTGTGTACTGCCACAGCCTCCTGAGCACTTTTGCTATTGCAGGTGCTGGGGAGCCGCTCGCCCACTCATGCTTTCTCCCTCCCTTCATCCCCAGCAGCCAGGCCATGCCCTACATGATCCTGACCGACCACAGCCTCTGCTCTCCTTCTCAGTCCTTCCTGCTCCGCCACATCCCTCACTGGCATCACTCCAGCCCTGCTCCAATTCCTGATGTTCACCAAGATGTTCACTTCTACGTAAATTATTTCTGAGCATTCAGGGTCTTCTGGGCAGGGGTTGCAAGATGGGGAGGCACTGAAGGACATTTTAGCTTTGTGTACAGCTCAAGGCAAGGAGAACCCCACTCCCCACCCGCCCCAGGGGTGAGTTGTGCATAAGACAGCCAGGGTCATGGCTCTGCTGCTCCAGTGGCAGCATCTCACTGCTGATCAACTTCAAGCACATTTTTGTATACAAATCATGGGAGCATATGGCAACACTGATGGAAATGAGCTGATGTAGGTTTAGTTTAAAGCCATATTTTGTTCAGCGTTTCTAAGGAGTAGTTGCAAATGTAATTCTTTGCCCTTGGCTGTGGAAGGGCTTATGAATTGCGCTAACCATTGCTTACAATCACATTTTTCCCCTCACTGAGCAAGGGTGTGGGGGGAGTTTCCTAAAGAGGCACCATCAAAGTGAAAACATCATCACTCATTTTCAGTCAAAAGAAAAGCATGCCCATTGCCCCTCAAAGGCGAGCTGTGGTTCTGCAGCCAGCTGCTGCTGCTGGAGGTGGGTGTCCCACCGCTAGCTGACCCAGGCTTCCCACCGCTACCCGCTCCAGGCAGTCACACCAAATCCCCTGTGCTGAGCATCAGATGAGCATTTTTTGATCCCATCTCATGCCCTCTCCCGCTGTTGGCTTGCATTTGGGTTATGGTGACCCCACTGCCCTCCTGCCCAGTGATCTGCTGGGGCCTGCTGAGGTCATTTGAGGTCCTGGGTCTGTTTAAGATGGAACTAGTCCAGCACAGAGCAGTGATGGGGGACACAGGCAAATATACTATAACACTTGCTCCTGAATGCATCCAGTAATTTAAATGAGCCTCTTTGCTTCCCCTTTTCCATGTTGCTGGTTTTCTTTTTGGTTCTCTCTCTTTTATAGCATTACTCTGCAGAATTTCAGATGTCTCTTCACATCCTCACTTTTTTTTTTTGGCCATTCATAAGAGCAGTGAGCAGTCTTGGCCTGTGGTTTTAAAGTCTCTGTGTGGTAACAGTAGTCAGTAAATGTCATTTTTTTCAGTCTGTGATCTGTAGTGCCATGAGGATGTTTCTGTATGGAGCAGTTTCAGTGGCCAACTCCCTTTAATAGTCATTATTTTTAAAAGTACTGCCATGAGAGACACTCT
>NW_009260073.1:3096963-3120186 GCF_000687185.1 Egretta garzetta
TTTTAATATGTTTTCAGGACACTCTTTTTCAGCAAACCAAACAGATATGGTACATAAATGAAGGTGACCTTTATGCACAAGGAAAGAGTTCTCATGAATTGCAGGAAGTAATAGACTATATGGGAAAAGCACCTCTTGCTCTTTTTTTTTTTTATGTACAGCATTTCCCCCAAATTCCAGGACTGTAAAACAGAGCCTTAAGTACCAGCCAGAAGCAGACTCCTGAGTATGTCATATTACTCAGCTTTACACAGTTCTCTGCCTTTGTCCATAGACAAAAGACTGCAGTCTATTAAATTCTTCTGCTCAATTTGAAATGAAGGCCATATTAAATAGACTTCATTGTGCATTTCTATAGATAGAAAATGCTTCGGGGGTTATCGGAATGCCTGCTGCAGCCATTGACTGCTATTTGGTATAAGCAAATGCCTATTTAACCAGGCTTTGAAATGGAATATGATTGACAGAGTAGCATTACTCTTTTCATATCCCCATGCCCATTATTTCACCTATTCACCGTGTTTTTCTAATAATCTTAAAATCCAGACTACAGCTTCCAAGATATACCTCCCAGGCCTGCCTGCCCTTCTCCCTCACCGTCTCCAATACCTTCCCAATTTCCTTTGCTCACACACTCCTACCTCCCAGTAACCTGTCTCTTCCCTTATGACCATGCTGCATTACAGATGTTCATTTACTTCCAGCTGTGCTATTTTTCCCTCATCCTGTGATTGTTGCCTTGGTGTCTGGCTAAACCAGCCCAGCTCCACCTGCCAAAACTTTATGCCAAGCATATCCTCTCCTTTCAGATAAAATGGCAGAAGTGCTCCCCCCCTCCCAGGCCGGCAGGAAGGGGCTCTAATCTATTCCTCCCTGAGAGTGCTGGCTACCAGGAATTGGCTGCGTAGTGCCTCCCCCTCCCTGCTGCTGGCAAAATGTGTTTCATCTCCTTTTTCCACCCTGCTAAGAGCCAAATAATGTTTGAACAAGCCGTTATCTTTCCCTTTTCCCCATATCTGTGTTGTAGTGGCTAGAGCTTGTTGAAGTACTACCTCTGGGAAACTAGTATTTTTTGAGTAGGTTAACCTTCTTTTCTGACCTGGTCCTCCCATTTGTTATTCCTGATGTGAACAGAGAGAGACATAAGAACAGGCTTCACAGTAGGGGATATTCACATATAGTCACTTGTGCTGCTTGTTTATCGGAAGCATGTATTGTTTATCTAAGGGTTAGGATGTTTGATCCCTGATAAGATGCTGTGCTTTCTACTGAGAATGAAATTTTCAGATGAGAATCATGTTCACAAAAAACCTCCAAGTGAAAATTGAGGAATAAATAACGTACTGCTGGAACAAAATTTGAAAGCGTGCTTTTACTATCTAGTCAACTCACACTTACATGTAAGCAACAGCAAGGACAAAACCAGTGAGGCATATCTGTGAAAATATCACAGGCAGCAACTCTGACACCTTCCAGAGGCACTGTACCATTATAATGTGCTATAACATTTCCAAAATTTTTCCTCCTTGACTTTTACCAAGTGGCATCCTCAGCCACCTACACTGCACGCTGGTCAGGCTTGTGAGTCACACAGGCTAGTCACTTATTTAAGTTTTCTTCATTCCTAGTGGCTACTTTCCTGATGTACTAATGTGAAGCAACTGAGAGAAAGTGGTAGTTCGTCTTGGTATATCAGATTTTCTAAAATGTTTTCCAATCGCCTTCTCAATGTATAATAATAATGTATAATAACCATGCTTTTCTGAGCTCATTTTTCATGGCTGCATACTCAGAACCTGCCACTTCTAAATGTGAACTGCTCAGCGGCATAAATCTCCAGTAACGCAGTAGGGAATCAAGCCCTGTGGGACAACAGAAAATCAAGAAGATCAGATTTATTCCTTTCACCATGAAATGCTCACTTAAAAAAAAAATCCTACGAAAATGGAACCAAACCAAACCAAGCCAAACCAAAGGCATATTAAACAATTTCTGAAAAAAGTCGTATGATATAAAACTGTTAAAAAAGTGACTTCGTTATTATGTGCTAATAACATTGATCTGGGGAAACATTGCTGGAAGAGACAGAAAGTTGGAACTATGTTGTGGGGATGATTTCTTCTACATTTTGCTAGCGCTTCCATTAACTCAGATGACACTTACCTTCAGGTGTGGTGATTCCTATTTGGCTTACTTGATGAAGGTGTACAAAACCTGCAGTTGTCCTGATTCAGTGGAGGGACTGGTTAGTGGAAGACAAGAAGTATTGGCATGAAGCTCAGCAGATAGAATATTTTTGCATACTTTGTGCAGAAGCACACACCTGGTGCATTTAGGATGGTGCACTTTAAGTAGCAATTTCTTTGTTCAGGGTTTTTTTCCTCCAGATGAAGGGTGAAGTCTCCAGAGATTCTTTATGGAGGCAGCATCATAGCTCGGCATGGCTGTTTCCATCTTGACATTGTGTGGACGCATCAATATGCTTTTTTTCCCTCCTGTTCAGCTTTAGCAAATTTGAACTTTATTTTTATTCAACTCCTGAATCATTACTATGTATTTAATTGCTTTTCTGTTTGCTTTTATCTTTCTTCTGCATTTATGGTCAAGGCAATTAGATACCAAAAAGCATCTGCTAGAAAGAAAAGTTGCAGAAGATACAAGAACCACTGTAATATTCCAGCTCCTGTACTTATTCTGTCATAAATCTTACTATGTTTAAAGCAAGATGACTACTTCCAGAATAATAGCCCTAGCTGAATACAATTCTTAATGTGCATGCTTGTTTATCTGAAAATGTAGGAATTAGTCCTGCTCTTGCTTACAGTAGTTTAACACTAACATCTCCAATGTTTTTCCTGCCTCCAATTTACATTGCTATCTGTCAAATCAGAATCAGGGGATTGATTCATCCTTACAAGATACTGCCTATTTCCCTTATGGCTGTGAAAGCTTCAGTTTAAGAAAAGGTTGGCATTATCACAAGTCACGTAATTTCAGTCCCAAGTTCAGTGTTATGAAAATTACTTTGAGTTGTTCAACTCATTTCAGGCTAGAATAATAAGACGGGAGCTGTAATGCTCAGCAAACTGCAAACAAAAACGATCACTGAACTCCCCCGAACCAGAATGTCTAAGAGTGGCTCTCGCAAAAGTCTTTTCCCATGGAGCAAAATGGAAGGAGAGAGAGAACACACAAGGTCATCCAAAACTATTTTTTCAATCTTTCAATGTTATGGTCTCAAACTTTCCTGTTTCACTCTGTGCAGTTTCAGCTCTATGTGCCTGAATGAGATAAGGCAGGGCTTCATTAAACTGAAGAAACAAACTCTGTTTAAATGGTGAAATCTGCTCTAACAACCCTGAGACAATTCACAAATCCATGGAAATTTTGTAGAATTGTTTGTGTAATATAGAAGTGTTTATTAAAGTAGCTTGTTAAATACTGAATTGTCACTTTGATTTTTTTCAGTACTTTTGGCTCCTCAGTATTTTATTTCAGAATTTCTTTTAATGGTATTTAAACCATTCAAAAAGTTGGAGGTAGTCAGACTCAAGCGGATATATTTTCATTAGCCAAAAGCATTTTGTCGTAGCAAACATCCTGACTGGCTTTCAGTGGTTGATTGTATTCTTAAGTTGCCAGAACTTTAAAATAGCTTTTTCAAAGTTACGTGACCTTTTAGAAGTCATAAATGAGAGAAAAATATTTCTTTGCTTGATTCAGTTCTACAGTGGGATGTTTATATTAAAAGTCATGTGAACTGATGGGCTCCTGGGAATGGCTTTGGCAGTGAGATCCCCATGATTTTGGGACTTGCGAAATTTACTGTTCAAGCTGATGTTTGATCTCACTGAAGTTCCTGCAGCTTGGGGAGTGCACCTTTGGACCCAGCTGTGGAGCAGTACTGGTGTTGGTGGAAGGGTGGAGGTGCACTCCAGCACTCGGCACCGAGACCAGTTGAAGGCATCCCAGATGGCAGGGACCTGAACCACAATTCTGGCGATGCTCCTGCCCAATGTGTGCCCCCACTCTGCTTCCCTGCAGCTCATTTCTGCAGGTGATCCATACCCAGACTGAACCTCAGAATAAGGGACCCATCACCCCTGCACACTGCTGTGTGTGGAGACAGAACAAAACATGATTTTTAACATTTTATTCCCATCCTGTAACTACTGGCTACATTTCCCACATCTGTATCACTTGGCCAGGATGCTTCTCATGTGCCTTTTTGCCCTGGCCCCTGGTCCCCACTCAAGATGCCGGCACTGCAGCCATCAGGACACATACAGTGTATGGCATATTAGTTTTGTAGCTGCAGATAAGAAATAAGACAAAATCAACAGGAAAGCTACAGTGGCTCACCATGCCATTAATGCCCTTGGATTATAGTACAGCTGATCTTCCATATGGGAAATGATCCAGATCAGGCCACATAGGCATTTCAAGACGCACAGTTTATGGCACTCTGGGGTACTTAGTCTTATAAGAAGCAACTGTGGATCTGAATGCATTTTGCAGTGTGTCTCAGAGCAACCTGTAGATGTAAGGGAGAACTGCAGACATACATAGGGCTTAATTTCAGTCTGCTCGTTGCAAGGCAAAGCAGCTTTTTTTGGGGGGTCACTGCCCAGCCATGCAGTGTTTCATTTCTGCACCAGTGAAGAGGCACCACCCAACCAAACAGCGGGGCTGTGTACCTTCGTGGTGCAAGGTCTTTAAGAGTTTCCTGTGGATTTGTTGTAAAACAATATAATCCAAAATTGGTGCAACATGTGCAGCTCTTGTCCTGTTCACATCTATCTTCAATGCATCTCTTGGTCTTTTGCCCACCTAAAACCTCCACTGTCCAAACAACCCGACAGCCTCTGATTTAATGAAGTGAAGCTGGGACTGGGGCTGGAAGCATTTCTACTCATCTACATTTCCTCCGGCACCTGTAAAGTTACAGAAGGGAAAAGTCTCCAAAAAGGCAGAGTCACTGCTCATACTGCCTCCTGTCCCGGGAGAATAATGGGATGCAGCTCTCACCTTGGGTTTTTTGGCTACTTGGGACTACTTTGCAGAGAACCCATTGTCTTGTTTCCTTCTCTTTGTCTGGGTTTTCTTCTTTTCTGTCACAACTTTGGTGCAAACCTGTGACTATAATAATGAGAAATATCTACCCTTTTGGAAAGAACAGCTATGTGACCCCCAGAATTTTGTAAGCCTGCTGGAAACTTCCCGTGAAAGGCTTATAAACTCGGAGACCAAAGGGTGCATGAGGACATAGCTGTCCAGAACTGCTCATTTGACCAAGTGCAGAGCCATGTGCATGCAGTGATTCATGAAGAACATATCTTAGCATGACAAAATGGTGTGGAAGCTCCTCTGATAGCTGCAATGCCTCAGAGAAAACTGTTTTAACTTATTGTAGGTTTTACACTGATAAATTGTGGTTCCTTTGCACAGAGTCCTCCCTCTTTAATTCCTATTTATCTTTTCTGCTGAAAAATGTGACTGGAGTTTGACTTGATAAAGACAGGAAATTCTTCAATAGAGTAAAATGTCTGGTGTCACTTGGTACCAGGTGATAGGAAAGATGACAATTCTACTGAAGATACTTAAATATGTCTTTTAACCAGCTGTTAATTTGTATTCTGTGCAGAACACTTTTAATACATTGATGTGGAACAAAGAATAGTTGAAACAAATCCCTATGTGTACCAAAAGCTAAAAAATGGACTAAATACATAAAACACTGGGGGTGGGGGGAAGGTGTTCCCTTACACTTCTGGCAGACCATTAAATCCATAGCATAGGAAGAAATGTGGGCTTAAACTTTGCTTAGAAAGCTGGAAACATACTGCTCTATAGTACATTTTTTTTTTCCAAGAGAGCACAGTAAAGTCCTCAGATGGCCAGATTCTTAGCTTTACAAACAAAACTCACTATCACAAGAAGGTTCACAAGTCTAGTCTTCTTTTTCTGCATGCCTTTTTGGGTGGTCTCAGAAATTATCTTCTTGAGTTTTTCCACCCATAGCAGGGTGGAAACAGGGTGGAACAGGGTGTTGAATCTTTAAGAAACAATTGTTTCCCTTAAAACTGCTTGCTGAGTATTTGAGTTGAACAAGCACTCTAAGGAGTGATTAAAATGCAAACCATATTCAGTTGCATTGATTAAAAATTGACAGTAAATTCATTGTTACATCTTTGAGAAATAATCAGAAATCACTCATAGACGATTGAGGGTTCAATTTGTAAAGTGGAAAGTAAACTAGGACACAGAAGGTCTACAAACACGGAACAAAATTAAATCTTTCAGTCCTTCAATTAATGAAGGAGTATAAAAACTGAGGGTATTTACAGAAGTAAAATGCTTCTGCTTTTTGTGCCCAACACGAAAAATGAAACTTTTGAATCTTTGGGGCCTTTTTAAAGGAAGCCTTCAATAGGTTGCATTTAATTACTTTTTTTTTTCCAAATTATTAATGAAATGAAATAAAATATCATATTTGACTGCCCCCCCAAATGATTTTTTACTTTTTAGCCCCTCCCCAGATTTTCCTCTCATAGTATTGCACATCAGCTGCCTATTAATCACGTCATTCCAGTCACACCTGGGATTCTCTGCTCCCTACTTAAAGGAGAGGGAAGTGGGAAGATGCAGAAATGTCAGCTCCCCTCCTGAAATCAACAGTGTCATCTGTTTAGGTATACTGGAAAGCGGGATTTACCCTGTGCTATTGATTTTATTTGTATGAGAGTGGTATAGAAAAGAGGCTTTCTTGTGCACACCAGCTGGAAAGGCAGTTTCAGTGTGACCCACAAGCATGACATCGCTGTATTTAGTAGCACTGTGTAGGTTGTGGGACAAGAGAGCTCCTTAGTGTCCCCAAGGGATCTGTTGGACCCCCCGTGGCATCCCTCTGGCCCCTGCATCCACTCCAGCCAGCACTCACCACACACACATCCTTCCTGTGGTGGACATGTACCCACGTGTCCTCTGCTTTTTGCTGGGGAACAAGCAAGGATGGCCATGAAAAACATCTCTGTATGACTCCAGAAGCAAACCCTTTTGACATTTATAGGGTTAAACCCAGAGAGAGAGCAAAAAGGCAAACACCCCCTTGAAGATTTGAAGGTAAGATGACCTTAGCCAGCTGTAGCTACTTAATGAATATTAAACAATAGTAAAAAAGATGGTTAAACTTTTAGCCATTACTTTATAAGTTGATCTCTGTCTGAGATTTAGGACCTCAGCCAAATCAGTCCTTCTGTGAAGTGAAGGCAGGAGCTTGTCTCTGCTCACAGGAGATGGTGAAGAGGCGTGCGTTATGGATCACAAAGCACTGATACACCTGAGCAGTGGCAGCTGTGTGTGCATCACAGGCAGAAGGAATATGCATGCTCAATGAAACAGAGGGTTCCGCTCCACTTGAAGGGGGTAAAAAAAATAATTTTCTTTCTTTATTCAAAAAACTTCCACAAATTACATGGCAAATATATGAAAGTTCCTTCTTGGGGTATGAGCAAATCTCAAGCCACTGCCTTTCTGTAATGTCCTGCCTATTCTGCACCTGCCTGCAGATGGGACAAATGTGAGTTCCTGAATATTTTTCACATCTTCTGATGCTGATGACCAGTGCACTGCATGGGCCTGACTGGGCGTGGCCAGTCCAATGCTCAGAGCTCATTCTGTTTTCTTTTTGCTTGTGTGGAGCAGTTGGATGTGAACCATTTTGACTGTGTTCGAAAGTCTGTAAAACAAACTTAACATATCATCACTTCATAGACCAATAGACTCACACATACATATTTTTCCTACAGGAAGTACCTGTTAACTATGCAGAGAGAGACAGCTTAAGTAAGACATCATCTAGAGCAATACCATACACTTTCTTGGGCGCTCATGAGTTTTTATTGAGAAGAGAAAAAAAAAAAAAGTTTTTCTACAGTGTTTAGGAGATTGGCTCAAGCTTGTACATTGCTAATGCAACCTCTGACCTATGTTAAGGCCAGGAATTTCCTGACCTGATATGGGTGTTCAAGCAGGGAAGAGAGCACAGAAATACATTTCCAGCCCTTGCTGGTTGAACACAAGGTGAGTCCGAGGGCTGATGGAGGACAAAGACTAGAGACCTTGGAAGGAGCACAAAGGGGGCGGTTGGAAAGGGGTGGTTGACTGTGCCTCCGAAGGCAACCCAGTTTTGGTACTCTCTAGGAGTTTATCACAGCATCTCCCTGTGCCTGCACTAGGTCTGTACACAGCTGCTCAATGCCAAGAAAGAGTCTGTACGTCCCAAAATACCATCAGTCTGCAGAACTCGGCAGGGTTTGGGTAGGAAAGCTCTCACACGCTTTCTAGTCCTTCCTGCCTATTGTTGGTTTTCCATTACTCTGCTTCTGGATGGCCCTGAAAAACCACAAGAACTTCCTTTCTTGTAGTGTTTCATCATTTTGGCCTCAAAATGAAACTAACCAAAATGAAAAACAGACGGATCAAAAATAAATTTAGTCAACAAATAAACAAAAAAACCCAAACCTTCAGAAACTCAGTGGAATTTAATTCTGTATCTGGTTTTGGCCAAACTGGGCATTCCTTTTTAGTTCTTTTCTTCCCTGTCGGTTCATACGTTCTTCACAAGAAGAATCACATTTCCTTTCCATCCTCTACCAGTCTCTGATCTTTACTTCTGTTTTGCTGCCATTCGGCAATTGCTTTGCTGCTGTGTTGCTGCTTATGTTATGAGACCACAACACTGGTGATTTATGACTTAAACTACAAGTTTTTGGTCTGCATCTAGTAAAAATTATGACTTGTTTCTTTGCATTTAGGTTCTGGAATAATTTTGTCACTTAGGTGGATGCTAGCACGAAGAGGATTTTTTTCTAAATCCACTGAAAAGCTTTGTGGCTGTACTGCCCCATTAAACAGAGTTTGTATTTTAAGGCAGGTAAAAGGTCAGTCCTAAAAACTTCACTTCAGCTGAGGCAAATACGATCAATCAATAATTAACGCTGTTCACCTTCAATAAGTCCAAATTCCTGCATACAGAACACTTTTCTTGGCATGTCAGGCTTGTCAGGTTCATTTTCAATTTTACCTGCCAGCAAGCGATAGCAATGAAATGATAGCAGACATTCTGCAGGTTTTGGTATCCTGGGTATCATTTGTTCGTGGTACTAATTTTATAAAGTAAAGCACACAATGGGAAGCAACTCAGAGAAAGCAGGAGTTTCAGAGCAGGACTGCTGAGAAGGGGCCCTGGATACTTTTAGTACAGATTATTGAAAAATAAGCTGTTCTGTGCCAAAGGAAAGGTACTTGGGGGTGTGAAAGAGGAGGCAAATGTCTGTGTGCCTATAAAGGACAAGTGACTGGAGGCTGGAGAATTGACGTGGATTTATTCAAAGGAAAGGTACAGCCTGATGTGGGTGTGTTTTCCCACACGGCTCTCGCCATTAATGCCAGCCTGATCTTAAAGAAACGCCATGTCAGGCCTCCTCAGTGCTGGGCCTCTCCTGATGGGAGAGGTGAGATGCAGGCTCGGGGTGGCTCCCGCCAGGAGCGGTCCGGGCTGGGCCTTCCAAGCCTGCCCTAGGCAGGGCCTCGGGAGAGGACTTTAACCCCAGCCCAACCGTGAAGGGAGAGCGTGCTATCCTCCCGGCCGCGCCATTCCTAATCTCTCGCTGCTTTATGTTTTTAGCTGCTTTGTTTTCCTTGTCTGGCTGCCAGCAGGGCAGACAGTGCAGGCAGTCAAGGAGCAGCTGCCTGCTGGAGCCCTGGGGTTTGCCTCACGCAGGCAGGACTGCCGGGGGAGCGCGAGCGAGGGGGTGAGGTTAGGTGAAACATTAGCCACGTCCTCTTGGCTTCCCTCCAGAGCCTTTCAATTATTTCTTTATGTGCTGTTGGTGCTGTGCTTGTTTGGCATTTAAAAGGTATGCTCTGAGAGGATTTCACAACGAACTGCCATTTTGCAGTTCAAAACAGATGGGAGCTTATCGCCCGTGGAAATTTATGTCTCCATGCGCCCCTTCCTCTCCCCTCCCTCAGGGCTTACAGCAAAGCCACTCCAGGCAGATCAATCATGAGGACTGTGTAATAGGCTAAAAATAATGCGAGTTATAAAAGTCTGGAAGCTGTTGCTCATTTTGGGATTTGAAGATTCAAAGGTCAGTCAATAGCAATGACTCCAGTAGCTGTACAATCATAGATAAGGGCCAAATAGTCTTCTAAGATCATTAACGTGACTTGCAATCCACTTACCTCAGTGCCAGTTGCCAAACCGTGTCTCCTCGGTTCCCCAGGATGCAGGCAACAGGCAAATATTCATACAGTTCTTCAGGAGCAGAATTTCATCCTAGATCCAGAAAAATGGGGTTGGAAGGCAAACAAACTGTGCCTATATCGCTCCTGACAGGTGCTTGTCTAACCAGTTCTTAAAGACTGGAGGGAGACTCCATCAGTGCCCCAGGCAACCTGTTCCAGTGCTTCCTCATCCTTCCCATTGGGAAGCTTCTCTTTATCCAGATGGGAGCATGGGCTAGGTTCCTTATCTACCTGTCCAGCCAGGTAAAGGCCGAGTGACAAGTTGCAACACTACTGGTGACTTGCAGAGTGTCCTGAAGACAGTGCTTCCTTCAGGTCAGGGTGAGGATGGTGAGAGGAATACCGTGATGAAGCCCGCAGCGCAAATTCAGATGGCTGAAATACAGCTTCTGCCCAGGATGAACAACAGAGAGGTCAGAGAAGTAAGTAAAGGCAGGCATGAGCTTTCATGGCTTGTGTAAGTATCGTAGGATTGTATCTTAATATTGTGCTGGGATTTGTAAGATCGTTGTCAAGGGAGGCTAATGCACTGAAGATGACTCTAACGATGTGCTATTCTTTAAAGGAACAGGAGATCCAAGTGCTGAGGGATCAAATATTTTATGTTTAATCTGGACTGGCTCTTTGACAAATTTTGTTGGCTGAACTACTATGCTAGTGCTGTGTTAACACTATAAAAATGGGCAGAGGATGTTTTTTGATTTGTAAGGGATAGGTAATATTCTGACTAACTTCCAGGCAATTAGCACTGGTTTTGAGCTGATTTTGCTTTTGCATCTCCTGGCAGACATCATGCAAGGGGTAGTTTGAGAAGAAAGACATGCCTGCAATTTGACATATGAGGAGCTTGCCAAGAGAGGTCACTGCGGCATCCTCAGTGGAGGCATTCACAAAGGCATGAGACAACACTCACAAGGGTAGACTGAGGGGGTCACTGCCTGCCTGGTAGGGTTTGCAGCTTGCACAGCACTCTTAACCCCAGATGTGAAGAAAACTCAGCACTCCCCTAATCATGGGAATGACCTTAATATCATGAGTTTTTTCAAAAAAGGCTATGCTTCTTTTTTTTTTTTCTTTTTCTTTTCTTATGTGTGTAAAAGAGAAAGGTAGACAGTGAGTGTTGCCAGTTCTTTTAGCTGGACAGAGAGTGGTACCCTCTTCTATAAGAGCTCTCTCTGGCCTCCTGAGAGTAGGGAGTTTCCAGCTGGCCGTCAGACTCTTAATTTCTAATGCATTTATTCTAGATCCTACCAGCCACATCTGCTCCCTTCTCTTGCTCAACAATTAGTTATGCAACCCGAGGAAAAAAAAAGCTATTAATTCCTGAATTCCCAAGCTCAGTTCTTGCACTTCAGACTTCTTGCCCATCTCTCTCTTCTCCTCTTGCAGTTCCTGGGTTCTCCATCCCAGGGTGGAGGAAGGCGATGCTGGAGATGCTTTGCTTCCCTCCCACTGCTCACAGACCCAGTGCTGAGGGATGGAGGGTGAAGGGGGAACAGAGCACAGGATGAGCCACTTTTCATTGACTGATATGCAGAATGAACCATCTTCCATGGCCTTCTGTATAATATGGACTAGAGGGCTCCCCTGCATTTGTTCCTCTCTGAACTATAGCTTTTCTTTGATTAAAACAGCCAAGTTTAATTAAACTATGCCCAGTGACAAAGAACCTATCCTCTGTCAATTGTTCCAGCAGTTAATTTCTCCTCTCTGCTGAAACCACATGCCTTGTTTCTAAGGCAGATTGATTAGACAGATGTGTGTGAGTGCCCGCTTCCAAACTTTTACTCCAGGTACTCCTAAATTACACCTCTATGGGCCTTTCCCCTTGCTTTAGGGAAGAGCTTCAGCTTTTGGAAACCCTTGCTGTGAGACATGTTTTGCAGTCCTCAGTCATCCAGTCGACTCCTTTCTGAAACTTCTTAATCTACTAACATTCATCTTGAATTGTACACATGAGGCCAGGACATTTCTAAAGTAGGACCAGTTATAGACTTTGTTCATAGCCTCCAGGGTTCCCAGGTTCACACACAAGGACCCCCCTCTAGCCCTTTCGTTGAAGCAAACATTTCCTCCTGTTGGGTTACCTGCCTTGGTCGCCCCGCAGAGTCACTGCTTCTAAGGGCTCCATTAACCTGTGAGGGTGCCCTGCAAGATTAGTCCTCGGATGAATGACTTGAATTTTGGCTGTGCTGAGGCTCATATCAAAAATTAGTTGCTTCAGTGCTGCTTGCCAAGCATGTCACATTGCTCCGTATCAGGGATCTGACTTCTTCATTATTGACCACTCCATCATTTCATGTGACTTTGGGTCTGTCCCTGCTCACAGGGCTATCCATGCATTTCACATCAGATGAAATACATAGGAGGAGTAGGAACAAAGACCATCTGTCTCACCTGAGCTCCTGAACCACAAGGCTGAATTACATTTCTTAGACTTACTTTAATTTTGTCTGCCTAGTAGAGAAAATAGGGCTGTGGAGGAGGACCTCTAGCTCATCTCTCCTAGTTAATGAGCATGTGGCAAACTTGCCAGGCCTGCTCAGCCCCACCAGTGGCCTGTAAGCTAATGTCAGCCCAGGTGACATCGTCATCTGTCTCAATGTTCCTGGAGGAGATGGGGAGTATTACTAGAGCTGTTCCTGTAGGGAGCCTTTCTAAATTACCACATGAAACCTCCTCATCATGCTGTAACCCAGATTACAGGGCAACCTCCATCCCCATCTCCCTAGCCCCTCACCACAGCAGTGCAGAAACCTTGTTTTGTGGCTGGTGATGGATGAGGGTAGAGACAACTGTTTGCTTCAGGGCACGCTACCTGCTCCTGTGGCTTGAGCCAGCAGTCTTGGGTCCCAAAGATGATAAAAGTGGACTGCTGGTTATTTTAGAAAATATTGGGCTCCTCATGGCACAGGACCCTGTCTGTGATGCTCTGCATGAGGCTCAATGCTTAGGTGTATTTAGAGTGCACCCACTAGACTGAGCCCTTCAGGAGACATTGGTGTCCAGATGCCTAGTCTGGGATGCCACACAGCTGTGGACATGAAGTAGGTATTAAAAGCTTAGCCTGTGTGAGATGGTGGTGAGTCTGGGCTGTGCAGAAGCCCAGGAATGCTGAAGTCTGATAGTGAGATACCACATGAGTCTGGGAAATGGCAGGCTTGGTTGCAAGAGTCTCAGACATCTTGAGCACCCCCTTCCCTGCCCCTCCCCCCTGCACCAACACCCGTATCCTTTACTGGATTTTGACTGCAAAGCCCATGCATTGTTTCAGTTCACACTTGGGCTCTATTTGCTCAATTCTGCCACCATCCATTCCTCTTCAGCCACTTCCCATCAATGCAACTTTTTCCCTCAGAGAGGTCCTGCCAAAGTTTAACTGGTCGTAAACACAATGAGCCAGGTTCTGATCTTGTTTACTTCCGCGACCTTAATAGAGTTCCTCTGGACTTGTACTGATGCACATGAGAACAAATCGTGTCCCATTTGATTTGCCCTACTGTGTATTTGCTAAGTGCTAACTGCATAGGTGGCTCAGTACAGAACTCAGAGGACAAAAAGACGGATGCACAATAGAGAGCTGTTACCTCCCAGACGCTGATGCCTGGGCTGTTTGCACAGAGCACTGTAGTCACAGCAGTGGCTCCTCCCACAGTGTTCCTACACCAGCTCCGAAATTACTGAGATCATTTTTTTCTTTAAACACCCTGCTAACCTCTAGGTGTCTTGCTGACTTGTGTGCAATCAGATTTAAATGTCAACACGATGTTAATATTTAACAATTATCACCAGGAGCTTCTCACACCTCTTCCTTAGAAGATACAAAACCCCCAACGCCTACCTGTTCCTAAAGCCCTATCAGCAGTTTGAAGCAGATTCAGGTGATATGTTGGACCTTTACCAGTTATTATCACCTGCAGTAGCCCCTGGCACAGGATTGCCCTAAAATAAGCTTTCCCTTGGTACCTTCCAGACTTCTCCAATTGCAATCTCCTCATGAGCCAGAGGGAGCTTGTATTGTGTGAAATAAGAAATAGCAAAAACAAAAGCTGAGAGGATAAAAAATAGCCTGAATGATTTAATTTCTGTTTTAATTCCAAAAAATACATGAGGCCTCTGACATTTCCCACATACAACTCCTTTCTCTGCAGCACAAAGAGGATATATCTTAAACGGTACTGTTAATGGAATTATATGTTGCTACTGGATAATGGTCTGCTGTGGAGAGATAATTGTTGAGGGAAAGCTGAGGTATTTATTGAAGATAAACACTGAGGCAAAGCCAAGATGTTTATTTTCTAAGCACCAGACTGTAATGCAGGCAAAACATATAGTATCATTAGCATTATTACTAATGCATTGGAAGCCTGAACATGCCCCATCACAAACTCTTGTTAACTCAGCAGCAGCAGAACTGGACCCCAAATGAGAAATGCACCCAGGCTGATCCAAATACCCATGCCAGAGGCCAGCTCTGTTGACTGTATCATGGGCAATACCCAAGGGATGCCCCTCTTGGCTGGTGTCTGCCCTGCTGTAGCCCAGTGCTGCCTGGAGACCTGACTGCTCACAGGTGAAGCACCAGGAACACGCACGTGTTTGTCTCTGTGCATTGGTGAAGTACAGGTCCATACAAGCACGTGGGCAGCTTCAAGCAGAAGCAGGGCCTGGTACCATGTGGTAATGGAGAAGGATGGGATCTGTGCTACACCTGGGCTGTGTGTGCAGCCGCTCCTGTGTGTTTGGGTGCGGTGGGGCTCCTCTCTGAACATGCTGGTGCAAGTTTTCTTTTCTCCATGTTCTGTGGAGGCTGAGAGCCGTGGCTGTGTTGGCTTGCAGGAGGGAAACCCAGCTGGCATTGGGTGCCCTTTCGTCCTAGCCCTATCCACCCTGTACCTCACAGCAGCGCTGAGCAGGGTCCCAGCCTTGCTGTTCACAGCAGCCACTGGTTTTGGCCTTGCCCTTGATAGATGTAGAAAGCTGAGTTGTTTCTTTTCCACCATTCTGCCCAGGGATGGGTGCAGGTCCTGAGTGTGTGAAGATATTTAAACACCTGGGTCCTTTTTATTATGTTGTTCATTGGGCATCTAAATACATCCATAGGCCTGGGCATAACTCCCTAAACCCATTCAAAGAGGGCAACAACATCCTTGAGTATTGTATGCATCTGAACACATTGGTTTCAGACTGGCTGCAAAGTGAATATGCGCACCTACAGAGATTACCCCATGCCGCTCTATTATACAGAGCTGGAAGACAATAAAAACTTCTTAGAATTAGTGTACTTATCCAGACTATACCCAGATCCTTTTTTAAAAACATAACTGAAAATTAGGCCCTAACATACCTGTCTTATGTGTGTGACCTGATTTTCAATGGTACTGAGCTTCCAAAGTTGTGTATCAGCATCAGCTGAAGCAATAAAAACTTCCAGGGTCTCCATCCTTTTAGAAAAATTAGACCAAACCAGCCAGCCTGTCCATATAAATACTGATGTATTTAAAAAAAAAAAAAAAAAAAGCAAAAAAAAGCATGTAATTCTCCTTTGTTTGGACTATGATGGATGCCTCCATTGTATCTCTATCACCGGCACTTTCCTTCCTCAACGCAAATCATAGCATTGTCCTGAGAACTGCTGATTTGGTTAATCCTCCTCCTGTGGGATTAACTGCTGTGTAGCCTATGTAGCCTACAGACTGGCTGTGCTCTGCAGTGACCTGCTGCATCTCCCTTTCCAACTGTCATGTGGGTTTCCACTGGTAAACCGGGTGCCGAGGGAGATGGTGACCCCCAGGGCTTGCCCTAGTGCACGGTCAGGATGCAGCCAGGTGTCCCCACAGGACCGAGGCGGAGGGGTTTGCCTCTGTGGGGTATAGCCAATCTTACTGGGAGCTACGAATTCATCCTAATTGTTTGCAACGCTCTTTACAAGGTTTGCATATAAAAAGTTGGCAACCACAGAAATGCCAAGGGAACATAATGTGATTCATACTTGTACAACAAGTGCTATGAGGTAAGTTGACCTGATTACAGAACAGTATTTCTAGCTTTTCCTTCAGTTTTGGCAAAGTCCCACAGAGATATAATTTTGATTTTGGTTCTTCACTGAAGAGGCCATATCTGACATGTAGATATTAGTTATTATTACTTGTATTTTGATAATGCTAAAAGTCTCCAACAAGATCAACGACACTTACCATATACTTGTATATATACAACCATGTTTGTTCCAGGCTAGCTACAATTGTCAAAGAAATCTGGGCGGAAGGATATGATGTATAAGCAGAAAAAACATTGAGAGTTTGCAAGTGTCAGGTTATTCTCATGATTTTGTCATTAAACTACTTCTGTAACTACTTGTATATTGAGAGAACAAATTCACAAGAAATATAGCATAAAAATAAAAGTTGTATGGGAATTTGTGGTAGTTACCCGAGTTTCAGACCTTACGACTGTTTGTACTGTGTTATCTCCCGAATCATCTGTGCCTGTCATGTGTTTGACAATACATGCTTTGTCAAGTCAGACAGGCTTCCTTAGAAAGAAAGAGTTGATATTATTATTGCCCAAGTAGGATTCTGTGTGTTTAATGCTGAGGTTGTCAAAGTGCTTTTGGAATCATACAAAAACAATTCACAGGATGTTTTCCAGAAATTAGATTGAACTTGTTTATATGAGTAAATCCATTTGCAAATAAAGACATAAAGGCAAGTTGGTTTGTTTTTGAGAAATCTCAGGACAGTTTTAATGCCAACTGCATCAATAAACTCCAGTAGATTTGAAAAGGAAAATTGTAATTACTGGCTTACTTGGTGCTATAATATTCAATATTATGGTAATGACAGATGAATTAAACATGGTATTGGACTGAGGAGCCCCTGCCTTCTGGACTCAACTTCACAGAGGCTTTAGTTGGATATTTAGCAGAAGGCAGTTGGATATGTGTTAGGGCACTTAGGTTAAGTAATCTGACAACGTTTTATCTAATCTTTTCTGCTTCTGTATCCCAAAAAGTAGATGTGAGCCTTGCCCTCTACTCCTGAATTGCATAGGTGGATAAAATAAGAGTAAAACTAGTTGTCACTTTGGTGTGAACAACAGCATAAATTGTTTTGATCTGTCAGTATTGCAGCATAAAAACTGAGCTTCAATGTGGGGATAACTTTTTCAGTCCTTCCTCAGACAAATTGACTTCTCTGATGGATAGCTGCAGATGGCAAACAGCAGAAAGAGCATGCTAGCTGGAAGCCTCTAGCAGGGGCAGCACTGCGCTTTTCTCTTTCACAGCTTGACTGATTTAAAGGATATTTGCATACACATTGGCCTGTTCAGAGTATGTGCTGTTTGCACAGCCCGCCCCCCCCTCCCCCCAGTCTTCCCATAGTTGATAAAGGCAGTGTATTCTGTTGTACATCGGCTCTGCAGTCATGGGTATGGTAGGCGGTGGGTGGCGGTACTTTGCAGCGGCGGTGGGCATGCACGCCGTGATGCGCTCTACCAGCCACACCTCGGGGGTGGGCCTTCTGCTGCAGTCTCTTTTGGTGGGATACCAGTCAATACATTTCTTTTTATTATTGTTAGAAAGACAAGGCCAAATACAGGGTGGGAAGCTGTGCTTTGTGGTGGCCTTTGGCTCCTTGGAAAGTTCATTCTGCAGATTCAGAGCTCTAAAAATTTCTAAGTTGTGCCCAAAAGATTTTTTTTCTTACCATAGGGACTTCTGTACTTCAGAGGATTGTGGTTGACAGTGCTGAAGCTGATCACAGTTTTCACTCTGCAGTTCTCTGTGGCCTTTTGTAGTGGCCGTGAAGGGTCTCAGAGCCTGAACTATGCTTGAAATGCCATGAATGGCCAGGGTAGAAAGCAGCAGGCAGGTTAGATTCATTCACAGCAGCCCATGTTCAGCTGTGATCTTCTGTAATATCTGGAGTTTGGTATTGCGACCTGCAGGGTCAGGAAGATCACCTTTACTTTCCTAGGCCCTGCTCATGGAGGGCATCAGGTGGGACCTTCTCACCATGGAGGGAGCCTGGCAAATGCTCCCTGCAGAAGCTGCTCTGTGCGATTACTGTTAGTCGGGAGTTCGGAGCTACTACCTCGTTACAGGCTGACTTAGCCAAGAGTGGGTTTGTACAGTTAGCTGCACAATGGCTACAAACTCTTAAAAAATGTTTTCCTGTATTTACCAGAAACTTCTCTTTTACTGCAAGTAGCTTCAGACATCTGTTCTCATACATACAGAGAGTGCTGATCACAGCTGAGGTCAACAGGCGTTTTGATGCTGATTTTCGTAAGTGTATGTTTGAGTACCCATTGCATATGCTGTTGTGCCTTTTCTTCACCAAGGCATGAATACAATGCTTGCTGGTTTTGAAAAAAGCGTATTAATTATGTGAAACACCGAGCCCAGCCCAAACATCAAAAGGAGTTGTAGGTGCTCACCTTCTCACTGCAGGTTTGCTTGATGAACCCAGCGATCTGTGCTATACTATGCATGACCATGTTCTTTGTCTCTAACTTCTACTAGTTTACACATATGTAGTAGATCTGAAACCATTATGATTCCCATAATTCTTCCACACATTCCTAATTGCAAAAGTCATGCTTCAGTTAAAAAAAACTAAATTCATATTAGAGATGTTTTAATTATTTTATGTTTTGCTCTGGTGATCATAGAATGAGGAAGATGTTGAACTTGCAAGGAGGGGGGATGGAAAGAAGGATGGATGAGAGGTGGCAAGAGGTGAAGGAAAGGAAAAGAATTTTATGTCTTTTTCTTCAAGCTGAAGGTAATCCATTGATATTTAGTAGAAGAGTTCATAACAGATTTTAAATGAACTTTGACAATATCGGTATTTACCAAGTGGAGGGGCAGTCCCCATTTCTACCAAATTTAAGTCTACTGGCAGTAGTGACTGCTTTTTTTATTTACCCATTGTGAAAATTTTGGGCACAACCCTTTTTGCACTGTGTCTCCTCGGAGTTTGAAAAATCACTGAATTAACCAATTAACAAAAGTGACTAGCAAAGTGACCCTGAGGTGTGGAAAAATCTCAGGTTTGCCCTCCACCTCATGCTTGAGATCTCCCATTCTCCTGAGTTGCTGCTCAAGCTCAGAAGGGAAAAGGAGACTGAAGCAAAAGGAATATCTTTCTTTAGAAAATGCAACTTGTTGAAATTACTGTGCTGCATCGTTGACACTCTTTTAAGCGCTAGCAGGGGGCAAAGATTTGGACCCATTTGTCTCTCTTCAGATGAAATTATTGGTAGGATTGTGCCAGCATTAGCTGGCGAATTCTTCTACACAACATCAGTTGGTGGCAATGACAACATTCCAGACGGCTTATTTAAAATATAGAGTGTATTGTGTAATTCTTTTTATTTGCCTGTTGCACAATCTATTTGCTGATACTTGTTTCTTTCCCTCCCTCTCTCTCCCCTAGGCTATCAAACAAAGCTGCCCAACCTTACACTCATCCATCAACCTTGAGTTATTAAGAGAATAACTGCAGAACATTTACAAGTGGATGGGATGGAGTGCTGGCTGCTTTTCAAGAACATGGAGTCAGTGCTACAAAAACTTTGCAAGATGGCAAATTTTCTCATGCTGCCTGTTCCTTGCTCTGCTAGGACCTGCTAGAAAGGACGGTTTCTTGAATTTAGGGTAACTAATCTAGGTTTATGCCAAAACTGTTAATCATATCACATCTAGTACCAGATCATAATTTTATCTGAGTAAAATATCTTTTTCTTTTTTTGGTAACTATTTCCCACAGAGGCTTTGGGATATATTGGAGGGAAGGAAGGGATCAGAGTAAGTGCAGATGTCTAAGGACTTGTGTTATACAACTCTCTCAAGGATACGCTTAAAAAATCAATGCATGAAAGTGGAGGTTAAGAGTTTGTAAGTGTCTCACACCAGAAGCATAACAAAATGAAGGTAAAATGGGTCATACTAAAGGACTTTTTCTCACTGATTAAAAGAGAGAGTCTGTGATAGAGTGCAGTTGCTATGTAATAATCTAAGAATCTGATCAGCAGTTTAGGGTGTGCACAAAGACATCTAAGCCAGTGTGGTACAATTTACTCCTACAGCTTGAAAAGCTGGGAAACACAGTGCAGAGGCTCCATGCAAGCCAGCACTGAACCAGAAGCAATATAGCCCTGAGTGCTATGCCAGCTGAACATGATTATTCTGCCTCTCTGTCCCATTGGGCAGATCTGCATCAGTACTTGGCTGTGCTGTGTGGACTTGCCAAATCAGTGCAGTGCTAGCTCGGGGATCTCTGCATCACGTTCTCTGCAATGTAAATGTGCCCTTGGAAATGAAGCTAATCTGTTTGACTTCTGAAGGGGTAGGAGAATCCTTCACGGCTAGCCAGCATTGCTTTAATTAAGCGGGACTGGGGGAAGAACAAAACATGTCAGTCTGTACAGTGACTTTCCAGACAATATCCTGGCTGGCACTGAAAAGCTGAACCCTTTGAGCATCCTATATTCTGTTCAGTGAAAAGCTTCAGGCTCTACTTTGCTGGTTTAGATGCTTGAAAATCCAGAGGTCAGCAAGCAGTTAAGTTGTTCCCAAGAAGGAGCACTCAGCTGTTAGGAGCTGCCACTGGGCGTGGGGAGAGGCTCTGGAGTCCAGAGAAGCAGCCATCGCAGTCAGCCTTAGTGGGAGGCAGATGGACAAACTTGTACAGATAGCTCTTTTGTTGTGGGTCCATTTTCTCTGCTTTACCTTTGTTCTAAGTAGATCAGGCTCTGCTTTAGCAAGGCCATTTGGTGATGGACACCGCTCTGCTCCTGGAGGCAGAACTGAAGATGAGTCAGGACCATGAGGTCACCCTGGCTGACCACAGGGAACTGGAGCCTGGGAGAGTCATGGGGCTCTGCAGCAGGAGATGTGGAAGCTGGGAGCCTGGCACTGGGAAAGGGAGCATCTGATGAGATCAGACATGTAATTTACACAATTATAATGACAAAATTTATGAACTTGCTTTCTTAAATTCTTCTCTTCTATGTCAGTTCAGGAATTGGCCACAAACTTTTGTTTATAGTCCATGGTAAATTTGGCACATCAGAGGGCATTTTATGTCAGGAAAAGTAGCCTAGTTACACCTCTAAAATATGACTGATTTTCAGCAGCTCCTACATTGTCTGTGCTTTGTCCGCTCAATAACAACACTTCTTGGTGCCTCTATCCTGCATGCACGGCAATTAGATGGCTTTTACCACTCTACTTCATGTTATGATGGTCCTCAGCAATGGCAGCACAGAGAGTAATGTTAGGGAGTATTTACCAAAGTTGTCTGTGAAGAAATATCACACATTGAGCCACAAAAACTTCAAATACAGAGGGAATTCCTGTGATAGCCTCTACACAGGAGGGAAGCTGAATGAAAACTGGTGTTTCCTCCCTTTCTAGCTGCCCTCTTCTCCCTCCTTTGTCAGTTCATATCATATCCTCCCTCTGACTTGTCTTCCTACTGCATGTTGCTGCGATGCACACCACACCTGGTACCACCCAGCCTTAGCACCCCCCTGCCTTGCCTTCTGGCTCCCCTCTTCCACTCTCACTCAGTAACTTGTACTTTCGTCCTCAGACTCTACCTCATTAATTAGGCTTCCCTCTGCTTCCCTTCCCTCCTGATGTAACGTTCTACTCTGCCGGAACACGTTTAACAAAATCCCTGGTTATCAACCTGATATTCATCAAGCACATTTCCCTTCCTCTTGTTTAAGTCTCCTTCAGCACTGCCCTTATCCTTTGCTTTATTATTTGGTTCTCCCTTTGCTCCCAGGCCATGAATTCCCTCAAAGCCTTCTTTGCTCTTGATCTACCTCTTCAACACTTCTCTTTGCACTGACACCCAGCATGCTCACTATAAACCCAACTGTGGTCTGAGGAACAGCATTGTCACATGAAGAAGCGCTGAATGTTCATAGAAGTTCACCCTGATTTTAGGGACAATTTCCAGTCCCCTGCTAGCACATCTGGTTCAGAGAAAAATCAAGCACTAGTTATTTACTTTAAAATCTTTCTTCTATATGTTATCCTTCAGCAAAAAAACCCTGCCCTTTGCCCTACAGTACATAGAAAGTACACCTATTATATTGATTCTTCTGCTCAGTCTTTGTTTCCTAGGGTAAACAATCTGCCCAAATAGCCCAAGAGAAATCCTACCCCCTCCCCCATTTAGTCCTAATAGTTAGCACCGACCCAGGGACCAGCTTCTTAGACCTCACTTCTTTGCCCTCTTCCCTTGTTGGCTTCTTTGTCAACCAGTTTCATGCTATCATCTCCCACACTGCAACCGGTGGCAAGCTCCCTGTTAAAGATTATAAAACTGCTCTCTTACAAATTATTCCTTGCACTCCCCTCTTTGTTGCCTCAAAAGCAATCCCACATACCAGTGTCTGGAAAGGCAGAGAGGTTTATTCTTTTCAGGACAAGCCATGCCAGGCCGGAAGAGAGCAGCACAGTTTGTTTCGTCCTTTGAAATTCTTAGTATATCAAAAGGATCCTATACTGATGCTATTCTCTCTATATTTGTATTTCTGCTCTTTCCATAATTTTTCCCATCTTCCCTTTCCCTATGAGGCCCAGAGACATTATCATTACATCCCATACAGGCCAAATCACGCCAATAGCCAAGAGGTGTGGTGGAATCTAATCTGGGTCACACAGCTTTCTGTTGTGTATCTAGGCCATCCAGTCCTGAGTTATTTCAGGTAATGAGTTAAAGATAAATCTCCAAGCCATTAAGAAGACAGTATCAGTTGCTGCTGTGTTGTTTTCTCTGTGAGCAAAATTCCTAGGAGCATTGATTTCCAAGCTGATAGGGCTGAGGTTTGGTTTTCTTTTTTTTTTTTTTTTTTATTTTCTCTAAAACTAGAGCGACCCCTTTTCAG
>NW_009260073.1:3120218-3137950 GCF_000687185.1 Egretta garzetta
TTTATAGGGGTGAGGTTTGGTTTTTTTTTTTTTTTTTTTTTCATTGTCTCATAGACTAGAGCAGTCACTTTCCATGCCAAACCAGGAACGGTTGTAAGAATTTTCTACAGAAGGACCATTCACATAAAATAAATGCAACAGGCATCTGTAAGAAACAGTGTAGACCATTCTTGAAAGCAAAACCACTCAGTTGACATCTGGTATTAAAAATCCTGTTGTGTGATGCTGAAAAACTTCAACAACCTTCTGCTGAAAGGTTTAGGAGAAAACAAACTTCTAGTTTTCTCCTCCCTCCCTCATTTTGAATGTGAATTTAACTCTGCTAGAGGGAGCAAAACTGAGAGCATGACAAGAGAATGACCTGGCGCTTTTTAGTGCTGCATGAGAGTGCAAAACCCACCCTGCCATCTATCATTGGTGGGCACAATCCATCCTCAAAGAGCTGGTTTCTACAGGCCACCATCAGAGCTGTAAACTCACAGTGACTTACCGACACTATCAAACTAAGTGCCTTAGGATCATGAAACACTTGAACACAAAAACATAAATATTGTTTTGCCATCATCAGTCCCCTGAAGTGCCTGGTACTGGCAGAACAGCTCTTTTAAAACTGTAGACCAGCTGCTCAGTTAGGGTAAATCAGCATCGGACGTTGTGAAGTGGATAAATGTTGATACCGCTTAAAGGTTGTTTTAAAGAAATCAGTGAGTAACAATTGTTCAACATGCCCACTGGGAAGGGCATAAAACAGGAGTTTAATTTGCCGAAAAGAAGATTTAAATTATATATGGAAAAAAAATAAATCTAGTGGCTAAGCACCAGGCAGGCTATGTTGCAAATCTCCTTCACTGCAGATTTGTAAGAACTGATTACACCAACATCTGCCACCCATGGGTGATTCTGCTCCCTTGGAGGGGCTGAACTGAATGTGCTCTGGAGATCTCTTCAGTACTCGTACAGCATGGAGAAATGGACCTCAGTGTCGAAATAGTTACAGGATTAGCAAAACACCTTCGGCTCCTTGCTTCCTGCTCAAGACAAGCCAGAAGATTTGCAAATCGGTTCAGTCCCATGTGTTAACCTCCATGGTATTCAGCCAAAGTTTCTTAGCCTGCACTTGATTTCTGGGCATAGACAGGCAGTGCACTTAAATCATTCTAGTGAATTCACTAGCAAAAGTTTAATCATTCCAGTAAAATTTTAATATTCCTTTTCCTGCTAAAATGAGCTATAACAGCTATTTAACTATATTGTAGTTAACTATGCTATATAAGTATCTAGTTATTACTGTATAACTACATAAAATATAGTTATAAAACCATATACTGTTGTTACCTATTAAGTAGCTATAATAGCTATGTGTGGGTTTTGTTCAGAATGTATTTTATAGAGTTAAAGCACTGGAAAAGCTTCCATTGCCTTTAATGGAAAATGCTTCGGGATTAATGGGGGACTATTAGTGTATTTTGACATAAATTCATTTCAAAAGTAAGTGATAGGCACAGCAGAGACTTAACGATATCTTAGGACTGGAATTCAAGCGTATGCTCTTCCAATGGATTTTGCTAAGCATGTTACAGTAAAAAAGATATTCTTCCATCTTAGTCTGTCCTTTGACATTTGTTCTAAGAAGCTATGAATATTTTAGTGGTGAATGAGGCAGATTTTAGTGGCTCTTCAATCAGATAGCCTCTCTTCTGTGGGATTCTGTAGGACTGGCTTGCCCAGTCTCACGCTTTGTGTGCATTTTAAGGACCGATAGGCTGTATCAGAAGAGGAACAGGACAACTGTACTTTGAGAAGAGCAGTGTAGTTCCTCCAAACTCCCGTGTTGTTCAGACTGCTTGAGTGGAATTGTTTCGAGGCAGGAAGATGCTTTACCACGTAGCACAATTAAGACTGAGACCAAGCTTGCACAGGGTTGTTTCTTGAATTATGCCAGTGGGATGGGTCATGTTGCAGGAAGGTTTGCAGGCACCTGTAGTCTCAGAGGCACTTTTCAAGGCTAAGCCCCATGGCCTGACACTGGAGGGATGGGGAGACCACAGTGTTTGTGCCAAGGAAAAGAGGAGGCCAGATCCCTTGTGAAGCCTAGAGGGAAGCCCCCCACTAATCTGCCAGCAATCAAGGCCAGGTACGAGTACCAACACACACATTACACCAGGGTGTCTGCATGCTGTATGACAGCCAGAGGAAGTCCAATGAATGGAGAATAGAGCCCATCTTAAGCCCCCAGGAAACATAATATAAATTCTTGGGGTTATAGGAAGGCACCTGAACCCGTGTTTTTTTGAGGTTTGTAAAAGGATCCCATAGATAGTTGACCCTGACATTGCTAGATGCTTATACCACCAACTGTGCAACATAAATTCCCAGGCCAGTTAACATTCAATTACTCACTGGTGTTTGGGGGGACTATTCTATGGGACAGCAGAGCTGGCTGGAGACCGGCTGCATAGGAGGAATGTCACCCAGATGCAGCTCCGCTGCTTGCAGAGCCAGATCCGGTCTGGTAGCGGTTTCACTGCAGTTGTGTTGAGGAGTCTGAGGACAAAATTAAGCAGCACAGCTAAACTGAGCTCACCGGCTTTAAATGGGGCAGTCCTGCTCCTGCCTCCTTCCTCTCCCCTTCCCCTCCCAGTCGTGTCCTCTTCCATCCCTCCCCCCTTGCTCTTTGTTTTCACCCCAGTAACAAAGCCTTTACCTTAAGGAGCCATGATGGACTCCAGCTGGCTTCGTGCAGAGCCACCTCAGGTCACCTCTTGTTGCTTTCCCAGCATCAGGACCACAGAGCAGGCACACTCACATCTGGTATTGCTGGCGTTAGGCCCCGGATGGTAAATCCAGCCAGATCGCTGAGCGCTGAAGAGAGCATGCTTCAGAAAAACTTGACTTGCTCCGTACTGGAATAAGCAGGATTGTTATCTCTGGCCACCTGCCAGCATTAGTGCTGCATTGTCTCTGGGTAACTCCATCTTGATGTCCCTGTGTCACCCTCTCCAGTACCTCTATTGTATGGTTTCTGCCATTGTCAGGGGTGTTCCAGCCCTTGTGTTTCATCTTGCAATTTCTTTGAATTGTGCCACTTCTCCTTAATGTATACCATTCCATTTCAAAGGAGGAAAAAATCAGTTTTTACTCTGTCCTTGTAACTTCTAGTTGGAATCTCACAGGTTGTCATCTCCTGGCCTTCAATAGTAAGAGAGAACTATTCACGGTACTTTTTGTACAATGAAGTGTTCATCACTAAGAAAGAATAGGAGAAGCCCATGGAGATTCAGGATATTTTAAACAGTGGGACACTGAAGGAAGAAAGTGTGAAGTAGCAGTCTGGGTGTGAGAAAAGACTACAGATGACTTTCACTTAAATGAAAATTTTCTGAAATTCCATTTTTTCAGAGTAAAATATTTCCAAAGCCATATTAGTTTTGACAAGAGGAGTGACAGGCAAAGTAATTGAAGATGTAGACACACATCACACTCTGTGACAAGGTGATTAGGTAATTTCCTAGACTAAGATCCTGACTCATTCCTTACTTTGCTGTAATCCAAGTGTTCAAGGATGGAAGGATTTGTAAGTGAACAGCACAAAAGAAATTTGTATGGGGGATATTGGAAGGCCAATGCTTTATTCCCAACCTACATGTGCCTTCCAAAGCGGAAAAGCAAGAGGCTTAGTCTGAAAATAGATGTCTTAGTACACTTTTGACAAAGAGTTATTTGAAAGGCATTATTTTAATCTCAAAAGAACAAAAGCAAAAACCAAATTTCAACATATAAACATGGCCATAAACAACTTAGGTGGCACTTTTGGTCCATGCTGGTCTTGTCATGGGATTGCAGTAATGCTCTATTGGAACAAGTTGGAGACAGTAAAAAAAGAAGTGATAGCACATGGTGTGTATGGCAGAAGGCAAAGGCTAAGTTGGTAGAGGAAGTCTGGAGTGAGAAGCTGGAGGAGTTAGAGGAGGTTAGGTTAGGTTTTTGCTCAGCCTGAAGCTATTTCTCTCTGTTTGAGGGATCTCTCCTTTGGGGTCCCTCTGAAGCAGTCTGTGGATCTCACTGGCTACTTCAGCAGCTGGGTTGCCAGGGCTGCCTCTGGTCACACAACCAGAATGTTTCTGGGAAGTACCAGTCCCACCATGCACACACCCATCAGCTCTGCTGAGGGGATCATATGGAGAGAAAATGCCCACTGAAAAAAGTGCATGGACAGCCTGGGCAGAAATAGAAGGGGCCGTAGGAGAGAGGTTTTAGCAGGGGAGAGAAGAAAATGGGGTGTAGTGAGTTCGAGACAGCAGCATGATGCCCAAAATGTGTTTCAAGCAGAGCACTGGATGCGAGCCTGAAAGCCCAAAGAAGCTGTAGGTGTGTAAACTGGCTGTGCCACAGGGCCTGAGGTTCAGAACGGCACGTCGGGCGGGTGCCTGCCTCCGAAGCAGCAATCCAAGCAGACTGCGCAGCTGCTCCCAAAGCTCAAGGCTGCCTGCGCTCACAAGGGAGGTCCTGGCGTGCTCTGTGCACCTCCAGCTCCACTTCACTGCTTGGCCAGAAGCGCTGTAGCCTGCATGGCTCAGTGCCGGGAAGGGCAGGATGCGGGAAGCTGGCAGCTCCCGGCCCCACTCCCTCGGGACCCGTCCCACTGCCTGTTCCCAGAGCACACCTAACGCCCACGGATGGTGTTCGGCTGCCTGCAGAGCTCAGCAGGGGCCAAGCTCTTTGAAAGCATGCCTCAGTTATGATAGAGGAGGTAATGAGGATGGCACTACTGTGTGTGGGTTTTTTTAGTTAATGGTGTGGTGGTAAGGGTGCCTGCCCAGGGAAACCTCAGTATTAGGTCTTCCTCAGCCTGGAGAAGCTCAAGCATACATTTCCCAAGAGAGCAGCCTAAAAAGCAGGCCAGTTGTGGGAGTGGAAGAAACTCAGAGCTTGTTGTTGAAGCTGAGTCTTGGCAGAATAAATTATACGTGACTCAAAGGGCCAGGAAGGGAGCAACCAGGGGTAGCATGACTGCTGGGGGCTACAGCAGAACTGGGAAGGGAATAAAGCTTGGCATATCCCCAGCTCCATGGCTTTTTCTCCATCTGAGGCCATGCAAAAGACAGTCCAACACCAGATGTGAATATTGCCTTTCTTAGAAGAAGACATTAACCTTTCACCACAGGGGTGGGCTCCTTCATGTCCCTCAGTCTTTCTTCAGAATCCTTATTTCTTGGTGGCTCTGATATATGTGTTCGAACCCACTTGGTTAAGGATGGTATTAAGGATAGCTATTTCTTGGGCAAGTGCTTTAGCCAGCAGGATAAAAGGTAGGAGATAAAAGATAGGGTACTGGTGTCAGCACTGTTCTGAAGTTTAAAAGAAACTGCAATCCTTGCTTTTTCCTTTTTGAGGAAATGGTTACAGGACTTTTCTTTGGGAGAGACTTGCTCAAGATGGGTTCCAAATAAACAAATTATTCCTAACTGCATTTCTCCATGAGCATCCCAGACTCTGGAAAGGGGTTCACGGAAACAGGATAATGTAGGTCAGAAGAGACTGCTGGGTGTCACCCAATCCAACTTCTTGCTTAGGGCCATGTCAAGCTGAGCTTTGAATATCTGCAAGAATTAAGAATCCACAGCCTTTCTGGGCAACCTATTCCAGTGTTTGATCAGCCTCACGGTGAACATTTTTGTCCTTGTACCTAGTCAGACTTTCCTTTGCTGCAACTTGTGCTACCTGCTACCTGTCCTTTCACCATGCACCCCTGAGGGATGCCTGGCACCGCCCTACCTGAGGTAGCTGATGGCAGGAATTAGGTGCCCTGTTGCCAGGATTTTGCACTGGCACGGCTCCCTGCTCAGCATTGCCATTCAGAGGTGCCCAACCCTCCCACCCTGTGCTTCAGCAGCTAGCACAGCATCCTGCTGTTGGCCGGGGGGGACAACCCTGTAAGTCTGTGTTGGATTTGGCACTGCGGTGGGCTAATTATATCATATCCCACTGAATTGTCATCTATGGTCTCCGTTCCCTTGCAGTTTCCCCAGTTCCTGTTCAAATCTGCAGGATTGCCTGAGTAAAGAATCATACGGAGAGTGGCCAGCTACTATTTTTTATTGAAAGAAGTCGATGCTTTAAAGCAGGTAATATTGAACAATTGTTAAGTCAACTTCAACACCGCAAGTGTTTCCAAATATAAGCAGATACTGAGGAATGAATGTACAGGAAAAGAGAATGTGTTTATTATGCTGTCACTTTATTCAGCTAAACCATTTGCTGCTTTGTTTGCACTGAGATATGGGTCCTTTGTAGGCAGCAGCTGTACACCAGCTGTGTGTGTAGTTCCCTCTATAAAGATTATAGAGGGAACACACAAGCTGCAATGTGGAAAAGGAGTTTCCTCTACTGAGTAAGGATGCAAAAGTTGTGCTGTCTCTCTATGATCCATGCGGAGATTCCTCATTGAATGTGGATTAAATGGGACCGGTCAGCTCCATTGCCTCTGAACGGATCATCTCTTCATTTGGTAAATGGACAGCAGTTTCAGGAGTGCCTGAACTGGCTGAGTGCAGGGCTGGAGCAGGTTCAGAAAGGTCTGGACTGAGCCTGAGCTCACAAGCCCCAGTAAACTCATATCTGCTCTTTGTGGACGTGAAAGTGGTGCCATGCAGGGGCAGCTGAGGTCTGTCAAGGGCTGACACCCAGGACCGGCCATGTTAGGGTGCCTCAGCCTCGTGCTCCCAGGCTGGGGAGACCTGCAGCAGTTTGGCTGCTGCTGGCATTTACAGACAGCTACGCTTGAGCTAAAAATCGCTTTCCATTAAACTAATTTAGTCCTTTTCCTTTAAACTTCCCACTTCAAGTAATTCATGATTATCCATCCCCATGACCTGAAGAGTGGAAAGTTGACTGCACAGGCTTCTCCTTGTTGTCTCCTGAGCTTTATCCCTTAAAAGAGGCTGGAAGCCAGAAGAAAATCTCAGGGAATGTGCCTCTGTTAAATGGGAGGCTGGTGTTTGGTGAAAGTAGAGGCAAATCTTTCCCTTAAACATAGTGGAGCTTCTCATGAGAGGAAGAATTTGAAAGTGGGAGCCTAACAAGATAGCGGACTTCATCACTCCTACCAAACACACATTGTGGAGCCCCACACAGAAGCTGGCATATCTCACATCTCTGCTACAGTCGAGTTTTCCAGCAGTCCCACATCTCGGCAGCGCCTCGCCTACTGCAGAGTGCTCAACAGGATCCTCTCCTCCCCTTCACCGCAAGGTTAAAAGCCAGTTTCTCTGCCAGGTGAGTCTGCCAATGCTTACTCCCAAACGATTTTTATCACCAGTTTCTGATACTTTGAAGAATAAGATGTATTCAGTATGATATCAAAAACAAAGTGAAAAATCACAAAGGACTAGAGATTACCAGGAATGTAAAAATGACCGGACCAAAACCCCCTTGTATACGCATGGCTGAGAGTTACAAACTGGTGGTGAAAGCAAGACAATAGTCTTCATGACAGCAAATCCATCAATAATACAAAGTGCTTCTCCCTGTTTGTTTCTTCCTCTCTCTTACATGGGTTAACTTGCCAATGTTTGCTTTAATAGTTTTCTGCAGGATTTATCAACAGTGGATTAAAGACAAGATTATAGGGCATACAGCATTGGTTTGCTTCTTGTGGTATCCAGTGGCTGCTCTGTACTTAAGGTGTTTGCAAGACCAGGTCTAACTAACAACATATACAAGCATTCGACAGCAATCTTTGCTTCAGACTCTCTGTCTGAGATGATTCAGCACTGAAAGATGCAGTCTCTAATACTGCATTTTTCTTCTTGAGCCAGAACTTTATAACTCCTCAAAGAAACCCAACCCCATATTAATATAACACACAATTACAAATGCTCTTACCTGACATACTGTGCTGAATGCATTTGTAATGTTAAATTAGCCTTTGTGGTGCTTTGAGCTGTTGCTTGGACATGTGTGGTTCCCTAGAGACATCAGCCCTCCTGGTGGAGGCGGCGATGCCCTGATACAGGATCTGACAACAGAAGCTACTCTCCTCTTTTACTCTCCTCCCCCCTTAAACTCATGCTGGTGAACCAGAAGGCTGTTCCCAAACATTCTTACGAGCTCCTCAAGATTGGCTAAGCGCTCTTAGCAACCCGGACAACCTCCTAGGAAAACTATTCCAGGAAAATGAGAATAAAATATAGGATAGGCAAATACCTTTTTGGCAATAAGAGGAAAGCTATGCCTGTTTTGTTTCAGAGAATGAATTTTTAACATGGTATTTGCACGGGTTCTTCTGCTATTCTTTTCTAAATTAAACTGCCACCTGTGCAGCTTCCTGTACCAACACACAGTTGTTTTCTTGGGAAATATGTCGGGTGCTGAATACAATTCAAATATCAGTTCGAGAAAACAAAGACTCTTGAAACAGGAACTGGATGTACAAAGATACGTGTTGTAATGCCACATTCTTTCTAAGGGTAGCATCTAGGCTGCTGATGACACATCGGGTTAGAAAAATAATCAGCCACATTTCCAAAGAATGTTCCCTTCTTCTGCATTTGTTTAATTCTTTTGGGCCTACGTGTAAATACAGGATTTAATTATTTAAATCTAGAAGACCAGCTGAGCAATCTTATTTCTTTCACTTCATTTTGAAGTCAGAAAGCCAGGGGATCATGGCTTTGTTTTATACTTTGCTACAGGGCAAGGAGAACTTTTGTGGCCATGATCTTTAAGACACAGGATCGATTTCAAGTCATTTGTGTTGAAAGTTGTGGTGAAACATCCTCAAATGCCTTCTCTGCGTACTGACCTATGCCATTACAAAAATAGTATACCTTGAGACAAAGGACTGGGGTACCTGTTAAAGCAGTAATGTGTGCTCTTTTACCTGGACTTTATTAAAAACAGTGGCAAATTCTGAATATATTGTCAAGGGTTAATTTTGTATCTCGTTGGGACCTCCTCCTAAGCTTTTTTTTCCAGATCTGAATGATGATCTGACTACTCTTAATGGCTCTGTAGCACCTTCTCTTCCCCCCTCCCTCACCCCCCAAATATATAGATTGCTGCCAAGCTCTATTTTGCTTTCACTGAGTGCATTACTCCTCAAATTTCCTTAATGCGACATGTGGCATGTGGTAAGGTACCTAGCCTGTGCCCTTGATTTCAGCTGGGAAATCTGCCCTGCTCTTCTCTCAAAGGCTCTTGCCTCTAGTGCAGAGGTGTCCTGGCCGCTCAGGAGCAGCTGCTGAGTTGCCATAAATTAGAGGCAGGTGCATTAAGGGAAACTGAAACAGATCCTGGTTTCCTCCAAACTTGAGTGGTGAAGGAGCTTCGTGTGCTGCTGGGCTACCCCTGGAGCAAGAGGAAGAACTGCTGAGAGAAAGCCAGGGCAGAAAGCTAGGAGTAGAAACCACCGCCATCATCCCAAGCTAAGCCATCATCACTAATGAGTCACATGTGTTTAATGATGCTCATTAAAAAAAAAAAAAAAAAAAGCTGGATGTTCAGAGGCAATAAGGGGGAAAAGTTTTTAAAAATTATGCAGAAGTTCAGGGAAGAGTTACATGACTTCACGTGGAAGCTGGAACCACACCTCCAGCCACAAATGGATGAAAAGTGTTTTTTAAATGGTTTTGTAAGACCGAAAAAGGAACACTTTGGGGTATTTAACTTCTTTTTTCAACTTGTGAAAAATTTTGCGACCTCAAAAGACTAGTTTTAAATGTTATTCTTTTCCTCTTTTAATTTCTTCTTTTTCCAGCAAGTACAAGAAAGTAATTGCAGGCAGGTTAAGCTTTTTCTTCCCTGTTGCAACAAGCAAATGCATATTTTTCTTTCACTCTTCTGTAACTTTTCTAAACCTTCTCAGGTTTGTAAAAATCTAAGTGGCAGGAAGGAAAATGAAATGAACAGAAGTTATTCTGTCATTACTCAAAAGTCTGGTTCCCATAGTAATGCTTCCAAAGATGTGGAAGCTTTGAGAGGTTGCAGAAAGGTGAGAAGAGGGAGAAAGAAAAGTGAAAAATAAAAAAAAAAATTTTTTAAAAAGTTTCTTTTAATACTAGTTTTGTTTCTGTTGCAGTCTGATGGTTGTTGAGGAAAGAATGGGCTCATAACATTTGGAAAATCTGAAATAGAAACATTTCTGTGAGACCAACTGACAGTTTATGGTCCTAATAATAAACATAGATCAGAGTTATTCTTGTTCTGCTCACACGTATTCAAGTTTTTTAAAGTTCTGTTAGAAGCTTATATGGTTGTGCTGGAAGGCACTGGTGTATCTCTAAGATATTTTCCAGATACCATTGGCAGTGATGGGCGCCTCTTTGGGCCCAAAAGGTACTGTTTATGTTTTATTTGATTCCAACTCCTATGTACCTATATATATACACACACACCCCTACATATCGACATATATATGTATTTGTATATTTATACAGGTGCTTGTGCATGCGTGTGTATAAAAGAATTATGAATTCCTCTCTAAATTATAAATTAATATTGGAAAGTACTACCTGTATCAGCCAGGTAAAGGGAAAACAGGCATCAATTTCTTTCTATGCGCTTTTTCTGCATTTTCAGCTTCTTGCTTTGTGATTCTAGGATGCAAATCTGTGAGAAGTCCAGAACTTCAGAGATTTGAGAATGTGAGGGGTGTTGTGGGTTTTCTTTTCAGAACTTTGAAACAAAGTTCTGTGAGTATTTATTGAGATTTTTAGGGGGAAACTGTGAACTCTAAACAACATCTGAGATGCCCATATGTTGCAATAACAAGGTATAGTGTGAAGTAACCACAGTATATGAAGTTGTATTTAGAACATCTCATGCACTTGCATTTCCAAAAAAGTCATATTAACCCATGGATTAACTCAGTGCATATCTGCAGTTAGTGTAATTCCTTCCCATCACCTTCAGAAAGCTTTGGATAGCTTAAAAAATTCAGTTTACTATGTAATTTACATGCAAATGAAAACAAGGAAGGGAGGGAAAAAAACCCAACCAAACAAAAAAGCAAAACTTCAGCATGTGGAGAAAAACCAGAAGCAAATCCTAGTTGCGATCAAGTGTCTGTTTCCATCCTCACCTTTCTTCTTTGTTCTCACCTCAGCTTCCATAGAAACAGCCTTGGCAATGATGCAAAGTTAGTTTCTGACTTTTGAAGCCAGTCTAATGTCCTCAGTTTTACAAGATAACATCCTCAGTCTCTTACATATCCGTACTTTCTGAGAAGCTTGTGGCTTAGAATATGAGGGAATCAAAAGCCTGAGAGAGCCTGGGATGTTAGCAAGTCAGGAGCCTCTTTCACAGTATTTCCAGTCTAACCTGAAATGGCTGGTACCAGAAATTGTAGAAAAAAGCCTACTTCTAAGGAATTTCTAGGGAGAATTTGCAAATGGTGGCATTTAATTCATAGAAGATTGGAAAAGACACTTTTTTGTGCATGCTCTGCGCTAGAACCCATTTAGATATGCTTGTTGTCATTTCAAGACACGATGCTGCTGTTCCTTTTGACCATATACTTCTGCAGTTCAAAACAATCACAGACTTCTTGTAATTGGTATTAGAGATTTTTCTGTCCTATTCTTGTTCTTCTTGTCCCTTCTGACAGCGAGGAGAGCTTTGCACTGGCCTGAGGAGGAGGTGCAACTGCTCCTTACCAAGCAGCCCTGGCCTCACATGACCTGGAATGCCATGAGTCTTTGGCGAGATTAGTACCAACATCCCCACAACTGATTTAGTATCAGCTGAGCAGCTTTTTCTTAAACAGTCCCGGTATTCCGAAAATCTTCACACTCAGCCTTTATCTCACCAAAACCTGCCAAACAAAGAGCAGCCTCTGTTCTGCCTGAAGTCAAGCCCGAAGGAATTTACCGCCTGCACCTGTGTGAGCCACTTCTGACCTTCTTGTGATGGGATAAAGTTGATATCTGGCACTGCTTATTCACCCCCCTTGTGAAATTGAGTTTTATAAATACCTGGGCTAATTTCCACTTGTCTGTTGGGAGCTGAGTCTTGGCTGGGAGGAGTTTCTGTGAGAAGAAAGAGTAGTTAGAAAAAATAAGAATTAATTGCTGTTATCTGTGGAAAGAGAGCTCACATTTGGTCCTGCATACAGTAGGATATATATACCTGTTTTTCAAGTGATGAAGAACAATTGCTCCAGAGATGAACACTGGCCTCAGGAAAAGTCCATTTTCTTAAAGTCTTACAAACACCATTGACTAAAACGTTGTATCTGAGGCGAAGCGTCTAAGGAAAGCATCAATGGCAAATTAGTTAAAATAGCCCACTGTAGGCCTGGGGATGATAGCTGGAGCTAAAATTCAATGGGGAGTCTGCATGAGAAACACCACTGACATCCTTGTCAACCCATATTTATCGATGGCTGGGCTGCTGTATTGCGTCAGTTGGGATTTCTTCATTGTATCAGGTGCAATATACTGGGAATCATGACAGGACTGGATGCTCTGGGTAAGTGTGGATGCAGATTTTTTAAACTCACTAATGCAAAAGGCATATTTTCTTCCAGGGGTTTGAATTCCCAGCAGCAAAGGGGAGCTGAGAAGATGCATGCTGTTTTGGTGCCTCAAAGGCTGCAGCACTATGAAAAGTTACCTCTTCATCAAAGACAGGGAGTCACAGTGCTTCTGTGGTGATTTATCCAACAGTGAAAGGACTGAGAATATGTAAGGAACAGGTCAAGAGTGGAGAAGCAAGATTGCCCCATTAAAATACCGTCCTCAACAAAGACATCCTCATTGCTCTACGTAGTCAGCTTTCTGCATGCATTAGGTTTGGATCTTTTCTACTGAAATGTGTCAAATGCAGAATTGTTTCAATGGGAGAAATATTTATCCTATTCTATGGATGTTTATTAGTTTGCAAAAAGAAAAACCTGAGGGCAGAGTTGGTATAAAATGGTGAAAGTCAGTGATGACAAATCTATTTTCCTGCTCAGTGTGTTTGAGAAGTATTTATAAAGACCAGATGGTGGGCAGCAGCAGAACATGTTCAGTTTTATCAAGACATTTGGCTAACAAGCACAGACTGAAATGCATTTCTTTCCTTCTCGACTTAATAATTTTAATTAGAGGCAAAAGGTGTGGTAGTCTCATTGTCTGGAGGCGTATGTGCAATATTGTCTTGGTTGGGCAGGACTGGGTGGAAGAGAATATCACTGCCTCTAATGAAGGGTGGTGCATATCTGTGCAATCTCTATTTTTTTTTTATTGTCTGGTAATCTAAAAAATGTAAATTCCGAATCTGCTATTGCACAACATACATAGAGATACACTGAGGCTATGCTTTCAGTTAATCAGAGAACAAAAACATGACTACAAAATGCGTGCACATAATACCACACCACTGGAGAAGAAAGGCTTTTTAACAAATAGTGGAACATACATTTATTATCTTGAGGGGGAATTTTCAAAGCCACCTATGTAACTTAGCGGTCTCTGGAACTCCTTCCCTATTTAAATGCTTTTGAAAAACTCACTTATTAACTAGTCGTTTTGAACTCCATATACTCTCTCCCTAAGGACATCAAAGTGTTCTGGAAATAGTAATTAAGGATCATATGCTCTAAGCAGGTCTAATGGTATTCTCTTCATTTACTCTACTTATCTCTGGTCATATTCTAGTTTTTTTGCAAAGCTGCTTGTGCGGGTGATGATGAGCCTTTTGTCCTCAACCAGCTCGCCAAGCCCCAACCTGGAGCTGCTGCTCCTGCATGCTGCAGTGGGAGGTGGGGAGCGTACCGGTATTGGGCTGGTCCCAAAAGGAAGCGCTGAAATGAGATTTGTACCCTGAGCTGCCCTGGCACGACGTTCTTACTGTGTGTTCCCTTTCTCATGTATGGGTTATGAAAATATTAAAAGTGCCTTCATCTCACAAACATGCATTTGTTAAGAGCTGCGTGCTTCTAAGATTTTCTGTGAGAAGCTACGCTGTCTTCGTGCTTTGTTACCATAGTCCTCGTGATGGTGGCTGGCTGATCTATCCACCACAAGGAAAGGTCATAGAGTACTTTCTAATTATAAATCTGCCACTGACTTCGTGTTTTTGTTTCACATGATGGTAAAACTTTAAACCAATAAAAGTATTGATTTTATAAGATGTTATTGAAGGTTTTCTCTCGCTGACTGAAGTTCACTTCTTGAGAACTCTTTTAAGGACTGTTATCAGCCTCCTGGCTGTAAAGAGGCAATACAACTTTATCAGTCATTACTTTACAGCCTTTTAGTCACTACTGTTTCAAAGAAAGTTCAGTTCACTATGTAAAGCTACCAGTATTATGTCTCTTTATGACTAGAAGTTTGCTTTTGCATCCCCGTGAGTGTAAATCTCTGAGATTTACAAGAAGTGGCAGGCTGCACTGCACTGCATTTCACCACTGCCTGGGGGGGGGCAAAGCCTCCGCAGGGAGGTGCAGGCAGGAAGGTCCGTGCTGCCCGCACCCCGTGTCTCAGGGCAGGAGGGCTCCTGTGCACCACTCGAGTGGGTTTTGTGCCCGTGCACAGCCATCAGCCTCACACGAGTTGCATCAACTGCTTCGCAGGATTAATGTTCTGGTCCTTATGGTCTGCCAGGTAAATGATACATGACCTGTGTGGTATATCACAATACATATGTGCCTAATAAACCATGGCGGTTTGTTACGTAATACATACTGTCAAACGTTAAGTAGCTAGTTAAGTTAAGACTGATAAACCCCCTGATTACCAGATATGTCAGAGTAGTGAAAACAAAATAATCCAATTTCCATCACTTTCTCCTTCCATCGTAGACCTGGAGGAAGAGGCAGCCACTTTTTCTTGTGATGACAGCACTTTGGGAAGCGCCAGTCCTTGATGGTCTGCAGTAAACCAAGGGCAGAAAAGAAATCAAGGCCGGTCTCTGAAAAAGGTATATGCACAATATTCCCAATATGAAGCTGTCTGCATTTACCAAACCATCACAGTACTGTGTTGCTTACCTGTGCTGGTTACCTGAGTTATTAAAAAGCCAGTGATAACAGGAAACAAGCTAAAGACAGATCAGGAAGTATAATAGCTAAACTGAGGATTTTAGCCTTATTTTACTTTGCTTGATTTGGGGGGATACTATTTAAACAATGTCTGTGTATTAAGATATGTGTAGGCACATATGCTTGTCTCTGTTCAGTTTTTAGACATTAGGCACAATGCCACCAAGATCCATAGTCAATGCATGTTGCTTTGTGATTCTAGATCAGCAAACCCTGGAGGTTTATAGCAGATGAGCATCTCATCCTCTGAGGAACTCTTATGGGTTGGTGGATGCAACTCTAGCATTAAACTAGGTGCAGAGGTGGGGCTGAACTCTTCCCTAAGGTGCTACCCATGTCCCTTCTGGGAGACGTAGTACCGTTCCCCTTTGAGAAGAGGGATTTTGCTTGTGGAGAAGTAATACCAAGCTTACTTCTCCCTTCCTCTGGATCTGCACTCAAGGAGCACAGAGCTGGGGAGTCTCTGATAAACTGTGCCACTGTTCTGGGAAAACTCTAATTATTAACAAATAGGAAGGACATGTCTTTTGAACTATGCATCTGTTGGTTATATTTGATTGGAAGGGCAGATCAATGTGCTAAAACAATTTAAATTTCAATAAAATAAAATTATTTCATGTTTTAAAAGATTTAGAGTGCCTACAAGGCTTTTTTTCTGATGGGATGCTGTTTTACAGACAGCATAGTCTATGTTTCATTGTTCTTCTATTTGTACCTGCTTGTAAGACATTGTAATACATAAAATAGTAATTGTAGATATTAGTGTAGATATCTGAAATCTAGATAAGCAAACCCCTATTCGAGTACAATGCATTGCACTTAATTGAGGAAGTGCTGATGACATTTTCTGGCCTCTGTTAAGCAAGAGGACTGACTAAAAGTTGCCGTTGGTGTAAAGACCCCTGGATTCATGATTCCTGACCGGGGCAAATGTTTTGCACAATATGTTTTCTACACATCTTCTGAAGGCCTATTTCTATAAGCAGATAACTTCGGATTGCTCCTATAGGCAGACCGACACATGTATGGAGGTTTGTAGATCTGATCTGAAATGGCACAGCTGGCACTGCTCCACTGCCTTGAGAAGAGCTACTTTGGTTTACATGTGGTGAGATGCTGGCTGTGAGCATCCAGTGTGTTTCACACTATTGGTCGGAGATGAAAATGTAGATTTTGCTGGCTTACAAGGGTAGGAAGGGTGTATCTCCTATAGGGCGTGTCTGATCAGTTATGTTTCATAGATGTTGTGTACTATTTTTGAAAAGAGATATAAATGGTTTACTAGTAACAAACCTGTCTCACCTCATCTGATCAGCTGGAGTAAAAGCTGTTAAAAACAAATTTGCTCGTTCCTGTGTAGCAAAGTATCAACATCAAGCCTTAACCTTTCCTGAGATTACAGCAGTCTTGTAATCATTTGTTGTTGCTTCTCTTAGTGAATGTGGCCAAATATCAGTAAATAAATATCTTCCCGACCGTAAGCTGATTTATAGGTAAGTGAGTCAGATTTTGCATGTGCTGCTTCCCTGCCCTTTCTGCTCTTAAACTGAGTAATAAACTACTCTGCAGATAGATCCACTGACTTCATACAACCGTTACGATGCATCAGGTCAGCATTGGATGCCTAGCTAACATGCTGCTGTACAAAAGGCAGGGCATTACCTGTAAATTTATTTTATCTAAGATGGAATTAACACAAATCAGCTGACTTTGTTTTAGGTGATAGAAAAATAATGCCAAAATGAGAATAAAAAAGCAAAGCACGAGGTTTTTCCCATTTGTTTGCACAGATGCAGGGATGACCTAGAATATTTAGTACAATGGATATTCACATTTTGGGGGGATGTAAATTCTGGACTTTGGCCTTTCTGCTGTTGCCTGGGGCTGACTGGTGACACGGATGATGGACTTGTCACAGCGCTGTCAGAGTGGCTGCATAAAACGGGCTGTGGAGCATGTCCTGCAAGCTGCTAGCTGTACCCTGCCTACTGCTTGGTGGGTTTCACAGGGGGCTTTACTCCTTCCACTGCTGCTAAGGAAATACAAAGGCTCTCAAGTACCTTTTCTCTGGCCACCTGCTTTCCTTGGTGCTGGGATCTCGGAGTTGCTCTGAGGGAGCCCAGAGCTCCAGCTGTACAAGGCAGAGTTCCCAGCTCAGCCCTCACAGCAACGGCTTGAAACTGAGCTTGTTGTCTCCTTTCCACCCCATTTATTCCTTCCAGACAGGCTGAAAGGATGGCAAAGTCAGCAGAGGATGGTGCCGAGTAGGCAGTTTTGGAGGTAAAGAATTCCTGTCTGACTGCATGTTGACAAGTATTAGATAAAGTAATTGTCTGTGACTTGACAATGAAGCCTACATAATGCAGGGAAGGAGGACTTCTGGCATGGGGAACGCTGTGCACTCAACTGACATCACCTTGGAAAGCATTCAGGAGCAGGACAACAAGAGGGCATTAGTCCTTTAGGGACAAGAAGAAGGAAAATGGTGAACCCTGCAAGAAGCCATCAGGGTAGAAACCTAACAAGAGCTATCTGAACACAGTGGCTGGGGGTAGTGAAATGTTTCATTATGCCTATTATTATAGCTGGCAGAATTACAGGGAAGAACAGGGTTGATGCATGGGTGCAGCCAATGAGCTATGCCTCTTGGAATAACTGGGCTAGTACATTCCGACTTTAAGAGGCTCTGTCTTGCTCACGCTCTCTT
>NW_009260073.1:3138057-3160537 GCF_000687185.1 Egretta garzetta
CCCTCTCACACACCCCCAGTACTCACGGTCAGAAAATCCTATTCACTCTTCAGCCTCTTTGGCTTCTCATTTTTTTTTTCTTGTACAATTACTGGTTTGACTGCTAGTGAGCTGTAACTCTTAGGTCAGAGCACAGGCTGTTGGGTGTATAAGTGGTAGAGAGGCTGAACAGGGATAAACCAGGAGAATAATTCAGTTTCAGTAATTCCACATACCTAATCCGCATATGTCCATGTAACACATACTGCATGTGCAACTTCTACAGCACTGCAGAAATATTTTGCTCTCCTCATATTATGTTTGACATGCAGCTTTGCTTCTGCTACCATCTCATGATACTCTGACTTGGAAAGACAATGTGCATGGGGCAGGACAGCTGACTGGGAGATCAGAGGGAACACTCCAAAATTGGATTAAACTGGCTCTGAAGGATGAACAGTGGAGAGCTGGTGGTTAATTTTTGGTGACTGGCATAGCACACACCTCCACAGAACCTATGCACGCATGTTACCAAAGTGATTCACTAGGCAAAAGCCGAGGTCATATGCAAAGCACAGAGCAGACTTTCCACATAAAATTCATTTAATTCCATTAACTGCTTTCATGGTTGATTTGTCGTAGGGAAGTCTATTTGCTAAAACAACCTAGGTAAATATGATTGATTGCCCTTGCCACCTTCTGCAATTTCATTTTTTAATGTTGTCATTTCAGATATGGATTTCAGATATCAGAAGGGATGGAAGGAATATAGGAAGGAAGCGACCGTTTGACTGACATCAGATGTACAGCAAGTAGAAAATTTAAGAACCACATTTGGGACTTAAGAGACTAAGGAAACACCTGTTATATAAAAAATCCTTCTGTCATGTAAATTCCTGTATGACAACTGTTATTTAGCATCCTTATTATTATGTGATATACGAATGACAATGTGAAGTCATATAAGGAGTGTTTCCTGGTTTTTTTACACTCAACTATATAATGTATGTATGCATTCTGCATGTCCAAAACATTAATTAAGTTATATTAAGTAAACTCTATATTTTGGGAGGGAGAATTTAACTTGAGTAAAGCCTAATAGCCATTAAGTTCGTTTGCTGTAATTTAGAAAATGCTCCTATCATAAACCTCTGTTGCTAGTACCCAAAAAAGAAGTGCCAATTACATTATGGCAAGTTGGTTGCGAAAGCACTAAATAGCCTATATTCCCCCTGAAAAGAAGAAAAAGTGCAGGGCTCCTATACTACACATAACAGGAACAAATAGCCAAGTTTTGAAACATATCTTAAAGGCTGAAAATTTCAAGCTTTATTCAGTGAAAAGCAGATAGCCAGTGCTTATCATCAGCCCATGTTGATTTTCTGTCCGCCTAACTATCCCCCCTCTCAATGGCACTCTACTTGTGTTCCAACCAGGCAGCTTTGCCTAAATGAAGGAAAAAAAAAAACCATAGATGATTTGCTCTACAAGGGAAAACTAGTATCTTGAATAGCATCAGGGATGATTTTGAAGTGATTGGAGCCTGTAGAGCTTATATAAAACATGGGCCATATGAGAGGCTTTTAGAAAAGTTACTCAACAACCACTGAGCTGAAAAGCGTGATGAAATGGGGGGACTGGGATCTCTGATTCTTACTAGAAAAAGGCTAATGTTATATCCATCTTTAAGCAAGGCAAGAAGGAAGACCTGGGAGGAGGAACTGTAGACAACTGAGGCTCACCTCAGTCCCTGGAAAGATCATGGAGCATGTCCTCTTGGAAATAATTACCAATAACATATGGACAGAAAGGTAAACCAAGAGCAAACCTTCCTTGACAGACCTGACTGCAGCCTGTGATGAAACGACTGCCTATACTGGTGGGAGGAGAGTGCTGGACGGAGTATATATTGATTTCAGTGAGGATTTTGACATGTCAGAAGCAGGTGAGAAACCCAAACTCCTCTCAGAGGTGGCAGATGATGCTATTAAATGCATCTATGGCCACAAACTGGAGGTTCAGGTTGGGCATTACAAAAAACCCTGTTTTTATTAGGAAGGTAGTGCAGCACTGGCAGAGGTTGCCTTGGGAAGCTGTGGCGTCTCAGTCCTTGGATGTTTCTAGGACTCAACAGAAGTCACAGCTGACCTGATCAACCAGCATTGGCAGCAGTTCCGCTTCTAGAGAGAGGTTGGAGTTGATGACCTTCACAAGCCTCTTTTGACCAACGTTTCTGTGACTATGTATTTGCCACTGACCTCCAAGCAGCTCTTCAGCAAAGTGAGCGGTGAGCTACTCGGAGCATGATGCCTTTATTCCTTCATGTGACACAGTGCAGCCACACGTGTCATGGCTCTTGTTCAGACTTAGGCCCTGCTAATGCGATTGTGTCATTCCTGGCTCGACTTCAGTAGCACTTTGTGTGGGTGTAAGAACTGCTGAAGATCCCTGTGTTGGGCTGCAACAGGAATCCACATGCCAGGTAAGCCAGGAAAGGAGCTTAACGCTGCCTCTTCCCCTTAAAAATTTATAATCTGCAGCATCGAAGAGAGAGTGGGCTTCATCAAGTCATTTGCATCATGGCGACAGTGCCATCTCCCATTGTGCGGGTTTACAGGAAAGGGCAAGGCTGGCTGGAGCGTCCATCCCTGCCCAGCTCCTTCCACTCTCCTCCCCGGCCACTGCGCCCACACCAGCACGCTGCACACGCTGCACCGTACAGCCCTCCATGGCCAAGAGGGGTCCGGGAGATTGAATGAGACTTGGTGCCCAGATGTTCTTTGTGGGTTGTTTTGGGCAACACCATTCCCCTTGCTGGGGAAAAGCTGTGAAGCGGCAATGCAGCAAACAGGAAATGATTCACCGGCATTCTGCACACATCTCAGGCAGTATTTGTGCTACAACAAATACACCATTTAATTTTGCCCCAGAAAGTGCTTATAAAATTAACAACAAAGAAACACCATTTTGTGTTTTTACCTTTGACGAGATACAAATATCTATTTTAGATTGCCCAGATATTGCCTGCATTGAGTTGTTTACTGCAACACAGTGTCTTATTCTTCACTGACTAACTTTCCTTACAGACCCTGCCAAGCACAAATTAGGTCAACCTAAGCTGCAGTATGAAATGTAATTAGCCAAAAACTTTCTTAATTAGTGCTGTTATTCAGGGTGGGGAGGGTTTAGCTCACAGTGAATTGGGGTAGGGCAAGTTTGGTACAGAGAGACTCTTCCTGAAGAAAGGTGGATCTAACGCTGGATACCTGCCCAATGCCTTTTGAAATTTTGATTGCAATGTTTTATGACAACAGCAAGGACTGTAATTTGTGCCTGTAGGGTGTTCTGCATTGCACTAATAGATTGCAATAAACCAACAAACAACAAACTAATCATTCTTATGGACACCACCTTCTTGCAACTAGAATCAGCTACTCTAGGTTTTCAGGCACTCTGTGTGAGAGTCACAAAAACATTGGTAGGGAACAGTTTCCCTCCTGGCCAAGGCACTGATATTGCCTTGCCCCCTCTGTGCAGCAGCTCCCCTTGGACCGGCTGGCCAGGGAGGGACTGGCACCTTTCCCACTGTGACCGAACGTGACCATCCAGCTCAGGACTCCACTTTGCAGGGGATACGACGGATAGATCAGGATGGCTTCCAGCCAGCAACAACCCACAACACTGTATTTGATATTATTGGCATCTTAACTGCCAGCCAAGCCTGGGACTGAAGGGGTGAGATTAAGTAAGTTAGTTTGATACCTCTGAAGATAGTCAATGCATGAGAAACTTGTGCTGGCCCTTACCCAAGCAGTATTTGGATGAAGTGAGCTTTCTACTTTTTGTCATCAAACAACTTTCGCATTCTCTCACCTCTCCCTTTCAGTCAGTATAAAACACTGATCGATTTTGCTGAAATAAAAGAAGAAACACTACCCCAGCTTTTCATTTCTGCTACTCCGCTCAGTTCTTATTGCCCTTATAATCCATCTCCCATCTAGACTGAATAAAAGTATTTGCATTTTTACATTTACAAATGCTGGCATGTACTGATGCAGGACAAGTTACTGATTAATACTTCTGATTAATATATAATACATTGACGAGAATCTCCTGGAGTAAGGGGCTAAATAGAGTATTAGTGGGCATAGACTGTAATAAAAACATACAAGGGCCAGTTTGGAAAAAAAATGCATGGAAGCAACCTACAAAGCTCTAAAACCCAACAATTTTTGCACTGGCTGTGCACGAACCAACCCATGTCTGAGGGCAGCCTGGCTACGTTCACACAGCATTCCACTCAAGCTAATAAAGTCTGGAGAGCAGTATGATAATAGGCTAATGTGTGCAAAGGGACAGGCGAGGAAGGAGGGGCGGGGGCGTTGCCCTTTACATCAAGAAATCATTACAGTGTGAAGAGCTGTCCCTGAAGAATAGCCACGAGCAGGTCGAAAGCTTATGGGTAAGAATCAGAGAGAGAGGCAACAAAGGGAACCTGGTGGTTGGTGTCTACTACAGGCCGCCAGATCAAGAGGAGCTGACTGACGAAGCATTCTTCCTCCAACTCCGGGAGGCTTCGCGCTCGCAGGCCCTCGTCCTGCTGGGGGACTTCAACCACCCCGACATCTGCTGGAAAACCAACACGGCAAGATGTAGGCCATCCAGCAGGTTTCTCGAATGCATTGAGGACAACTTCTTAAGCCAGGTAATAGACACCCCTACCCGAGGGGATGCGATACTGGACCTGGTGGTCACCAATGCAAGCGAGCTCGTCGGAGATGTCCAGATCGGAGGCAGCCTGGGCTGCAGTGATCACGCGCTGGTAGAGCTCACGCTCCTGAGGGAAATGGGAAGGACAAAGAGTATAGTCAGGACCCTGAATTTTAGAAAAGCCAACTTCCAGCTCCTCAAGGAGATAGTCAGTAGGACTCCCTGGGAAACGGCCCTCAGGGACAGGGGAGCAGAACAGAGCTGGCAGATCTTTAAGGAAGTGGTCCACAGAGCGCAGGAGCTATCGATCCCTAGGTGTAAGAAATCAAGCAAAGAAGGGAAGAGACCAGCGTGGTTGAGACAGGAGATGCTGGTCAAGCTAAGGAGGAAGAGGGAACTGCACAGGCAGTGGAAGCAGGGACAGGCATCCTGGGAAGAGTATAGGGAAGTGGTCCGGTTGTGTAGGAATGGGGTCAGGGAGGCGAAGGCGCAGCTGGAGCTTAACTTGGCTAGGGATGCAAAGAATAATAAAAAGGGATTCTACAGGTATATCAGCCGGAAAAGGAAGGTTAAAGAGAGTGTACCCCCGCTGATAAGCGAGACCGGCAGGCTGGTAACAGCAGATGAGGAGAAGGCTGAGGTACTCAACACCTTTTTTGCCTCAGTCTTCACTGCCAGCCTCTCTCCTCACCCCTCTCGAGTTGATGGATGGCATGAGGAGGCCTGGGAGGGCAAAACCCCTCCTGCTGTAGGAGAAGACCAGGTTCGTGACCACCTGAGGAACCTGAATACACAGAAGTCCATGGGACCTGATGAGATGCATCCCAGAGTCCTGAGGGAATTGGCCGATGTAGTCGCTAAGCCACTCTCCATAATATTTGAAAAGTCATGGCAGTCAGGTGAAGTCCCTGGTGACTGGAAGAAGGGCAACGTTGTGCCCATTTTCAAAAAGGGTAGAAAGGAAGACCCTGGGAACTACCGACCTGTCAGCCTCACCTCTGTGCCTGGGAAGATCATGGAACAGATCCTCCTAGAAGCTATGCTAAAGCACATGGAGGCCAGGGAGATAATTCGAGATAGCCAGCATGGCTTCACCAAGGGCAAGTCCTGCCTGACAAACCTGGTGACTTTCTATGATGGAGTGACAGCATCAGTGGACAAGGGACAACCAACAGACGTCATCTATCTGGACTTCTGCAAGGCCTTTGACACGGTCCCCCACAACATCCTTCTCTCTAAATTGGAAAGCTATGGATTTGATGGGTGGACTGTTCGGTGGATAAGGAACTGGCTGGATGGTCGTGTCCAGAGGGTAGTGGTCAACGGCACAATGTCCGGATGGAGACCGGTGACAAGTGGTGTCCCTCAGGGGTCCGTACTAGGACCGGTGCTGTTCAACATCTTCATCAATGACTTGGACAGTGAGATAGAGTGCACCCTCAGCAAGTTTGCAGATGACACCAAGCTGAGTGGTGCGGTTGACACACCAGAAGGCCGGGATGTCATCCAGAGGGACCTGGACAGGCTGGAGAGGTGGGCCTGTGTGAACCTCATGAGGTTCAACAAGGCCAAGTGCAAGGTCCTGCACCTGGGATGGGGTAACCCCCAGTATCAATACAGCCTGGGGGGAGAAAGGATTGAGAGCAGCCCTGCCGAGAGGGACTTGGGGGTGCTGGTGGATAAAAAGCTGGACATGAGCCGGCAATGTGCCCTGGCAGCCCAGAAGGCCAACCGTACTCTGGGCTGCATCAGGAGGAGCGTGGCCAGCAGGTCGAGGGAGGTAATTCTGCCCCTCTACTCAGCTCTGGTGAGACCTCACCTAGAGTACTGCGTCCAGCTCTGGAGCCCTCAGCACAAGAAGGACATGGAAGTGTTGGAGCGGGTCCAGAAGAGGGCTACTAAAATGATCCGAGGGCTGGAGCACCTCTCCTATGAGGACAGGCTGAGAGAGTTGGGCTTGTTCAGTCTAGAGAAAAGAAGGCTGCGGGGAGACCTGATTGCGGCCTTTCAGTACCTAAAGGGGGCCTATAGGAAAGAGGGGGAAAACCTTTTTAGTAGGGCCAGCTGCGTTAGGACAAGGGGTAATGGTTTTAAACTAAATCGGGGTAGGTTTAGGCTAGATATAAGGAAAAAATTCTTTACAATGAGGGTGGTAAACCACTGGAACAGGTTGCCCAGAGAGGTAGTGGAGGCCCCATCCCTGGAAACATTCAAGGCCAGGTTGGATGGGGCTCTGAGCAACCTGATCTAGTTGGCGGTGTCCCTGCTGACTGCAGGGGGGTTGGACTCGATGACCTCTAGTGGTCCCCTCCAACCCAAAACATTCTATGATTCTATGATTCTATGAAATCAACATTCCCGCTGGGGGAAATCATTATTGTGCAAAGCAGAACCCCAGATCTGCACATACGTGAAGTCCTTCACCGAGTTTTAAAATACGGTCTAAGTGTAGCATAAACTTTGCACTGATCAACCACACGGGTTTTTGCGTACGGTTGTCATGATGAGAATTGCATTTTAGGAGGAAAATTCACATCACTTTCAGGACAAAGAACACCCATTTTAGTGCCTGGTACTGAAATCTCATCATCTGGACAGCACAACAAGTCTCAGGGTTTGCCCTGGCTCTTATCTAGGTCTAGATTTACTGAGAAAAAGTGTTATAATATCCTAGGAATTGGACTGCATTCATGATCACATTCATTCAAAAGCTGAAGAGGTGATTATTTTAATATATGGTGTGCAAGAGCAAAGCAAATCTGATTATAAACCAGTTACATCAATGAAGCAGTAACAATGTTATTCAAGCTCATTACCTACATCACAACTTATTTAGACTTATTTCAGTTTTGTATAAGGCCTGCAGCCGTGGCCTCTAGAAGCTGTCACAAAATGTAAAGATGGGTGCACTTTTTAAACTAGCATCGTGTGAATCTATCAGTGATTTCTGTGCATCCAGTTAGCAAAAATGAATGGGTACAACTTGGAATTAAATACCTAAGTGCATATTTAAATAGGCGGATTAAAAAGGCCTGATCTCAGGTCTGATAAAAACATATTTTTGAAACAAATGATGTGGAATGGGCCCCTCAAAATCTCTCCCAGATCCCTGTTCAGATGGGAAACAGTTACCTCCTGGACTTTCAGCATCCATTCATAGCTGAAAAGGGAACATTGGGAAAAGAATGGGATCCTGTGGCGTGGTCTGGGCTGAAGCACCATTCTGCCCTGGTAATGAGTTCACCTCTGTTAATGGAAATTGAAAGTCTTTCAGTTGAACAGTGATTAAAATGCAGACATTAGAAAGAAATAGTGAAACTGCTTTCTGAGAACTTAAGAAGAAAAGTATACTTAAAGACATAGTTAACAGATGCTCACCAAAAAGCCAATGTTAATAACTAACTTTCAGTGACCTTATTCTCTGGAAACCTGTAAAAAATGTTGATTAATTCTGCAAGATCTCATGGACATTGTTTTTTCAAGTTAGCAAAAATATTTTAAGGAAAATACCACATAGTTGGACAAAAGTAGGCTGTTCTGTGAATACTTCCATTAAGAATACATCCTTACTTCAGATTTTAACATTTTTTCATTTTATTCTTTAGGCATAAATGCATCAAAATAGACCTAAATTAATATTTCTGCTGTAGTTTTATTCCTGACTTTATTAAGTTATGTAGACGTGGTGCTTAGGGACACGGTTTAGCGGTGGACTTGGCAGCGTTAGGTTAATGGCTGGACTCGATGGTCTTAAAGGTCTTTTCCAACGTAAATGATTCTATGAGTCTATGATTCTATGTTTGCCTTTCCAGAAATGCTTAAACGCCTACTAGAACAGACCCATCATCTAACTCCAAGCACATGAGTCAATGTTGTGGCCAAGAAGGCCAATGGTATCCTGGGGTGCATTAAGAGGAGCGTGGCCAGCAGGTCGAGGGAGGTTATCCTCCCCCTCTACTCTGCCCTGGTGAGACCCCACCTGGAGTACTGGGTCACAAGGTCAGAACCAGACTCTTCTCAGAGGTGTCCAGCGAGGGCAATGGGCACAAACTGAAACAGAAGTGGTTTCATTTGAATATGTGGAAGAACTTCTTTACTTTGAGGGTGACAGAGCACTGGAACAGGCTGCCCAGGGGGGTTGTGGAGTCTCCTTCTCTGGAGATATTCAAAACCCGCCTGGATGAAGTCCTGTGCAACATGCTCTGGGTGAACCTGCTTTAGCAGGGGGGTTGGACTGGATGATCTCCTGAGGTCCCTTCCAACGCCTGGTATTCTGTGATTCTGTGATGTTTCAGAGAACCAAACCCAATTCTACTTCAGTTGTTGGCTGTGATGCAGTTTTGTGCTCACAGGATATACATTTTCCCCTCTATGTAATTTATATCAAGTCTTTAATAATACTGTTAAAAAAGTGTATCACGCACTTAGAAACAAAGAGCTTCAGTGCTTATGTTGACAGCCTTTCTATACGAGTGCAAAAATCAATCCTTCCTCAAACCAAGGATTAGCCAGCTACACAATAATGATCAGTTTTGTAATATGTGAAATACGTGTCAAATCTAATAACCGAAGTCTGCCTAAATAAAATAATGTGTTCAAAAAGATTAGTGGATTATTGCAGGCTCACACAGTCTGATGCGACTTTTCATGCTTCTTGGATGGCTTTTAGCATGTCTCAGCTGCTGCCAGTCAACACATGTGCTCTTTAAGCATGGAAAATAATGCAGGAATTTAGGAGAGCAGTGCTGATGGTTTGAATGAGATGGCTATGTGGTGAGCTGGTGACATAAAAGGCTTTTCTTTTTCATCAGAAGGATTTTCTACAAAGGCTGGAAGAGATCCTGAGCTTCAGTAAATACGTATCCCGTTAATACGTATCGTCCTCATATAGCCATTGACTGTAGCAGGTTTAACCAGCAGATGATGATTTCCTCTCCCAGTTCCTTGCCAGTGGCTGTACAGGCTGCTCTTCAGGCGTGCATTAACAGCCTCTGCCAGGGGGATAGGGCTGCTCACTAGGGCTGGCAGCTCACAGCAGCACAGATAGTACTGGCCAGGGAGCACGCCCCCAGCCAGGGAAAAAAAGAGGTTGATGTGTTAGGCTAAGAAATGTGTGGGCCAAATGGTCTGTCATGACTACAAAATTGATTAAGTTTGCCGTTTTGTAGTTGAGAGCGGTGGAATTACAGTGCCTCTGCCTTGCAATGTGTGGACTGTGCTATTTGCAGCGCATCTTCGATAGTCTGATCTTATATCCTTGGCAAAGTGGATCAATAAGCTTCCAAATGAAGGCGAGTATCCACTTGGTGTGATAACGTCACCCACAGCACACTCAGATGCTGAGGTAATGATGGTTTTGACAACAGGCTTTAAAGGTTTGAGGTAAAACAGTAGTCTGCCCTTGATAATTCATCTGCCTGACTAACTTTGGGAATTCTGTGTTGGAATGTTATGACTATTCAAAAATTATTGTCATCAAACTTGAATTCTTCTTTGAAACAGGTTTCTGAGAACGAGTGGCACAGGCTTTGCAGGAGCTCGTGCTTCCTTAGCAGTGAAGCAATTCTCAGCTTTCTCATTGCCAACACATCTTTACCTGCAACTTTGGTTTAATGGGAAGTCTGCCTTCCTTAAACTTTTCATGAAGCATCTAAAATAGTTCCTCAGCTATAATTTTCCCTCTTACTCTGGAACTGCAAGTCAAACACCCTAAAATGCTAATGCTTTCAAAGCCTCTATGGGCTGTTTCAAGAAAATATCAGGGATGTTTATCATAAACTACAATACTCAATACTTCTGTTTATGCTCCAAGCCAGTTTTGCAGTTCAAGGGACAGCTCTGTGACACCACATCTGGTATCACATGGCAATGTTACATGGGTGATAAACAACGTGGTGTTTGATTAAGTGCTAAGGCAATTGCTCCTTAGCAGAAATTGGCACAGCGGTTGCCAAGAAGGTTCAAACTTCTCCATAAGATTGCAGCAAGTTCCCGCTATTCATAGCGTTTCTGTGAAACTGCACAGGGCAGATATATAACTTGTAAAAATTTCAGTGCGTGAGAAAACCCCCTGTCATCTCAGGTATGGTAACGCTCATGGACAAAACGTGCCTGAGGCAGGTGCAATCCCACAAAGTCAGATTCAAATATGTTTTCCTAGACACCTTTTGCGCTCTTTCCGTATTGTAGGTACTGTAGGTAGCTGTCATGCAGGTATGTTGTTGTGAATTTCTGTTAAAACTTCAGGGTCTCAATGTGTTGCAGAGAACCTCCAGAATGCTTGTAGAAGGCCTTCGCAATTAACCTAAATCTAAAACCACAACTGTTGCAACTTCAGTATCAGCTCCCGTCTTCCAAATCACTATTGCGTCAGGTGATGGGGGCGCTACTTTGCTTTCTTTCTGCTCATGAGCAATTTGTCAATGATTACATTTATTTAAATATTGCTTAACATTTATTTTAAATACTGCTTTCCATATTGTAATTTATTAAGATCAGAAGAGAAATATGGCCACTTCTGCCAGTGCAATATACAGATCGTAAGACATAGTCTACTCTAATACTATTAAAGGTTTGGAGGAAGAAAATTACTGAGTGATTGTCAGCTTTCACGCTTTCTATAAACTGCTTTGAAAATTTGACTTCTGAAAACATGTTTTACTTAGGTTGCCACAATATTTTGGAATCTTGACTTCGATGATAGGTTTTTGAATATTTCCATCTCTCTCTCATACATGACTGGGGCTGTGGGCACATTTCTTTCCTTGTGACTGCTGCTGTGGGACACTTGAGTCTCCAACAGGTACTCTTGCACAGTCTTTCAGTTGTGCGGTGAATGTACAGAACACATTTCGGATACGCCCATGCAGCAATACCTCCACAAACGTGCAGCCAAGTTTACTCAGTTTAACACAATGAAGCATTCACAGTCATTCTGCTTTTCATCTCCCTGCTCCAAAATCCAATAAGGGGAAACAGTACTATTAATCTCTGATGCCACACACCCTAATCAGGTTGGCCAGCTAATTACTGATTAGATAGGAAACAGGACCCAGTTAGACCCATCAAGGCGATCACCTGTTGTCACATCCCAGGCACATGCCGCTCAGTCTGAGTGCTCTGTTATCACCATCTTTAGTTCATGCCTTCTTTGTAAACCAGTTACTCTGACTGAGTACTGAGGAGGACAAGAGATCATTAACTATGATGGAATGGTGACCTTTCCAGCTTGGAAATGGCTGAGACAAATGCATGAGGATGGGCAGTACCTTGCTCCTGGGGATGGGGAGACTTCTCTCTTCCAGTGAGCATCTTCAGGCACTGTTGAAGGGGCCACCACTTCCCCCAGACTGCAAATGTAGCCTGATGGTCCCTGGTGACAGAACAGCCCCGGGTTTTGGTGAGCTGTGTGTGCACCAGACAGCGGAAGCTTTTTCCACAGTCACAGTGAAGCTTTGCTGCAGCTTGAAGGACAGAAGATAGTTGGTCACCTACTCCTGGCATGGCATCCCATGAGCTCAGCACTCAGTCCCTGCTGCATTTCCATGGGTGACGGGAAGCAGGCTCCCTGCCCCAGCAAGCGATGGCCAAACTGGCTGCTCGGCGAGGCGGCAGCTTCAGCACAATCCCTGCAGGTGCAATGAGGTGTGTTTATGCTGAGGGAGCCAGGATCACAGAAGAGGTGGGGACCAGCGGGAAACACGTTATCACTCCCAGATGCAAGATGATCTGTAATTCCAAATGGAAAATGTTCACTCCCTGCCCGAAAGCTATGAACTTTGCAGTGGGTTTTTTACCCCTCTTTTTTTTTTTTTTTTAAATACCTACCATTTTCTGTAGACATTTTTCTATTAAAATTTTGGTTTGTTGAAACACAATTTTCCATCAGAAGTAATAAACGATGGATACTTCCTTACCAAACTTTGTTAAAACTGCATAAACCCAAATAAAACATTCCTTGTGGCGTAGTAGGCTAACACAATATGTTATAAAGGTCATATTTATAAAAGGATGTTCTATACTGCATAGTCTCAGTGTCGGAAAATAGCCCAAGCCAACTCCTACTACAATAATCTTTCCTCACCCTTTGCACTCCCTGACTTCTGGAGTACACTGACCGTCAAGTCACGTTCCCTCAAGTACTGTGTCCAGTGGCACTGTACGTATTGGAAAAATATCTGCTGTACAAATCATGCTCTTTGAATTCTGGTGATACCATAGGAAAAACACCATTTAAGTCCTTTAGTAGGCAAAACTCTAGCTGAAGTGACCAATTTTTTTCTTCCTGGACATGATCCACATAATCAAAGCATTAATCAGTAGACTCCCAATGAAGGGAGAGTCAGAACCTAGTTTTCTCAGAATGCACCTACAAAGAATAAGGTGAGATTAAAGCAATATCTTGTGAAAAGTCTTTGACTCCCTCTTGAACTACGAATCATACAAATTGCAGGAGGGGCAGAGCAAAGAAGCAAAATAATAGCTGTTACCCTAATTATATGGAGTCTCTATTTTGTGTTAGGATGAAGCTTTAGGTGTGGTTACCATCTGTTTGATTTCATTAATGAGACTTCATAAATTATAAGCCAATAAAGAATGCAAATGGGAATGATTTCAGGCTAAGTATGAGAATTTTATTGCTGGCTATCAAAGACCTTCTCCTAAAATGCTGATTTTTTTAGACATAGTCCTTTGATCACCACAGATAGTGAAATGTTGATCAAATAAAACTCTGCCATAGTTCTTGTTATTCTAAATGGGAAGTGAAAAGTAGTCTGCCAAATTGTAATTGTTCATTGGGGCTATACTGCTATCACTGTGCAAATCTCAAAGCCCGATATTAGAGAATATCTTTCTTAAGAAGAATATTATATTTCTGGAGATGTGCCTGAATATCACTGGCTCAGGAGGACAAGTATTCTTCACTTCTGAGAGCTAAATTAAGGCTCTCACTGAGTACTACAGCATGTTACAGCCCTGGAAATCCTGTGGGCTTGTATAAGGCAAGGCTGGACGCAGTATTTCTAAGTTAGCTGGCAGGTGGGATGATGTGGCCCAGCGGACTCCTCTGACGAGCCCATGGCAAGGCTGCGGCACCGCTCCCCCAGCTCTCAGGGTGCTGTCTAGGTTGCAGAAGTGAGGCCACCACAACAACTCATCCCACTAACCTGTGGCCACTATGGACCTTGCAAACACACAAATCATGTAGTCAGCCAAACTATGGTTTGCTTGAATTAAAAAAAAGTTATTAGGAGGGAAAGGAAACACCTTTGTTGTCTTCTGCCTAGCAATCCTCTGATCGGGGAGCCATCATTTAACACCAAAGTATTAAGAAGCCTTTTTGATTAGGTATTAGGAGAAAAAAATATACCCTGGGGGAAAAATATTGCAAGAGAGAAAAACACCCCTTTTTTTTCCCTTTTCTTAGAGCCAGGTGATGCGTGTTTACTTTGCTCAGGTGTTTATGCTACTATAACGTAAACTGTATACTAAAGCTGAAACCCTTACGAGGTAATGTTTGTAGAATATTTTTTAACATAGACCTTCAGGTATTAATCAAGATATTCTGAGGGGGAACATGCTCATTCATTTCATAAATATTGGGATTTTTTTAAGCAACCTTCTGTATAAAGTTTGGATAAAAGACTTTTGTGAGCATTTTTATGTGGAACTCTCCTGTCCCTTTTAAACCTCAGTTATAAGGTTCTAACCTCCTTTAGATGGTTTAAGTAAAAAACTTTGCAAATACATAAACATGTACAGTTCTGACTCTACATCCATAGATCAGCACTTCCCCATGTAAGAAAGGGAAATTTCTTGAAAGCGGCCAAGAGAGGGGCTGACTGTGGAGGAGGTACCACCACCATCTTCAGGGGTCACCATGAAGTTCCTTTAGAAAGGGGCCAAGAGCCACTTAGACGGCTCTGGAGGAGAGGTCCTCTCTGTAAGCAGGTCTGGGAGAGGGTGAAGGGCAGACACACGGTGCTTCGCCCCTTAAGGTGCTAGGAGTGGCTTTCCCACCCTCCTGGCACCCAAGCACGCATGTGCCTCACAAGTCAGGCATAGCCAGCCCCAGGCAAGTGCCCACCGCGGGCAGGGGCAGGGAGCAGTGGGGTGGGAGCAGCGCCTTGCCAAGGCACCCATGCCAGTGCCCAGGGCTGCCTGGGAAGGAGGCTGCAGCCAGTGCTGTGAGGAGGGGCCCCAAAATGGGAGAGGCAGGGAAATTCCAGAGGGTAAAAGTTATGTGGAGAAGATCTGGGGACACCTCAGGATATCTGTGGAAAAGACTATTTAGTTCAAGGGCAAAGACCAAAGGTTCTCATGTGCCTCTCCTCTCACCCCACTGCTGCTATAAGAGCCGAGCATGAGCTGCCATAAGCCAAATTAATCTTTGTGCTGGTTTTGGCTGGGATAGAGTTAATTTTCTTCATAGAAGCCAGTATGAGGCTGTGTTTTGGATTTGCGCTGAAAACAGTGTTGACAGTACAGGGTTGTTTTAGTTATTGTTGAGCAGGGCTTACACAGAGTCAAGGCCTCTTCTGCTCCTCGCCCCACCCCACCAGTGAGGAGGCTGGGGGGGCACAAGAAGCTGAGACGGGGCACAGCTGGGACAGCTGACCCCAATGGACCAAAGGGCTATTCTGTACCATATGATGTCATGCTCAGCATAGAAAGCTGGAAGAAGAAGGAAGGGGGGGGGACATCTGGAGTGATGGTGTTTGTCATCCCAAGTCACCTTTACATGTGATGGAGCCCTGCTTTCCTGGAGACAGCTGAGCACCTGCCTGCCCATGGGAAGCAGTGAATGAATTCCTGGTTTTGCTTTGCTTGCGTGTGCGGCTTTTGCTTTACCTATTAAACTGCCTTTATCTCAACCCATGAGTTTTCTCACTTTTACCCTTCAGATTCTCTCCCCCATCCCACTGTGGGGGAGCGAGCAAGCGGCTGGGTGGGGCTGTCGTGGTTTAACCCCAGCCGGCACCAAGGGGCACCAAGCACCACACAGCTGCTCGCTCACCCTCCCCATCCCCAGTGGGCCGGGGGAGAGAATTGGAAGGGCAAAAGTAAGAAAACTTGTGGGTTGCGTTAAGAACAGTTTAATAATTTTAATAATAATAATAATAATAATAATAATAGTAGTAGTAGTAGTAGTAGTAGTAGTAGTAGTAGTAGTAGAAGTAGCAGTAGTAGTAGTAGTAGTAGTGAAAAGGACTACAACAATGATAAAAAAGAACAAAGCCCAGGAAAAACAAGTAATGGAATCTCTCACCACCTGCTGACTGATGCCCAGTCCCTTCCTGAGCAGCAGTCACTGCCCCCCAGCCAACTCCCCCCAGTTTCTATACTGAGCGTGACATCATATGGTCTGGAATAGCCCTTTGGCCAGTTGGGGTCAGCTGTCCTGGCTGTGCCCCCTCCCGGCTTCTTGGGCACCTGGCAGAGCAGGGGAAGCTGAAAAGTCCTTGGCTGGTGTAAGCCCTGCTTAGCAACAACTAAACCATCAGTGAGTTATCAACATTCTTCTCCTACTAAATCCAAACCACAGCACTATGCCAGCTGCTAGGAAGAAAATTAACTCTGTCCCAGCCGAAACCAGGACAAGTGCTTAGTTGCTGGCCAGGGTTAAACCCCTTCCTCCCGTTTTTCCTGGTAACCACATTACAGTGATGGTGGTGGCTGGGTCTCCCCTGAACACATGCAAAGAGGGAGGCATAAGCCTTTCTTCATCAACCTTAGAGACATTGCCAAAACAGCCTTCTGACATAGCGCCTGGCATGCAGTGTGCTGAGAGGAAACGCTTCACTGTCCTGGAGTCCTTCCCCATGTTTGCAAGCGTTCAGATCTTGCCAGATAAGCACAGGAGGAACTGGTATTTAAATATTTTATTTCAAAACGGAAGCGTAAAGCCTTTGTAAAACCTTTAGTTAGAAGGCAAAAATTACAGGGCTATGATCAGAAGTGGGCTCTAAATACTTTTTTTGCAAAGTAAATGGCATGAAGCTTGCCTCAGAGCTCCCCCAAGGTGCTGCTTTTCTGGACACAGCATGGCAGGATTTGTCTCAGCCTGAGACTTTGCAAGGTACAACCCAGAGATGAGATTTGCATTTCTTCAAGTATACTGGCAAATTTTATAGTCAGAGTAGGGAGGCTGCTTAAAGTAAGGTTGGGAAAATGCTACTTTTGCATGCAAAATGTTATTCTGCCGTACACACATATGCACATACACATCTTGAACCGTGGAGTAGTTCATTACTCCACTGAGCCAGGACAGCACATGGACCATGGTCAATCACCATTCTACCATCATATTAAGCGTTAATTTCTCCATTTAACTGCTGCACTGGCAGTAATGGAAGGGAGCGTAGTTTCTTGAAAGGCTGACTGCTTGGCATCCCTACTGTCCTTGAAACGTCTTTCATCAGCAGACACAGGGTGTTGGGGGCCTATGCCTACAGCAGAGAAGGACACATTCACTGCATTTGGACATGTGCCCTATAAAGTGCCCGTGTACCAGTGGGGAAGTCCCAGTACTGGCCCTTGGGGCAGACTAGAAAGAAAGTAGCCTGGGGAGAGGAGAATCCAGGTTTAAGTCAACACAAATGCATGTGTGCAATAGTGACCTGGTGAAAATACAGCTGAAGATGGAATTTGGGGGATTACATTGTTTTCCCCTTGGCCAGGTAGATGTCTATGTGGTCAAATGATGATACGGTTCTATGAAAGCCCTGCATAAATATCTATGTTAATGAAGATGTAATCTGCATTAGAATGGATGGGAAAACATGTAACAGGAAAACAGATGATACTTCTCAAAAAAATCTTATTCTGATTTCATGCACTGCAGCTTTCACTTCCTGCACTGCATTTTATTTAGGTAGCATTTATGAACTCCCATGACAGACCAGGCATCTCTCTTGCACAAACACAGACTCACGAGATTCCCTGCCTAGGCTCTGGGCCATTTTTTCTCCTGCATATTTTCTACTGCAGTCCCCAGGAAGTACACACATGCAGAAGACACTGTTTGGTCTGTAGCAGTGATAGCATTGCTGAGAGGTAGGATGAAAATGCATGAAAACTTAGGTCTGAGATAATGCTGGAATATATATGGGCATTATCCACAATGAACTTACAGGTTCGAAGGCAAGAATTAGCAGAGTTTATTGCAATTGCACTACTGGCATGTTTATCAGATTGCATAAATGATGGTAAAACCAGTGCCTAATAGCAGCAAGCACGTAACCTATGGTGGAACGTAAATGATGACACAACCCCCTGCCAGAAACTAGCAGGTAGTTCCCCAGTTGTCCTTCCCACACAGTAACAGTCCCTCAAACTTGGCTGAAACATGCTGTTCCACAAGCCTCTTATGAAGACGTAAAATCTTCATTGGAAGCAAATTTCTGCTTCCTCTTTCATTCTAGTGAGAAAAATAGCATTGCAAAAGTCCATTTCTCCTTTAACCATAGTCCGTAAATGCTTTTAATTACATCACCTTTCATGGTATGACATTAACTACAGTTACTTAGAAGGCTATGGATGGCTCAGGTATCCCAGAGAACATTTTCTCCTGGCAAGTGGTCACTAATAAAAGGATACATGATAGAGCTACAGTTTATGGTCAATAAATACTAATTTTACTTTTGCTAGACATTATAAACCTCTTGAGATGGTTAAAGAAATAATTTTTAAAAGTAACCCTTTGGCAAAGGAAATTGCCAATACAGAGAAAAATTTTTTTTCTACTAGGTCTCTTTAAAGAATTATGAAGATTGGCGAATGTGTGATAAAAGCCATTTGTCCCTGTTACTGTTTATGGATAATGTCCCGCACACATGACTAGTGCTGAGCAGGAAAAAATGTAAATATATCTGAACTCTCTTGATTAAGGTACCTGCCTTTCCTTTCCTTGCAGATCAAGTTTAAACCGGGTACAATCAGGTTATCTGTGAGAAATTAATTGTAAGTACCTTCTCTATATGGCCTTTTGCAGGAAGTAAAATACTATATTTGCTTTTCTTGCGTATTTGTGGCAGCAAAACCAGTCTTAGTTTAATTACTGATAAAGAACAGTATTCCAGTATTGATTTCTTCTAGCCACAACTATCTCAAAATTAAAATAACAAATTATGAAAAAATATCAAAATTATCTCTGCCAAGTAATTTTCAGTAAGAATATTTTTGAGAAGATGTCCCCTTTACAATAGCTCTTTTGTGAAGAGAAAACAGTTTGTTTGGGTTACAGTGCTTATAAAATGGGCAAAAATTTTGATTTAATTGTTCATTTACAAATGGTCTTGGAAGCAGTTTTCAACCAGCTGTATTTCTGTGGATTATTCCCTTGGTGCTGTTCATGACATATGCTATTACCAAATGTGACAAATCATCCTGAGACATCACGCATTGTACAGTGCAGATTATTTATTTTGCCAAGTCCAGGTTTTTCTTTCTTAGCTTTGGAGTTTGGAAACCATCCCAAAGGTAACAGGGAAGTTTGTGAACCTTCGCTTAAATACGCCTCTTAGCTGGCTCCCTTTCCTGTTTTCTTGCCCTCTCCAGGGACACATAATCAGTGCAACTCCTGTAGTCCTTGTACAGTTGTGTACAGCCCTTCTCAACCTCTTACATTTCAGCCCAAAAAAAAAAAAAGAATTGAAGAGGCTCTTTTGAAAACTAGGCTTTTTCTGTAATTCACAAAGCCTAGCTACTTTGCACTGCTGGGTAATGAAGCTACAGGTGACTGCCTCCGAGTCTCCCACACCTGCAAGGTGATGTGCTACAAATCAAATGTAGTAGGTTGCCTTGATTTGCTGCTAACCAGGTCAACCTCCCCCCAAAAAACAAAATTCCAGAAAGCAAATAACTATAACAAGTGGTTGCTGCACATAGTGTTTCTCTATCATTACACAAAGAACTTGATAATAACCAGTTATAAAAATCCGGGACTGGTCATACAGTGATTTCCCAACTGGAGGTAAGATAACTTGAGGTGTCTCTGTTTGTCTGCATTCGGATGCTCCTTTTAGCTAGTTGCATTTTCTTATGACTTTAATGCAAAAAGGTTTGGTTTTTGTAGGTCCCTGTGTTTACTAAACCAAAATCAGGCCAAAAGGCATCAGTGAAGGCCAGAACAAGATTTGGATTAATCTATTTGTTTATAGTCAAGAGGGAGAATGACTGTCGAGTTCCAGCAATAGCTGATTACATGAATTTGAGCCTAGCAAAATGAATGCTTCCCTGCCAATTTAAAAATTCACCCCTCTTGAACCTTACAGGCCTAAAACTCATTTGTCATTAATTTTATTTTATATATTAACAAGTATTATAAAAGAAGAAACTTCATTCTTTCTGTTTCTGGAGATGTTTGGATTGCAAAGACCCACCTCTGCTGCTTTTATACCTGAAATAAGCACCCCTTACCCATGGGTCCGATGACACCCTCCCACACCCCCAGCCTTCCGCACCCCTCTCCCCCGCTAGTACCATGCCATATCAATGTTGAAAAGAATCAGCTGTGCTTTGAATGAAGCAGAAAGCCTCTTGAAAAAGTCGTGTATAGTCAGGTAGAGACAGTGTTACCACAGGAGGCATGGCAAAGGGGCTGAACTGGAGACACTTAGGCCTTTTGTTACCTTATTAGGCAACTCCTAAGCAAAGTTCTGGAGCTCTGGTCTTCCAGCCTTAATGGCCTTTTACCATTGTTTAATCTCATTATATTAACATGATAGCAAACCTCACTGAAGCCAACCAAAGCCCACGCATGCTGTCTATCATAAAACAAAAGCAACGTTATAATTATGCATTTATTCCTATCTGCAGCCAGATGTCCCAAGTGCTGTTGTCATATCCTCCTAATATCCCAGACCCCTCAGTGCCAGCGCTGGCACCGAGAATGCGACGTTCACAATTCTGGATACGTAGAAGTGTTACAGAATAACACAAACAATATTAAATGTAAGCCTCAGTACAATACTGCCAGACAAGCATCCTTCTGGTGGCATCCCGAGCCAAGAGATGTCGAGCTACATGCGATGGTTACTGAGAGGTAACTACGAGCAGGGATTTTTGCATAGCCCCTGCAGAAGGGCTCTGTATTGATTTGGAGCTTATTTTGTGCTGTCCAGTGACTCTGTAAAGGAAGAAATAATCTCCCTGGTGCTGCGTTGCCAAAGCACATTCAGCTCTGGCAATGGAGAAAGGCATGAGGAGGGCAGCTCTCAGGCGCTGGGGCAGGCAGCGAGGGGGACTAGGAGGGATGGCGTACAAACCCAGAGGCCCAGCTCAAGCGTTAGCGTTGGTTTGGGAGGGATGCCTTATCATCCCATGAAAAGGGCATTAGGTGTGAAGTCAGGAGGCCTGGATTATGCATCCGCTGCCCTGCTGTCGAGCGCTGTGCCCCTGTCTTACTGTGTCTTACTTTGGGTCAACCTCTCCGTGCTTCCGTTTCCCATCCCAAAGTCTGACAATCAGATCCAGCTCTCAGGGGCCACTTTACCGACTGACAGCGCTTGGGCAGAGCAGTCCTGACCCCCCACCCCTGCTCCAACAGCAGATAAGGGTGATTAATGCTCATCTGGAGGTTTGAATTCACCTGTGGTAAATGCAGACCGAGGATTTGCAAAGCCTTGCCTGTGCTGTGTTTAATCAACTTCCATTCAGGAATAGAAATATTTAAAGACTGAAAGCAAAACAAAAAACCCCTCATTTTCTGGATTTCTTGCTCATGGTGGAATTCACTGCAATCAGAAGAAGCAAGCTCAAGATCTAATAGGCATGTATATATTTCACATTTTGAATCTTTTAATTGATTTATAAGCCTTTTGCTGACACTAGGCCATAAGGAAATCTTCAGCAATTCAGGAATTCCTTCGAAGGCCTTAAGCAATTAATAAGTAGGTGAACTGGTGAGTCTGTTACAGTCAAAATATTGTTCATGGGCAAAGAGGAAACACACCTTATATAGAAGTAAATCCAAAAATTTTTTTAGTATAATGGAAAATTTAGCAGTCTAATTCTAGAATCATTATTAGTCTAGATCTAATTATTACAGAAACAGAAGGAATAATAATGCTTTTAGAAAAAGTCTCAATGATAGTAATAATAGAGTTAAAATTGTAATGCAGGCAGCTCTTGGTATCTATCCTTTTTCTTGGGGTAATGGTCACCCTTCCACTGCTCCTTTGGGTCCTGAATGCAGCAGCTTTGGGCTGCTGGAGAGGGTAACACCGTAAGTCATCAGCCTCTGAAGTCCCTCTTTGGGAGGAGCAGAAAAGGCCTTGGCTCTGTGTAAGCCCTGCTCAGCAATAACTAAACCATTCCTGCGTTATCAGCTCTGCTTCCAGCACAAATCCAGAGCACAGCCCCATACTAGCTACTATGAAGAAAATGAACTCTATCTCTGCCAAAACCAGCACAGGTGTCATACGGTAAAGGAAGTCGGAGTTAATGAGCTTTATTTTCTAAATGAAATGAAATAAAATAAAATGCTCAAACAACCCAAAGCTAGTTACAGGAATAGCACTCTCAAAAATCGGTTCTACTGTACACCCATGGTTTTAAAATAGTAGATTTCAACTTTTAAAATCATCTTTCTCTAAGCAGCTTCATTGTGTGCTATTCTCCTGTAGTCCAAGTACTGCCGGAATCAGATATTATAGGTATAATATTATTTTAATTGTGTAAGATGGAGCAATAAGAGCCTTGGCAAGATACTGCTGGGATATCTTTCTAATTCAACTTCATCCAGCAAGATTGCTACTCAGTTGAGAGGCCATTTCTGCAATGATTTTAC
>NW_009260073.1:3160554-3272328 GCF_000687185.1 Egretta garzetta
TCGCTGACACTGTGGGGGCACTGGGGTCCCCAGAGGCTGGAGCAGGTCTGGCTGGGCAAAGCGTGCAGCTCAGCAGCATGGGGAGACCAGGGGAGGTGAGCAAGGAAGAGGATGGGATACCGACCCTTTGCTCCCTGGGCTCCTTGGTGAGCTGGGAGAAAACCTGCCAGTGCAAGGTCCTGTACATCCAGGATCATAGAAAGCAGCTGTATTTATGTGCTTATCTTAGAAGTAGGTGTTTTAAAGGAATTTACTTAATGTGTCAATCTACTTAGATGAAAAAAAATTCACAGGGGTAGTGGCGTTTTATTTGAACACTCTCCTTAGTTGCACTTCAGCGAGATTTATATCCTGAAATAAGTCATAGAGGGGTTGAGTGAACCAGCAAGTGGCCGATGGTAGAGCTGAAAAAGAGCAGATGCCTCCTGCAACTCTGCATCTGGAGCTGTCACTAGTCCACGGCAACCTTCTAGCTGTCCCAGGGAGAGTACTCTGTATTTCAGGAATGAAAGTGAGTTCAATATGGCAAAAGTAAGATAAAGTTCAAAGGCTGTGAGTTGTAGTGGAGCAAATGCAGGCTAGAAATTAACTTCCAAGCAGTAGCAGCAATTAATCATGGAAGGGCTTTAGATGCTGTGAGCTCTCCACCTCTCATTTCTAAATAAAATTCTCTCCTAAAAAATATGTAGCTATTTGGAAAAGGAGTCATTCAGGCAAGTGCTGAAACCCATCTTATTTACAATGTAAAATGAAAACTTTCCTGATACACAGTCTATGAACTAATCTATACAATTCCAAACCCTCCAGTGGCAAAGTGACATAGATATTATTTAGTCTCAATTTAGTAATTAATTTGATCTTTTATTGACTTGTGGCATATTTTCTTATACTATATCACCATAGTTTAAATGACCATGTTCTGGATTACTATTTGTAATATTCCAGGAAGTGAAATGACTCCATTTCTTGGGGGGGTTTTTTGTTGTTTTTTTTTTTTTTTTTTTTTTTTAAAGTAAAACATCAGTCCTACCCACTTCTTGCCTCTAATGGCCTTCTTAAATTTTCCTATTTCAGACTTCCTGTAAGAAAACCAGTGATGAATAAATACGTCACCTATCAGCGCTATGAATCTCAGCCTAAATCAAGTAAGTGTGTAGAAAAGTCCTGACTGATTCGTGGTAATGCAGAAGTTTTTCATAACCCCAAATGAAACCTAGTCTTTCTTCTTAGTGCAATTCTTTGTTGTTGTATCCTTAAATGACCTGCAGGTAAATAATAAGTTGGCCTGTATAAGCAATTTCATGGTAGGTAAGATATTAGCAGTAGACATTTATTTCTCAGCTTTGGCCTTTAGACAGTTTATTTTCAGTTGTCCAGTAGCCTACACTAGGGATGGCTGACCAAAATGTTGATAACAGACCAGGCAGCTGATGCTAATGTTGCATTATGCAGGCACATGCTGCCTTTAAGCATCTGAGGGTTTTGTTGAAAAGAATGTTGGTATTCTGATATTTCCCCCCAAAGCCCTATCATTCTGGCACGTTTTTTCCTGAAGCGAATAGCTGCACTGATGCATCTTGTAAATATTTTTTTCTCACTTTTGACTGGATCAGAATACAAGAGAGTGAGTAATGTTACTTGTCACTGTACCATATGGGCTGAACAAGCATGGACTGAATTGAAGGGAAGGAAGAGTTTGTGATGAGGTTTGAAGTAGGAAGACCATGAGTTAGCTTGACTGGGCTGAAACCAAGACAGAAAGGGGCCAATTTATGGAATCTGGTGGAGGGGAATTGTTGGGGTGTAGAAAGATTCAACTGGGCATTGTTAGCTCAGTGAGTAAGAGCTATGGGCCTCCTCCCTTCCAGGCTTAGCTCCAGATTTGTAAAGACTGTTTTGTTTCATCCCCACCATTTATACTATACATATTTCTGAAAGCCTTTCCTTTATCATTCAAAGTGGTGATATATCACACATTTGACTTGCAAAGGAATCAGCCCCTTCTTTATGCCTGCCTTGCGGGGCTCCTCCAAGAACAAGCTCAGCCATATCTCCTGATGCTCTATCTGAGGAAAACCTTACCCAGCCCCACCCTCCTGGGTATTGATAGGGCAGCAAATTAAAAAGTTAAAGCCTCTGGCATAGGGGTGGCTGTTTCAGATACAGCAGAAACTGAAGATACCTCCTCCTATCTTACTTTGATGTTAATCAGATATCAAGACATTGGCAGGTCCTTCAGCACTCTGTCTAAACCAATGATGTAATTTCTATGGGTAGGCTTGAAGCCCTTGGCAAACCAGCCCTGTTTGTTTCTGCAGCCCTTATGAGCTCTGTTATTGCTATTCCCGACCAAAATTCAAGGTCTTCAGAAATTCAGCTGATATTAGAGCCAAACTCAGAACTCTGGAGCTCTCCATTCCTGGGCACCTCGCGGGGTTCAGGAATACGCAGACTTCCTGTGCTTGAGCTGGTGTGCCTGAACACCACAGGCTGGGTGATCAGATACATTTTCTGAAGGGTCAGCTTGTCCTCGGCTACAGCAAGAAAATGTAAGTGTAGTTGAAATGCCAAGAATGGACATGTGATTAGCGGGTCAAGAGTCTCTCATTTTTTTTCTCCCTTTTCTTCTCTCACAAAATGCTCATGGATTATACAGTTGTCCCAATGCCCCTTGAATCCATTCTCCATGCCAGGTCATGTATGTGCACGAAGAGTTTCCCATTTCATGCCCTGTCCAATGCCACATAACTTTTATCAGGTATATGGTTTTATAAATTAACATTCAACAATCAATTCATCATCTGTATTACACAGTACCTAACCATGACTGGAGACACTAAGATGAAGAAAATCATCCCTAATTTGTATCAGCTCAGAGGCTCAGACTGCTCTTCAGTGATTCCTTCTATGTGGCTTTTTTTTCATATGTGCTGCCACTTAATTTTATACTATGCTCCCTCATATCTAAAATGGAAATGGACTTTCTAATTTCTTTACAGTCTTTTCTTCAGAAGAAATAGTAATTTACTTAAAGGCAGCTTTGCTGTAACTAGTTACACAGTTCAACTCACCAACAATATAATAGTTTCCAAATAACCACACACCGTAAACCATACATACTCCAGAAAACCATGATACACCTACAGTGTCTCTGTAGGGATGTGGCGAGCAATTCAGACTTGTTGGATGAAAGAAACCCAAACAAGATACTAATTTGTAACCTGTACATCTTTTAAATTAGTAGTAAACAAATGCATGGCTTGCCTTCTTGTCCACTTCTGGGCATGTAGTGCCATTTAAGAGGTCCCAGGATATGTGAGACACCCATGTGCAGATCATAGATATGACACACGGGAAATCTGTCATGAGACATGAATATATGAGAAATCTATAGCTGGGGGAGAGATGGGTACCCTATAGTACTCTCAGGTAGTACTAGACAACTGTACAGAAGCAGCTGAACTGAGACTTCTATGTCCCTAATAAAGCATGTTACTGAGGTTTTTTTTCTAGTTGACGTGCCATCTCATGGCTTGCATCCCCATGGTCACTGTTATATAAAGCAATTTGCATAAAGGTTTGCTAAATGTTAAGTCATGATCAAAATTTTAATACAAATGTTGCTGTTCAGCTGAAGAATTGTTTGTTTGTGTTTTGTTTTTTTTTTTAATCTGTCTTTTCTCTTCTTTATTCCTCGTGGTATCATTAACTCTTTTTCTTTGCCCATACAAAACCTGGAAGGCAGTGGGAGAGGTGCTAGCGTGCACAGTCACATCAATTCCCAGTGTGCTCAGTACTCAGAAATGGCAGGCATGGCAGAGGCTCACAGACAAGACCAAGACGGAAATAAATGGAAAACTGAATATAGCTATAAATAGGCAGAGCTATTATTTAAGCTTCTACATCTAGGAATTAGCTGCCTAAAGGAGGATCTTTGGTATGAAAATTCTCTGAAGACGATAACTGGAGAGGTCCCAGATACTCTTATGTTTGCCAAGCAACAAAAGCCAGTAGTTTTCTGTTTAAAGGGTATTGGAAAGGACCCCCAAAAAGAACCGTAACATCCTTTTGAAGTCAGATAAACAAGAGAAGTCAGCTGAGATTATCAAAGATAATATGGGCAACCCCATCTCTACAGGGAGAGAACGTTTTTCACAGTAGGAGCTACTGAATCTAACAGTAAGATCCAGTGATGCAAGACTGAAGCTAGAAAAATTGCTACTGGAGATGAGGTACAAAAGTTTAATTGTGAAGTTGATTAACAACTGGAAGACCTCAGTGAGGGCCGTGATGGATTGTCCACTACCTGAATTCTTTATGTCAAGACTGAATGTCTCTCTGAAACTATTCTGTTATTTCCTCTTGAGATTACTGGACTTCATACAGAAATCACTGGGAGAAATTCTGTGGTCTGTATTTTGCAGAAGTTGTCAATGTGGTCCCTTTTGACCTTAAAGCCTATGAAATAAATCGGACATTTTCCTGCTTTGTAATAAGAAGCTAGTCCATGACAGGTCAGAGGGTATGAATCATGAAACGTGATTAACTTAACCCAAGAAGCTACCTACTTACAAAAGGAAATATCAGACAGTCTTGCTGTTGCTGTCATTCTGTTGCTGGATGGCAGAAGAGCAAGTGCTGTGTTTATACAGCCTCCAGCACAAAAGGAGACTAATCTCTGAAAAGGCAGGTACTCTGGTAGAAAACCGACAGTCTGAATAAAGGAAAACATGCACCTTGGGATTACTGCTGAAGTGCAGCTACGGAGGAGGTTCCTCAGGCCTTTGGTCTCCATCTTGGCACAAAAGGGCAGGCGGCGTCGAGTTTCTCAAAGCTATGGGGACACTTCATGAGCACACCAACTATTAGCTTTTAACATCAGCTTCTATGTATTTGATATATATTTGACTGATACTTTCAGTCTTTGCCATTTTGAAGACCACAGGCAAGTTTAGCCATTGGTTTCTGCAGAAATAGGATTTGACTCTTCAGATATGTATAGAAATGGAAACCTGACCTTGATCCTGTTTTCTTTGCCACTCACTTAAGACCAGGACTATGACTTTAGGTTCAGTAGAGAGGTTTCCTGGATAAAACAAGTGAAAATCTGGTCCTGTGCTTTAAGTTCAATTTTGAAATGATCATAACAGAAATAAAAGCTGTACCGTTTTCTGGGAGATGACAAAGATTAAGAAAACACCCCCCTCCAAAGCAAACAAAATAATTACAGGGACTGAAAAAGGCATGTGAATAAAGCAAACCAGATCCACCAAAGAAAACCGCGATGACGCTGTAACACTGCCTTCCTTCAGGGAGCTCACCCAGTGCGACGTTTCAGTAAACCAGGCAGGGTGTGCTTGAGAGGGATCAGTTCACTGAAGGCGTCTGACCCGGTGTCAGAAACTCAATGGTAAACTGCACGGCTCCAGGCACTCGCCTTGGGATCAAGCAGCAGCCTGCATGGATGTGCCCTGCTGAAACGCATCCAGATGATCTGGTTCATCGGGTCAGAACAACCCCAGCTTCCCACTGCACTCTGCGTCCCACCTGGCTCGTCCGTAAGAGGGGCGCTTCCCCCGGGGCTCCCTGCGGCAGGGGGTCGAGGTAAGCTGGAGGAAGGCCGCCCGTCGGCCCTCTGACAGGCGTGCGCACTCCACTTCACGTGAGGTAGCAAAGTAAACACAAACGTGGCGTTTTCAGAAAATCTGCTCTCTAAGTCAACAGAAAAACCCCCACTGACGTCAGTAGGTGTGGGTTTAGGTCAGTGCTTAGCATTTTTAAGACTCTTTCACCCATCCCTGCAGGTGGCAAAGCAGGATGGCCTGGCAGGTACGCACCCGTCAGGTGCTGGCACCGGGGTGAAGACAGCAACACGGATATCGGCATCAGCCCTCAGCTTTAGCAGGTCCCTGTTTGCCTCCAAACCAAACACGAAGCTGAAGAACAAACCAGTCGGGGATCTGCAGGTGGTGGTACTGGGGGAAGGCCACCTCCTGCAAGGTCCTGACAGCCTGGCCACACGGCAGGAGACGACTCCTGGGAGATTCCTGAGGGAGAAACTCCTCAGGAGAAGTTCAAGACCTGACCACTTAGAAAAACAAGGTTAAGACTGATCTGTCTTACTTCGTATCAGGGAAGTCTATTTTTAGCAATAACTGAAATCCATTTGGGTATATTTCCTAACTAAACATAAACGGTGAGCAGAGCCTTTTTCCTGCTAGCATGCCCTTAGATTTTTCTCCCCAGCAGGCCAGTCCACCTCCTTTAAATAAAAATACCGAGAGGATAATTGGATCCAGTGGTGAGTTTCCACGTGTTTTCTCACAATGCACAGATAAAAAGCCAAGTACTATCTCTTCTTCTACCTCGGGGTGTTCAGTATGGAAATAGTTGTTGGGATAAAGACATACCCCAGCTCCACCCTGCATTCGTCTCAGGGCAGGCCAGGCTCTCCTGTCCTTCCACCCCTCGCCTTTCTCATGCCCTGGAGAAGCCTCTCTGGCTGCCTTCTCTGCTCCCACACCTGACCCGGATCCTTGCCCTCCTCCCTTGACGTTACGCCAGATCCCACACCCAGCACAAATGTTCTCCCTTTCCCTTACGCAAGGTGAGGGAGGAGCTGCGGTCTGGCTGCATACATCCCAGGCTGGAAGCCTCTCTGCAAAGCAATTTATCTTGAGCTGAATGCTGGAGCAATATCTCATGTGAAATCTGATCTTCACATGTGATGGTCCCATGTGGTCGCCTCTGTAAAGGTAGCCCTGTGTTTCTGAGAAATGCCTGCCCAGGTGTTTGTGCAGAGAAGAGCTGGCTGCCCTTACCCATGCTGAGGCATGGCTCAGGGAGGCAAGCGTGGTGGCTCCCCCAGAGAGACCTTCTCATGTGGGTTCAGACCATGACCAGGTGTGAAACCAGGTCCTGAGAGGAGTGCTTAATGGGAAAAAAAACATGCTTCAACTTTTCGGGCTTCACACATGTAAGAGTAGTCACATAAGTTACTGGCATGGAATAACTCTGCTGGATGATCCCTGAAAATGCCTACCCTACGTGTCCAGTTTGTCAGTGGAAAATACCCAAAAGCAATTTCATCTGAAATTGCCCCTACATTAAAGGGCAAAAATAAGGACAGTGGGGAGGTATATTAGCAAATGGATGGGATATAAGGAAGTTTGCATAATTGTATGACACTGGAACATGAGAAGGCATCCTTTTACACATTACAAAGAAGTTTCAACAGGGCATACGATCTGTGCCAACCAGCATCGCTCCAGAAGCTGTCATTACAGCAGCTGGTACTGGCTGCCTGGCAAGGAGTGCTGCAAGACGTTCGATTTCTCTAATAATTAAGAGCTTGCTCCTGCCAGCTGCTGAGCATTCCCATCTCCTGTCCCCTTCAGCTGAAGGCAAGGAAAGTCATATCTGCATGACAAGAAGTTTTGGCAGGACGAGAGGCTTTGAGGGCCAAAATGTTCCTCATAGATCATGTTAAACATTTACATATTAAAAAAAAAAAAATATCCAGAACTAAAAGACTTTGAAAAATCAACAGCTCTGTGTACCAATATGTAAATCCTCATTTTCTTGCCTCCTGATCTGGGTTTTAAAAACATGCTGGATTGTGGAAAGCCATTTCAGCCCTGCATAATGAAAATGCAGTCTATGGAATGGATTAACCTGGCTGAGCTGTTAAATACAGGACATGCAACCCCTACTGCTGCCACAAATGAACTTTTTGGCATAAATCAGGCAAGACAAAAAAATATCTCCCACGAGTGGAAGGAGGTACCTTGATTAAATGCCTGGAGAAGGCTTATTTCTATATCATGTGTGCTATTGTCAAGAGTATTTCTGGACAATATGAGACAATCAATGGATTCCTAATTTTGAAATTACCATGTCCAACTCCAAATACAGAAACAGTAATAGGATGGTAAGATTGTGTTAGGGTCATCTACTGTACAGAGCATCCTGTGCACTCAAATCAACACATACGTTTTATAAACCTTGAGGACACATTTGATCTGTGGAGAGTTGGGCCATTTAAAAGTTTGTTAATAGCCTAGAATTTTTTTATGCTGCAATTGAGAAAGCAGCTTTTTCGCAGCCATTCAAAACAGACACTACTGTGAGATAAGCAGGTTTTTGAACACTCTTGCTACTTCTTCCATTTATTGACTGAGGAATACCATTGACAGGGATATGGTGAACATCAGTTGAAATCCCAGAAGACCCAGATTTCACAGACGATATCTGAATCATTGACCAGACGTGACAGCGCGTGACTGCAAGGGCTGACAATGGGAAGAAACTGAAACGGACAAATTTACAAAGCAGGAAGCTGATAAAGGCAGTGAAGATAAAAAGGATACTGAATAACGCAGCAAAACACACAGACTGCAAAAGTAGTCACTTAGGCTGGAAACTTTGTGAGTGAGTCCTATCACATAAAAGCAGACAATTGTACTGGGACTGGAGGAGAACCGGTAGCTTTTGCTGTTTCAAAGTGGTGTGGAAATGAAGAGAAATAAGCTTCAATTCTGAACAGGAATGTAAAGGGAATTTTATTGAACAGGTCAGAGACACTGGGGACCACAAAGGAACTGACGAGAACACTTCTAAACATTGCTATCCTTCCACGTTTTAGACATTAATGGATGGTTGGATGGATAACAAATGAGAGTACGGTATAGTACAAGAGAGAGATGCATCAAAGCTACTATTAAAGAAAGTGGAAATGGATTAGCCACTGTCTGAGAAAATCAGATATCAGAGCTAGCAGGCAAGCCCTGGAGTGAAGCCTACAGGGAACAGAGGAAAAAACGAAGACAGTAAAGGTTTGTGCTAAATAAAATACATCTGGCTTGGAAAAACATCAAACAGCACTCTAAGACAGAGATGAGTTAAGGATCATCTCAGAGGCCCTAAGTGTCTCCTAGATAAGCAATCTTAGCAGGAGACTTGCTCCAGTATGTCTTTACATAGATAAGTCTCTGTGAATTACACTGGAAAATGGAGCTCTGTTAAATAGAAGGTTCACATGTGTTCTTGCAAGGGTGATGCTTAACTGTCACTTGTTAAGTAGGCACTGCCTACTTAACTGTTACCTGGTTGTAATATATGGCAACTGTAATACATGCTGTTAAAAAAAGAGCACCTTTATTTTTTGCTCTGTACTTCTACTCTGCTGATGGCTGCTGATGTCCAAAGCAATCGCTGGGATAAAGACACATTTCAGCTTTTTCTTACCCTGCCACAGCAGTGACCTCTCTCTGCTCTCCTCCCTTCTCACCTCTCCCCGACTGCAGATCATTCTCATTTCTCACTTCATTCCACACCACCCAAAACATTTCTTTTTCTCAGCCACTCCTTTTCCTTTCACCTTAGCCACCGGCTTCCCCCACTGCCTTTATATAAATTTGATTGTGACAGAGAAGCAGGGGCCACAAGGTTGACTTGAAGTTATATGGAAAGGAACAGACCCAAGAGGGGAACAGACGCAAGGAACGGTATCTTCACACATGCTTTATGAAAAGGATGTGGAAAATAGAAGTCACTGTCCTTTATGGGGGGACCAAATTTCCCTCCTAGCAACCTTCAGCAGAAATTGCTCTCAGAGGAGGAGCCAGAGAGAAGTATTTCTTTGTATTCCATATCGGTGTAAAGTTAGCTAGTAATGTTAGGGTGAGCTAACCAAACCATCAAAAGAAACTATGTAGAGCACACACAGAGCTTTCATGTCAAGAACCTTGCAGAGTGATTGCACCATCCCTAGTGCTTATCAGCCCAGGAATAAATTACCCGTCTAACTAAAACACAATCTTTTATCATGCAGGCTATTGGAACTAGACAGATTTGGAGTTATTGACATTTACAAACTCATTTTCAGAGACAGGCGTCGGCCAACAAATGGGGAACATCTAAGCCAAAGAGATGATTGTAATGTACAAAATAAATAATGCACACACTGAATTATTAATTAATTAATGGTGTCATAAACAAAATTCTACTGCCTACCCTCTCAAAAAGTGTAACTCATCTGAGTAAAAGTAACAGTCAAGTCAAACTAAACTGAAGTGAAAATTATGCTGGATATCGAAAGCAGAGAAGTAAAAATTCTTACAGAACATTTTTCCTAAACTTCCCACCTCTGGGTTCACCTGAGACTGGAACTACCAAAACACCAACGGAAAAGATGGTATCGCCAGAGTAATGATGTATCAAAATACTTCACAAAGTTCTTAACATACATGGACAAGAACAGAAATTCCTCAATGCCATCTCCAAATATAGCTCCTAGTTACCCTAATATTCACTCATCTTTAATTGCTAGTGACTTCACTCATGATTTATTGACAGTTCCTACCTCAGGAAGCTTTGCCAGTGAATTAGTTGCAACAGAGTAGCAGTGACACAAACATTTGTTCATACAAACTTTTTTGCCTTTAAACACACCATGGTTAAAACATGTTTCCTTAAGATGTACAGTTACCTTACCTCGGAATTGCATACAGATAGTCAGGCTGTCTATCTCCCGTTCCAAGCTCAAGGTCCCAATGATTCCCAACCCAGTCTCAAAGAGAACTATCCTTCAGCTCAGTTTTTGGAATCACGGTTCTTGGCTGAAAATGCTTCAGGGAACTTTCTCTCTATTATAAATTCACACAGTAAGGCAGGCATAGCATTGAAAGTCCTGAAGTGAAGTAAACCCAAGCATTCCTTGACCCTGCTAAAAGTAAGCTTGACACATGATGACTTCTCTGTTCTCCAAGTTTCCTTGGCTGCTTCCTGACATATTTTCTGAGGAATAGTGTCTGGTGGAAAACAGTTACCTCATCCCACAAAATTGCAAAATTTCAAAACCGCAAAATTTCAAATTAAAAAAAATTTCCTATCCTGAGATGGAAGGAGCCCAAGACCTTTTGAAGGACTTTGCAAAAATTAAGAGGTGCCCCACAAGCTGAGAGCCTGGTCCGAGGCATCCAGCATTGACTGGCCTTCTCCCTGGGCTAGCCAGCCAGCCATTTGTTCAGCCTGCCCCAAGGTGAGGGAGCCATCAATGAAAAAAAAGAAACAATTATTTCTGTAAAGTGAACAATTCTCTGTAACAAGCATAGGAGCTTTCACAGAAACCACTGAAAAACATATTCCTTATCATTCCCCAGCAGAGAAAACACTCGGGAGGGAAAACAGTGAGTGTTGTTCCTTTGGCCTGGAGCTGGCAGGGAGCGTACCCAGACTTGGGCTCTTTCCTCATCCCAGAGGAGGGCTCTAATCACCCCACTGCTGGCTGCTTGCGGAAAAGGAACTAATGGCATGTTATGACCAAATAGCCTGGTTTGCCCTTACGAGCACTCCTCTTTCTCTCTCTGTCCTAAAAGAAAAAAAAAAAAAAAGAGGAAGAAAAAGAAAAAAGAAAAAAAAGACAAAAAAAAAGGAAAGGAAAAATATTTGTTCAATACATACACATCCTAGTGAAAAATTCTCAAGTCTGATCAAAGCAGGCAATATCTGACGAAAAGCATTTGGCTGCAAAATTCATGACCAACCCTAGTTAAAAACTGCTATTCAGAGGTAGCTCTAACCACCACAGCTCTCACTGGGCTCCTCCGTGTTTGCTTTTCCATATCCCCTGGTAAATTTGCACAAGGGTTCAAGGTCTTCCGCTGCTGTGTGTATGTGCCCTTTGCTGGCCTGGTTCCTACGATGTAGTTGGGAAGACACACGGTGACCTTTACAGCCCCACTTCAGTACCTGCGGCAGCCCGAGCGAGCCGCAGCCTCCCTCCCCTCCAAGGCTGCGGACACGGAGAAGGGGAACGCGCCGCAGTTGTGAGTGGGATGTGGGCTGTTGCCAAGTGACTGCCTATCGCATGAAGCAATGCAGGGCTGCTGGGGCTGCCTGACCCTCCGGGACAATTTCTGGCGCCCAGGGCGCGCAGCTCCGGGGCGGATGTGATTTCTTGGCTTTGCCCCCAGCACACCCTTCCTGCCAATTTTTCCGCATTTGCATTCTGCTGGTGCTCCCAACAGAAAAGGCACTGCTCCCATAAACACCAGCCACACCTGCTGGTGGGTCACAGCGGCCTGGTTCAGGGCACAAACCTCCCGAAACTTCAGCCTGCCCTACTGTACCTTCTACAGCTGCCTGCGTGGTGCTTTCCCTAAGAATTGAGCCTTTTCTGCTTCAGCCCCCTGTTCCCCTTACCTCTCTTGCTGTAGCACCTTGCACAAGCCAGTGTTTCTAGAAATAAAACCTCTGGAAGAGTAATTTTAAAGACTATGTTGATCACTGCCCTAAGTGTAAAGGTGAGAGTGAAGACACCCACCCCCCCACCCCCCACCCCCCATTCTACAAAATTTGCAGATTTTTGGTAACACAAAACTTTCTAGATCCTAAAACTAAAATATTAGAGAAAGATAATCAGCAAATAAGATTCATCTAGATGAACAGGAAGCTCTGCAGAGAAAAAAAAGAGAGAAAATTAGAGTGCAGTGCAATTGGGCAGAGTGAGATGAAATCCACAGTGGAATCAGCTGGTTGGCAATGGCTAAATTAAGAAGATGTAGCTGAAGAAACACAATATTTTAGGCTGGATTTTCATCAGTAGCTACAAACAAGTATGCATGGGAAGTTATCGAAACCCATTGTGCACCGGTTGCTATGAGGGAGTGCAGTAAGGAAAGCTCCGGCACCGGCACAAGTTGTACACAGCCCTAAGACAGAGTCTATCCACGAGCCGCTTCTGGCTGCCCTTTTTCACATGCCAAGGGCAATGCAATTGTATACGCTTTTGCTTTTCTATCTCTCTTTTTTTTGTTTTCCTTTCTCTCTTTTTTTTTTGTTTTTCTCTTTGTTCTTTCTTTTATTTAACTTCTCAGTCCATAACTTGAAAAAAGGATGACATCACTTAGTACAATGTAATTAAACTAGAAGAGGGAAACCGAATTTACTAGGAGGAAATCCTGCTTTTGCTCTAATGCTTCCTGCCTGCTCTGAATATTAGGTTTAAAAAGATCAGAGAGTACGTACCTGTTCCATCATAAGCACCTTTTTCCTTAAAATCTGGACATCAAATTTACATATTTATTTTCCTAATCAGCATTGGTATTTACTCATAGCCTTACAGATGGGTAGCTAATGACATCAAAAAGTCAACTTGCAGCACATCACATACTCGATTTAGCCACTTCCAGATCTTCTGCAGGAGGCTTGCCCTGGCCACCTGTACCAATTTCAGTAGTGCTGTCCTGCTTCATTAGCCCACTTTTTACCTGTACAAGCTTTCTTCCCTCAGTCCTGCTCACATGTCACAGCACACAGATGCTACAGGTGAGCTACTCAGCTCATCTGCATCTCTTTTACCTCGTGCAGAGGGGTCAGCTTGCTGAAGAGGCTCAGATCAGGTGAAGCAAGCATGCACTGGGGATAGGAACCAAGGGAACAGTTTTTAAACATCTTTTGTAGAAAAAGGTTGCACAGGGGTGCAGCTTGCAGCTGGCCAGCTGTGCTGCTTCAGTAACCCGTGGAGGCTTGGGATGTGTCTGTCTATCTCCCTCACACACCAACGGCAGGAGCTCAAGCAGACACCCCCATGCTGGTTCATGTAGGGACAGCAATGCAGAGCAGGAGCACAGAGCTCTGCTCCAGCTGCAAAGTCCTCCAGCAACAGGCAGTTTGCCTGTGGGAAGCCAAGCCATGAGGTTCTGTTAGGCGATGGTTCCATTTTGAATCCCATGAACAGCCCAAGAAATTCTGTTCGTGTCATCCTCTCCCTGGACTCTGCATGGTCCTTTACACAGATGCAGCACAGGATCTTGCCGCAAGTGTCCTCAGCAGAGCAAGTTCAGCTCTAACAGTTTGCCTTTTCCAGAGGTGTTTTCTTCTCCACCTCACCGCACGCTTTGCTCTGCACAGAACATCATGGACAGGGCAAATCCTGTCACCTCTTCAGCCTGTGCATGCTGTGCTCCAAGGTGGTGACCCTCCAGGATGCACAAGTGGTGACACAAGTCAATAATCTAGATTGAACTGTTTAAATCAATTTAAGTCACGTCTCAGCGGTGCCCAGCAGCTCTGACCTGTCAGTGCTTTTCCCAAGGCCCCCCTCTGGCATTAACAGCGTTACTCTACTTTGGGTCTGCCAGCCCTGCTCACACCAAAGGTGAAGCTGGAGGATTTTGCCTGGCGCTGCTCGGGGAAGCTGGGCCCCCGCCGTCCCTTGCCCTGGCCCTGCCCTTTGCATGCTGCCCTGGCAGGGCTCAGCGGCCCCTGCACCAGGCACAGGGTGTTTGCCACCCATGGGTGCCCTGCCCTGCCTCCCTCTGCTCACTGCCGCTGCCTGTATTTCTCTTGTTGCATGGGAAAAAGCATTAGCCTCAGGGTCCTTGGGGCTGCTTTGTTTTTAGAAATACATTAATTTGGACACAGGAAATTAATCACCTTTGGCTAAAAATAAGCGATGACTGCAGTGCAGATAAAGCAGCCTTATAGATCTGGGGTCATTTAATTTTAGGGCTCACTCTTGGAAGTACAGCTAAATATTTCAGCTTTCTAAAGGTTAAGATACATGTTTAATCGTGCTCCATTTAGAGGATAGTTTAGATATCTAACGTATAGTCAAAAGCAAAAAATACTTTTTAAAGACTTTGGTTGCATGCGGATTGCTGCTTATTCCTATGTCTTAGCACTGCCCCCCACCCCCCAACCCAGTAATATCTTTCACAACTTTCTGCTACTACAGTTCAGCTTCTCTCTCCTGGCTCAGTGCCACTGTGCTCTGCACTTTGGCTAGGAGTTTATATCCAGGGAAGGCAGGGCCATTTAGGGGTTGAGTGGCGGAGAGGGGCTAAGGGCTCTCCAACATCCCTCTCCCTTGTGCCTCTGCTTTTGCAGAGCAGGGGGAGCCCAAACAGGGCCATTTAAACTCATCATGTTTCCAATGCTGTGCTTATAAAGAGGGAGAAAATGGGATGTCCTCTCTAAAGCACTTGAAATCTGAAGATGAAAAGCTCTGTAGAGGAGCAGAGAAACGCAATAATGCTTTCTAACGAGCTCTTCTCTAACACAGAGCTGTAAAATTGCCGGGATTTTAATTTGGGATGATAAATAGTGAAATTATTTCTGGATAAGATTTTTTTAGAATGCCATATTACAACACCCAGTATTAAATTAGATTTCATAATACTGTGAGACTATGAGAATAATGAGTGCAATATAACACAAACATCTGATACGTCTCAACTTAAAAACATCTACAATGTTCAGATCTTTCTCTCAATAAAAGGAAAAATATCACCAAAACAGACTTTTCCTGTTCACTGCATTGATTAAGTCATGAATGTATTTTCCAGTAAAAACCAGCTCTAACGCAACTCATATGCATCCATCCGTTTCTGAGCCGGCTATGCGGTCTGGGCAACGGCAAGTTACCGAGGGAGGCACCGTGTGTATCTACGGACTCACCAGCGATCCAGCAGCAATGCCACTTGTCAGCACCATGAAATGGGTTCTGCCCCTCCAACCTGACTGAGAACAAAATTGTGGGGTCAAGTATTGTCCTCACCTCTGGGAGGACAATCTGACAATCTGGCGAGGACATCTGACACGGTTTGGACATCTCAGAACTACCAGGTGCAAATTAGGAAGATGAGCAAGAAAAATAGAGGTTTTCCAGGTCTCTTGCATGTTTTCTCTCTGAAAAGCACATTGAGGTTGCTCTGCTGACAGTCAGGCTGGCAGCCACTCGCGTAGTGTAACGTTGAGTGGGCCTTGCGGGTTACTGGGCTGTCACTAAGTATGGACAGAAATTTGTTTTGTGGGTAGGAGATGGCTTGCCCAGAGGATTTTCTAAAAGTTTGTTCTGCAGAGAGCATCAGAAAGGCTGCTCTCTTTGGCTTGCCCAGAGGATTTTCTAAAAGTTTGTTCTGCAGAGAGCGTCAGAAAGGCTGCTCTCTTCCAGCGTTCAGATGATCCGCAACACGAAGAAACTAACTCTCCACATAGCTAGAGGCTCACGATGGTCTTAAATGTCATAATAACATCATGTTAATCTTAGTTATATCGTTAAGTATCAGAGCAGCTGTTTGTGACAGAAGACGGTGCTAAAATCAAAATATATGCTGCAGTCTCCAAGTCTTAGTGTGGTAACAGAAGACTGGATAACCGGGATGAAGTCATCCTTCTCGGGGAAAGCTGGCAATGGGCGCGTGCCCTCAGAAGGGTCTGCAAAGACTTCCCTGAGTGCGAGATTTGTCTCACATCTCTTGAGAGTGGGATAAACCTCTGTTCTATTATTTATTTATTACTAAAAATAAAACTAGTGCAGATGAACTTTAAAGTATATGTAATAAGAGTCTCATGTGATCAGAGGATACGGTGTTGACAGGGTCTCTCTTATGTGATGTAAGTTAAATGATGATGTTCTCAGCCGGTGCTAGTGGGGAGCATGTTACTGTTTGCGAATAGCATAATTCTTCTTTTAATTTGTAAGATCCGTGGATCACCTCGAAGAAACAAACTGAGCCAATTTTAGGTTAGTGTTTGCATACTGCAGTTTAGAACTGTCAGCACACTAAGGTAAAATTTAATGTAAGAAAGAGAGTCCACAGAGTTTCATGCTAAATCTTAGTACAGAAGCTAGAAACTTTAGGTCAAGATCTAAGGTGGAAACCATATTTAGCTTTAATGCTACGTGCTATTTAAAGACTTATTAAAACATCTTCCAGAGTTGCACTGGCCTGAGATACTGCTTAGGAGCAGGCCTGCAGCTGTTTGCCTGTAGCACATAAAGGAACTGTATTTCTCCTTGTGGGGCATGTTGGCCTTTTTTCATTTCATAGTGGCTGTGTTTTGCTGAATGCAAATAAAGGCAAGTTATGTTTCTGTGATAAAGGCCACCCTTTGGTCGCAACTCTGCAGCCCACATTCACTGTGAATAGTAAGGTGCTTGTTCCCTGCAGTGGACTATTACTAGAAGCCACACGGCAGCAATGATGCTCTCAGTACCACTGCCCAGCACCACCAGCACTGCACACCAGCTCTGCACAGAGCCGGTAGAGACCTGCCAGCGTGGGTGTGACCGGCTGCAGGGCCTGCCCAGAGCCTCCACTGCACGTACACCACGGTTTGTACTTTAGCTGGATATGCCAGCCTGACCATACCAAGCCCCAGGAGACAGATGAAGAGGAGCACAGCTGCTCTTTTTACCCCAAGGATTGCACTGATGGAGCTCGTCAGGCTTTCTAGTACCGCTGCAGAAATAGTCTTTTTGCTTCCCTGTCTTCACTGCCATAAAAGGTGAAGAGTGTTTTTCTCCTTCCCAGCAAAATAGAAACAACTGAAGGATTTTGAGTCACTCAGCATCAGATGAGAGCATAAAGCAGAGGTCATTCTGCTAATCTCCTGCATTCTCTGTCACTTAATTCACTGGTTTTAGACATTTTCAAAGTTGTTTCATGAACTAAGACTTCCATGATCCTAATACGTACAGCACATACAAAGTGTTCATCAAAATATTTTCAAACCAAAAAATGATTTTCTAATAAATAGAAGCTTTTTTCTTCCCCAAATCATCCAAAGATCACTTCTTGGACAAATTTCATGGATTCCACTTCCTCTTGGAGTTGTTGGCAAAGAAGCTCTTTTCAACACAAATCATCTGAAACAACATTACCATCTAGTGGAGACTTTGATTCACCGCTGACATGAATTCCTTAATGCAGAAGTACACGCTTTGTGACTCTTCCACAAATGGAGAATTAAGAAGTCAATTAAATATTCGTTTTGAAAATCAATGCCTGAAGTTAGCTGACTGCTTTAATTGAAGAGTAAGAGAGTCATTGAGTCATCCTGTAGATCAGTAGTATTAAAACCGTGCTAAATGCGGGAAATCAGTACAAGATTCTCTAGATAAGTTTTAATTCCCTAAACTTTTCAGAAGGAAACACTGTTTGATGTTCACTCTGGCAAAGTAGCTAATTTTATATCTGAAAAGAGATAACAAAAATGCAACTACTCTCTCTCTACAAATCATGTAAAAATTAGAGCCTGAATTTAATCAATACAAAGCAAACCCAAATCCTCATCTTTCCAGTTGGTGTAAATGGAAATCTTGAGGCAGACTCAGCCATGTGGCTTCTTCTGGAAACTTCATTAGGCCCCACCAGCTGTCTTTCACATGTTCATCCCCTTGCATGCAGGAGGTTTGATGTCTCTGGCGCCGAACGCTGTGCAGCACTTACATGTGTGCAGGACAGACGCCGACGATTAGTTGGCTAGAGGCAGCAGGGCAGGACTGCGGGTTACAGGGCTTTCGCTTCCTGTGCCTCCACCCTGCCCTTTCTACGGTTTCTCTCTGACGCTCGGTTTGTTTATCGGGCTTCTCTAACATGTCCCACCAGCCGCTTCCCCTGCACAGCCTCTGGCACAGCAGCCAGCATTTCAGAGGGGCCTCCACAGTGAAGCACAGCGCTGTGAGTATGCAGGATGCATAGAAACCTTCTTAAAGCTGCCTGGTCTCATCTGTGTCGCCCTTGTACTTCCGTGCTTATTTTCTCCCGATTGCCACATTTACTTCAGCATTGTAGCTGAAACCAGTTTGCAGTTCTGTACTTGGCTGGCTCATCAATCCCCCGTGGCCTAAAACCCTCTGATTTAGGCAAAAGTTAACTGTTAGGAAAACATACCATCCTCTGGGGATGCTAACTTTATACAGCACTCAAACGCCAAAGTAGAAAGCTTGATAGAAAAATCAAGGTCAATGAATGCTTTTAATTCCACCCATGACAAGGGCCACATTTTTACCTGTAGAAGGTGTCTGCCCAGAGCAACATGCACACGTGTGAAAAGCCGTACCAAGAACTTGTTTCGGCTCCTCTGCTCTCCTGTTTTTTCGTACAACACCTGGTATAATTTAGAAAAACTACGTCTCGTGGAAGTCGAAGTCTGCAGGAGACGGAAGCATCCTGCACAGCACAGCACTCAGCAGTTTGCATAATACCGAACAACAGCATTACAGCACCTCCTTCGCTTAGGGTCACAATTGCTGCTTTGCTTTGGAGATTATAGGCTTAGGTCTTAAACTCTAAGGGTAATAAACACATTAAAAAATAACCCAGCAGCAACAAAGGAACCCCTCCCCCAGGGGCAGTTTGTTATCTGAGGTACAAATAATAAGGGTACCATCCTGTTCCGGTTGGAATGGATGATTAAATTCGCCCCTGGGGATAAATTTGGGTCCTTTAATATCAGGCACTAAAAGAAAAGTAAAATAAAACAACAACAAGAAAGTAGCTTAAATCTCTGCCAAAAGTTTTGTGGGTTTTCTTTTTAAAATAATTTTTTTTCCCTTCCTGATGAAATGCAGCAGGGTAATACTTCACGATGTTGGTGTTTCTTCCCTTACATATACAGAACATGTGAGATCTGAGAGACAGAAAGTCCTTAAAACTTGTAATTAAGAAGATAGTTACCATCTGCCCAGTGTAAGCCTATATTATAATCAGCCTGATTTTTGTGATGGGTCTGTGTATGACAGCTGTTTAATTTTTAAACCTTCGCCAGTAACAGTAATGGCCACATAGCCAGGCTAATTGCCTGAAGCTTTACAATCCTTTTGCAAAAGACGGCTGGAGAGAGCAGGAAAAAGCTCTTTCATTACAGTCAGAAAATAGTTAGGACAAATGACCAAATGAATTAAGGCAAGGGAACGAGCTTGGCCTTTTTTTGTGGAATATGCAGCACATCTTTTCACAATTCCATCTGATCTCCAGTGCGACTTGTAACTGCTTTTTTGCCTCCAAATTAGGCCAGTTTGGTAAACAGCGACAACCTTAGTATATGCTGAATGTCCAGGGGTTTGGTAAATTAACACAGTTGGTAACTCTTGAGTTGCTTACATTTAAAAGTTGCTCCTACCTTTAGAAAGTTCGATTAACAATCTAGTCTCAGCCCAGTGCAGTGCCCACCCATGTAGCAGCGGGGGCTGGAAACAGGGGAAGCTGGGTGATCATGATGTACATACTTCTAGACTGGAAACTTCAGTGAACCTTGCAAACTTCCATAGGGGGATGAGAAATGCAGTTACAGAAGTTTTCTCCCCACGGATGATCTTTTAGAAGATAGGAGCTTAGGAAGGCTTCTGAGTGGCCTTGATATAGTGGCATGCAGTCCTAAGGAAGTCAAATGTTTTAATGCAGTGAAAAGTTACACAATTGGGAATGAATAATCTGTGCCATAGCTACATAATAAACATCTAGATGATGAAAAATGGTCATGACTGAAAAGGCCTTAGAAGCCACAGTCATTGCCAGCAAATTTAATGTGAGTTCCCAGGGTTTGCTGGGACAAGAAGATCTAGAATCATCGACAAACATGGAAACGAAGGACTGACCAGGAGCGTGCAGAAGACCACCAATGGAGCACCACATACAGTTTTGGGTGCCTGCCTTCCAACAGTTAAGAAAAATGGAAGGTGGTACAGAAGCCCACTACATAAATGATCAAAGGCTGGAAAAATGCTTCACAGTGTTTGCATACTCATTGTACCTAGTTGAAAGGAAGCCTTGAAGTTGACCTGATAACACTCGAAGTACATCTCCATGGAATGGTCTAGGTTGACATGAGTGAGCTCCTTCTGTATTCCAAGCTTGCTGGACACAGGCTAACACCAAACTGGGAATCACATAACTGCCATCAGGACCACACTGAGCCCAAACCAATAAACTTGGCTAGGAAGCAGAACAATAAGGTGTGGATTCTGGGTGAAATGAACTACTCCATTTAGTACGTTCAGTATACCTCAGATCACAGACAGCTTTTTTAAAATCTACCTCTAGAGAAGTGTGGAGACGTGCCTCAAGAAAGTAGCCAAGGATCAGGAAGGGAGGAACTGGATTTTAAACCATGCATCAGGAACAGGAGATGGCCCAACGTACATCCTTTGGTCGCTGATTAGAAAAACAAGATCCTGACATGTATAAAAGCTTTCAGACTGTCCATGCCCTTGGTTTCCTTAGTGCAGGTGAGAGTGCCAACAACTGCTGGGCAGAAACCACACTTGGTAACGAAGGCAATGCAGGAAGAAACATAAAATCTTTTAAGAACACTTTATTCCAATGGTTGATCTGCCTGACCAAAAAGAGATGGCTGCTGTTGGATCTGTAGTTTTCAGCCTTTCATTCTTGCTTGACCTTCTCTCCTAGACCACAGAAAGTGGAAGAATCACCATCTCTTTGACCCCTGCTGGGTTGTATCCTGCTGGTTTTCCAGAAGATATGCTTCACCAAAATGCACAGGATTAGAGTCAATACAGAGCGAGTGACTCTTGCAGACCCCACAAGCTGAAGCAAGTATCTTAATCCCCAGTGATGCAAATTTTTCCTCTTGAATGGTTGAGTCATCGTGACATAGTGGTTAAATGACAGACAACAGAGCTTGCAGGTGTTTTGCCTTGTGTCTATGTTACATACACGTCCCATCTTTATGTTGCAAGATAGAGTTGCTGGTGGGAGGTGAATACAGAAGATGCTCTCAAGGGAAAGTATACTATAATCTTTTCCGAGATCACACTGCAGTGACTAAAAATTTCTGAAATTTGTAGGTGACAGCAGTGAGAGAGACATTGCATGTTGTTTGCTGGGATCTCTCTGGAGGTCATACAAAGGGTTTGGGTAAATCCCTGCTGTCAGCTTTTTGCTTCTGAAAACTCTCATTTCCTCCTTCTCTCACATACACTCATGTTCCTTTAATCACAGAACTTCCTACTTCTTTTTTAAGCAAAAGCTGACCATGGAAGTTTTTATCCTTTGTTGAGGCATGAAGTTTTAAAAAAGGGGAAACAAGAATTTACTGCACTTGGGGCATACACTCAGCAAATAATAATTAGCACAGATCCACTCAATTGTTCAAATATATATTCTTTAATTTGTCCACAATTTTAAGCAATTGTTGCCTTAATTTGAACCTGTTTAGTAGTGTCTTGTAAACATCTGCCCCAGTTAAAATAGTACTCCTTTCTGGAACTGAGATGCTTGGAACAAATTATGAGATAATCTGAAATGTTGCTTTTTTTAAAAAAAATAAATGCTAATAATTTTGGGTGCTTAAAAATGCTCTGAGGATACAACATGCTATTTATGCATGCTTGATTTAGGCTAACACAGATTTATTTTTCCTACCCCATACAGAGCTTGGCAGCTACCAGAGTATGGGTAATGGCTTGCTATGGCACCTTTCACGCTAGCCAGCATATCTAAACTAGCATACAGTAACATTAAAGTCAGTAGTTATATATGACTCCATTACACAATCCCATGAAATCCTGCAGGAGCTGAGTGAGCCACCTGCAGCTTCTGCAGATATAATTTCTGTACAGGTAGGGTAAAACACCTACATATGTTCTGTCTCACCATCCTTTTTATTGTCTTCCTGCAAAGTAAGTGCATTAAAGCCATCTCTCTACTCTGTTGGTGTAGTTTAGCAGCTTAATGCCAAACAATGAAGTTAAGGTCACAATTTGACAGTCAAACAGTAAAATCCAAATTTCTTGTTGTTAAAGGTAAGGTAGGTAGCAGCTATCACCAGGAAAAGTTTCAAATAGGGGCCTTACGATAACAGACCAGCACCATGGACTGTCTTCATTTCAGCTCCAGCAAGGTTACATATTGTAAAAGTGCCCATGGCTAGAAGTTGCTACTTAAACAGTTATTTGATTGTTGTTTCTAGGTACTATTGAAACTGAAGCTTGTTCTCAGCACCATGAAGATGTCAGTGTATCCCAGAGATACGCCAGAGGCTGCTGGAGGATATTTTTGTATTAAAAAGTCTTCCTTTTTTTTCCATTCTAGCAGGAAGCAACCTTTCCTGACCAGATGAGTAGGTTATGTGATCAGGTCTTACTTGACTTCCCCACTGTTTGAAAAGAACAGCACATTTTTTTCATCAGAGAAACCTTGCTTGCACTGAGGCCTGCCTCTATGACCTCCATCAGAAACTGCAAAAAACCCCTGAAGGTTTTCTGAGGCTTATCCAGATTATTTCACTATGCTCAGATTTGTACCGCCTCTCAGTTCAATGGATATTTGCACTCATACCTCTTCATGGTATGTTAGACATCCTACTGCAGGTCTTGAAAACATCATGGCTTTATCATGGCTGGTTCTACCATATTGTCTTCTTGACAGTCCACCTCTTTCCATTTTTAATAAGCATCTTAGTTTTTCCTTCTCTCAAAATGAGCATAATGTTTAACAACTTTCTTGACAAGTTTACTGTATAGAATGCACTCCAAAGGCTCTATAATTATTCCTTCTTTACATACTCTTAATTATATTGCTATTTTGCCAATTGCAAGGTTCACTGCTCCTCTGTATCTGCCTGTTACCTCAGTCTCTAACCACTGAAACCACCATTTGAGATTCCTTACCAAAAAACACCAGACACAATTGATGTAGCAGGCCATTAAATACTAAACAGCAACCGCATTTCAGGTTTTGTTGAGTTTGTTTTGGAATCAGGTTTTCTGTGATATGCCCTAAGAGAAAACTGCAAATAACATGTACCACTAATCCCATCAAGAATCTATGGCTTCATGAGCTCAAAGTCCCATTCAGTGGATGACTCTTCAAGCTACTCAGCATGTTTTAACTAATACATGAAAGAAACATGCTCTTTGAGTCAGCTGTTGCCTTGGCAATTCAGTCTTTGACATTGCAAGACATTTCACTATCTATGGAGCCAACAACATCCTAAGCATCAGATATTGGAAACGTGGAAAAAGACTCTATACAAGAGCGTTATAAGTATTCGTTCATCCTATAACAGCTTATGAAAAAAACCCTGAGAAAACAGAACTTGGAAACTTCTTAAATGCTAGTTAAACAGAAAAAAAATCCCCACTTTCAAGAGAAGTAGGGCGAATCAAGTTCTAGCAAGATGACTTTTTTTCCTGAAGACCATCTTGATTAGACTGACTTGCAAGTAACCAGTGAGAAATGGAAACTCACTGTCTCATTAGTAACAGAAGAACAGACAGATACAAAAGGTAATTATCATATTCTGCTTTTAGATGGAAAATGAAAAATGTATTTATATCTCCTTTGTAGACAAGCAGTCTAGTGTGAAATGTTAACAAAAGGAAAGGTATTTCAGTGCTAGACAGCGACAGAAAGAAGTAGGCATCCAGTTGAGCCTAGGACCAATATGATCGTTGTCAGAATGTCTTTGTTGGTCATTTTACTCCTAATCAAAAGCAGACTCCTGCTTCCATCTCTTTCTGTAGCAGCAATTTCTACTTGTGAAGTGTAACACTTTAGAAACGTCAAGAAAATTTCCTAAAATCTCTTTGGGGTTCTGAAATGTTGCATAAGAAAAGTTGGGGACAGGGAGCTAGTACAAGCTTCTCCAGAACCGCTGTTTTAATCATCTCCGTTCGCTCTGTAAGAGGAGTTTCATCATCTTTTAGCATCTATAGCCCCAAAGATTTTCTAACACCATGGAAATATATGATACAATTAGATAGAAGAAAAAATCCATTTATACAAAGGAACAAGTAGAGTCTTCTGCATAATGAAGCACCGATTTGCTTTGGGTAATACTGAACAGGCCTACTTTGAGACACTGAATTCTTGCAGCCTCAGGTTTGTTTAGATGAAAGGAATGCTTTCTGGCAGCTGCACGAGCAAATGAGTACCCAGTGATCCACCCCAATTTAGGTTATGTAAAACTTAGTGGGTGCAAGCCACATATGTGCCTTCCAAAGGCAATGCCTGGGTTGCACTCCTGACGGTTAGTTTGACTGCCAGCATTCTTCTCCCTCCCACGTACCTGTTCTAGTAAAGCTCTGTTAAAGAAAAATTACTTCACATCACAGGGTGTGACACAGTATAAATACCGTGCAATGATCTAAGGTGCCTCAAGCAATCATGGCATTCATCCTGCTGTAGTCAAAATGTATTCTTTTCATTTTAGGTGCTTTTTTAGTGTCATAAACATAGTATGCAGATATGGTGCACTGTTTGAAGTGGAAAAGAACATGATCACAGTATTTTGAAATAAATGGGAGTCTAGTAAGGGCCCTTTTACACTGTGTGACCACTGTGTTGTAGGTCCCTACACAAGCTCTAAGAGAACTGGCTTGCTTGCTCAGTGAGGAGCAGTGGCATGCAGACACCCCTAAACAAGCTCTGACCAGCCCAGCACTGGAATCAGAGGAAACGTAGACACGTAACTTGAGCTGTGCTACGGGGCTATGTGCTGGGGAGCAGCAAGGGCAGGCGCTGCTCTGAAGGGGAAAGTGAGCCAGGAGCTGAGGGTGACAGGCAGGCTGGCAAGGGGGGCAACTTACTGACAACGGGGCTGTCCCACAATACCCAAAAAGGCCAAGCAAGGGAGGTCAACAGCCTGAGGATGTGGTAGTGAGGCTGGTCTGAGGTCAAGCCAGGAAGCCAAGTCCGTAGGTCAGGATCAGCAAGGCTATATGGCCAGACGCAAGTGTGTCTGCAACATAGCTCAGGCAGGAGCCTCAGCTTAAATGCAGCTCCTAAGAGATGGCGGCACGGTGGGAAGCACCTGGCTTCCAGCTTTTTGTTGAATGGCTGCAAGGCCAGCAGGCATCGAGGCCAGAAGCTGCTGGAGGCCAGAAGTTCCTCACAGCTAGATGTCTGCATTATCTGCATTGTGCTACCTAATTAAGCAGCCAAACCCCCAGGAGAGAGGGAGATGCACAGAGGGCACGGACACTATCCCAGCTGACTTGTCTAAGAAGTGGTGGTGTGCTCTGCCATGTTGACATACCAGGCTGTTTTATTATGGTGGAATTGTAGCAGCTATTGTGGTGGACTTGAAGTAAAAAAACCTGGATTTGGCTCCTTGCACTGCTGAGTGGTGGAGGAAGATTCCACATGAGAAAAAGGACGAGCTACGTTGTTCTCTTTGCTCTGTGTAGAACTGTGTAGACAGTTCCTTCATTCAGAGTCCTACTAGCTGCAGTTTCATGACTTTGTCCTAAGTAATGGCAACTCTTATCAAAGGTTACTATGTTTGAAAAAAATCCCAAGAATATTGATTGACTGGTGATTCTATACTACAGTCCTTGCTACACTCCAGTGTATCAAGCAAGAGCTGGGGGGTGCTAGGTACCTGCAGAGGTGGTAGCTGGTAAGGAGACAATGTGTTTTAGTAGGACTGAGTTACTGCTGGGAGGGAGGTATAGCTGTCAGGAAAGGACAAGGTTCTAGCAGTAGCACTTCCCATTTTACATTGTTTTCACAGAGCATTGCATGACAACTGAGTGCACATTACAGACCTTCTGGAACAATCTTTCAGACAATCAGCAAGACAGTCTGAACCACGACTTAGATCTGGATTTCAGTGCCAGCAACCAGTGAGAACCTGAAATATTTGGTGCAAGTCATTGAACAACTTTGTGACTCAATTCTCACCCTAAACAAGGGAAGACCTTCCCACATGATAGGCACTGTGTCATCATTCTCAGATTCTCTATTAAGTAATGATCTCTGGAAATAGACAAGAGGGCAAAATATAAAAGTACATCAAACAGCCAGAAGCACAGGCAGTCACAAGTACCTACCACAAACTACCACTTGCACTAGTTGGAAAAAAAAAAACAAACCAGAACCGGGTGACCGCAGTGCACCACAGCAGGTCCTCCAGCTAGGCAGTGCTGTTCACTGCTGTGGTTTTAGAGGAGCTGCCTTTTTCTTGTTGCACACCCCAACATTAATTCTTTCCACATTTCAGGCTGACCTCTCTCTGGACTACTGCATCAACATCATTCACTAGCACACTCACAATGCACACTTTGCTGCTTTTGTCATGTACCTTCGGAAGCCTAGGTTGCGCATACAAGTGAACTCCTTCCTTCCTTTTTCACTGTTTTTTCTTTTCTTCAAAAGCTAAGTATCACTCCTGGGGATTTTTATCTGTAGAAGTGAGATGGAAAAAATGTTGATTATTTCAACTTGGATTTTCCAGCAGTGGTTCATTTGGGACTCCTGCTGAGGGCCAGTGTACGGATTTGCAGGTGGGTTTTTTTTAGAACATTCTCCAAATCAGAAATTACTGGAAGACAGTACGCAATGACAATTGGTCGTACTCAGACAACAGGAGATCTAATTTTACCCATTCTTAAGGATGCTCAACTACAGAGTGTAGCTGGAGAAGGATGCAAGCACCTGGGACTAGCTCAAGGCTCTGTTGCTTCCCTCTCATACTTCTGAAGGGAAAATCCCCAAGCTTTTCCAAAGTTGGGAACTGGGTAAGTGATATTACTTTCCTCCACACTCTTCCACCTTGGCCCCTTGAACTGGAGAGGCCCGGTGACAAAAATCAGCACAGGATGGGAAAAGACATACTGAAGCAACATACCACGTATCTGCTTCAGTGTAAGCAGCAGAAAGACTTAAATCAACTATTTCATTCGTGTTCAGACCCTGGACCGGTGAATGGCATGATCCCTCACTTTGCCAGGCACGTATTTAACAAAATCTTATTAATTTGCATATGTACAAATAGAAAATTCATTTGCACCCACAGAAAATTCAACTCCTTGGTACAATGGAACAGTTACATCTATATAATCACAAAAGCAAAAAGTTGCCTGCTATCTACCACATTTGTGCATTCTGAGAACAATGACTTTAGTTCTCATCTAAGTGCACTTACTTCTGGAATTGCACAAATTCTCATTTCTTTGGATTAGAAATAGTCCTCCACTTACACTGGCAGAGAAGCAAAACATCACAAAAAGGAATGCATCCCTGGAGTCGTGTGGAACATACTTCACCTTAGTCAACATATGCAGATGCAGGTCCCAAAATCACAACTGGATCCTCAGCATGTTTAGAAGACTCTGAGGACTGACAGTTTTCATGAATAATCACTGTAGATGGTACTGTACTTTCAGGGAAAGTCTCACACAGTTCTGAACTGTCACCCCGCCAACTATGTTTTTGTTTTTAAATGTCAAAAAATGTAAAATCATAGATATAGGCATAGATTATTATTATTTTTATTGCTCTTGTTAAAAAGTCAGTGTATGAATTACGGCACTATGCCGTAAAAATGCAACATTACTGAGTGCTCTAACAGTGTGAGGTCCATTACAAAAAGATGTTAAACATGAAGCATGAGCTTCAATACGGATTTCCAAATAAAAAACCAAGCCTAAGAGGTAAATGGATTAACAATAACTGATTTATCTGTAATTTCAATACTATGTGAATACAGAGTGGATTTGCAAGAATGCATATCTAAGACATGATAGAGTCAAACAAAGCTTCTAAAAATTGAAGAAGAAATTATCTTTTTCTTTTTGACCTACATAGAGGTATTTGTTCTGCACAGTAGATGAACGTTACAGCTCTCCTATTAAACTACAACCACAACTTGTCAGGGGGATTTGCATGAGAAAAGGAAAAAGCAAAACAAACCCTTTTCTTTATGTTGCCAGTCAGAGAAAAAACTATGTGCTTTGAAATTTCAAAAATAAAACCATCAATTTAAAAAACAAAATAAAATAAAAATCACATCTTCTGGGTGAATCTCCATCATAACAAAACACCGATACCTATTAACTCTGTGCTTGGGGACTAAACAAAACTACAGCGCTATTCCTAATTCTGAAGCAAACCCAAACAACTGGATATCCATGGATATTATTGCACTTGTAGCAGTGGTGTTTTAACTGGCCTGAAAACTGCTTTCATTGTATTAAGCAAAGTGAGGTGGTTTTTTTTTTTTTTCATGTGTAATCTTACTCGAAAGATGCATTGTAAAAATAATGGTGTTCTAATTCAAACTGCCATACCCTTTATAAAAGTTTAAGCACATCTGGCACAACACGAAGTTCTTGAATGCCTCCACTATTTCACAAAACATCCCAGAGGATGGGTGGGCACAGAGTACCAAATAAAGGGGAAAAAATGACAGTGGGCATTAGTTTCCCAGCAAAAGGATGTCTTACATCACACAGCAGATCAGAAATAAATAAGATGAAACTTGAAGAGTCTGAATATAAATCCTTGGATGATGTTGCAGGAGTCACAGTCTTCACCAAACCAATGTCAGTGTATTTTGTTAAGCATAATGCAGTTATTATATACAGTATGTTTATCAGATAATGCCAACTATCAATACACTACATTAATGGTTGTTAAACAAAAAATGCACTAAAACAACGTACTTATAAAAACAGATGGCAACCCCCCAATTATGCATAGTTACATATGATGAAGTCCAGCTCTCTGGAGTCCAATGGATTGACAGCTTCAAGTATCAGGAAGCAGTTTTCTGAAGCGTGAACATCTTTAACAGAACCCAGTCAAGCTGTAGGGGAATTACACTGTCAAAAATATCTTGAGTCCAATCACAAAACTCTCTGTAAATGTTACCACCTCATAGCTGCAATGGGGCAGTCATCCATTCAAAGGTTTTACACTGCCATATCCCTTCAAAGGACCTTCTAAAGGACGTGCTATTTAACATGGTGGTGGATCTACACACAAACAAAATATGTGATGAACACAGAGCACTTAGGTTTAGAAGCACTTAAGGAAGAATCCATGACATCTTTACAGTGTTTTGTGTATGACTGCATGCACTATTAAGTTTCTCCTGCCTATTATTATGTGGCATCTTACTGTTCGTAGTATTTCTGCATACTAAGAAGAAAGAGCCTTCTCCCCGAGAAACCAGCTTCTCTGATATGGGAAGCCACCATGCCCTTATCTTGCTTTGCTACAGTAAGGCATGTACAATGAAGGTGACAATGTCAAATCCCCATGGATCACGACAAAAAGACCCAGCTCTTCCCTTTGTTTCTTTCTCAGCTCTCAGCTTCTCTGCTCCATTACAACTGTGAATGTCAGTCAGCATCCATGTGTTCTTGTCTAGTAAGTAGAGGCTTCCCATCTGTGTCACCAATCTTTTTCTGCATCTCTTCCATTGCTTTCAGCAAAGTTGCTCTCTCCTGCTCAAGAGTCAGAATGGACTGCTTCATTTTGCCTTCATTGGTCAATAAAAGCTCTACTGTGGCTTCAAGGTTTTGGATCTTTCCATTAGCCACCTTTCAAAGTAAGAAGAAAGGAGGAGGGGGGGAAGGAGGCAAAGGAAGAAAAAAAAAAAGAAATTCTTTAATAACTGAAACCAACTTTAAACTATTTTTTAAGATACATTAATACATATAAAATACTTTCCAAATGATGAAAAATTGCAAAGGTAAATGCAAGTGTGAATGTTATTAGATGTGTGTACTACAACTATGGGTTTGCCTATAACAAGAAACTTCCCTCTCTCGATTGTTTTGACTAGTTCAGAATTAAACTCAGAATATAATGCAAAGTAACGAAATTAGAAAGTTACTAAGTCTGCAAATTATATACCAAAGAACTGCAGGTTAAGATAAGCCTCTGTATGGGTCAGTTAGGAGACATTTTTGGCCAGCCATATTTGTTGAATTCCACGTGCTTTGCAAAGCAAAGACAATCCAGCCTATTTGCTGCATCCTCATTTCATCTCAGCACTGAGTCCAACAAACACCAGATTTGGAGGCAAAGGGGGAGGAGAGGATTTAGTGCAACATGCAAATAGACAACACATCTTGAAAAATTCCAAAAGTTCTCCTTCAAAAGGCTGCACACGTGGGCATTCTGCTTCATGGCAAAACAAAGTATTAGATCATTCAAACTCATTGCGTGAAATCTGTAGCTGAGGTACTTTGACAAAAGCAGAGACCTGTTTGGAACTTTCAGCACTGGATAACATTTGGGCGCAAGAGTACCGGATGGTCTTAGCTTTCAGGGAAGTATTTGCTTTTCTGATGAGTTCACAGCCCTTCATGTAATTACAGTGGGTTATAGAAGTTCATCCTTTAGGGCCAAAATATTGACAAACCATGACACACATTGTTTGGTGATGCATTTTCCTCCCAGCAGCAATGGGTCACCTTTCACCATAGGAAATGAAGGCTGATGAGGCCCACCTGCAAGACAAAGGGATCGCTCCAACACTGGAGACAGTTAAGTTCCCCATGATGATGTTAAGTGCTGACTTGCCAGCGCTCAGGTAGAGATGTGCTTTGTAAAAAACTGCTTAGGGCTGCAAAGTCTTTAGGGCTGCGAAGTCTTTAGAGGCAGGAGGGGGTGGAAGATCCCCTGATGCAGGTATCCATAGGACATCACATCTTGAATCTCATCCCAGAAATCCCTCTCTGCCATGCTACATTTCCCCCATGTGCCTGAAGCTTTATGAAAATACCTTGCAGAGGAGTACCTCTTCTTCTGACTTATCTAAGGCTTATCTTAGAATCTGAAACAGGTTCAGATCACACAGGATCAGAATTTACAGCTTTAGCAAATTTTTTTTAGGGGAGGCAATCTAAGTCTGCACAGTTGGCTAGCTTTAGTCAGCATACAGGACCCATGGGTAAGAAACCTGAACTCCTTCCTTCACCTATTATCTTACAAAGTTTATGTCTTTAACAATAATCAAGACACTTGAAATGTCTGCTTCTTATCCTTGAAATCCCCTTCTCCACCAAACCAAATGCATGGTCAAAAGTTCTATAACAAATGTCCTGTTATAAAGCAGCTAGAAAGCTGACTTCTTGAACAGTTAAGCAAAGAATACCCCTACAGAGACCAGCTGTACTGCTTCTGAAAAAGCTGCAGACTGAACAGGCATCGGGCATATATTAGACATTATTATTTCACATATTGTCTAAACAATCTGCATAAGTTTAAAAAAAAATCTTGTAACAAAGAGTATGTCTTTTGTACACAATGTATCCCATATATCTGATGTACCTCTAAATTGTGACACTAGCATTAGCTTTCCCATTCGTGATAGACTAGTATCCCTGCTGTAATAAAGCAGTGACTGAAAACAAAAATGAAGTTGAGAAAGCACTTTGTGTATTTTTAGTCATCTTCTACAGCTATGATTTTCATTACAAGAGAAGAGACAGCGTGATGAATCAACTTTTCGCTAATTGCAAGCATATGCTCTATCCATCCCCCTCTCAGAATTTCTTACGCATTTAAACTTTAAAGGCTAAACTAAATAAAATCACAAGTGGCTACACTTTAAAGTCACCGCACCAAACGCCAATATCTCCTGTGCCTTGGTGTAGGATGGTCTCTTCTGAAAAGGTGGATAAATTAGAATGTTAATTAAATATGAAATATAAATTGTACCTGCAGTTCTTCCAGAAGATCAAAGTTTTGTTTGCGCAAGCTACTGTTTGCCTTTTCTAATTTATCCAGTCTCTGATTGTCATTTAAAGATGAATCTATAAGTTCATCCTGAAGCACATGGTATTCAACTTCATAAGCTTGCAACTGCTTGGCAATATCCATTTCAAACACCTGTTGCATATAAAAATATTATTAGGTACTGTGCAGATCAAAACCACAGCTCATTCAGTGCTTTAAAATCTATGGATCTAGACTTAGATATCTAATCACCGCATACAAAAAAGGACTTAATTTTTGGCATCCACATTTCCTACTCTGGAACTGGCAAGACTGAGGCAGTAGAGTGCAATACATTGGCTTTGGATCTACTTAAAAACGTTGCTACTGATTTGCTGCCTGACTTCAGCAAAATCACTTACACTAAAGTTTTCAAGAAGTGTAGACTTTGCAGGGTATTCCCCTTTTTAGATTTCTAATTTAACGCATCTTGGTTTGGGATAAACCCTCCTAGATGTACTCAGAATTAGATGTCACTTTAGAAAAGCGTGGCCCAAGCCCATGTGCTACATGTACAAGTGTAAGGCTGAGTAGAATGAAAGCTTTAAAACTAAAAAACAGCAAACATTTCTAGGTTTATTTATAATTCCATGGTACTCCTAGGGACTGAAGGAAAATGGAATCATCTATCCTTACACTAATACACATTATGTAATGTCAAAGCAGATTTCTATTACTGTTTAACTACGAATGACCAAAACAAGTGTTCAGTCTTATACAGGAGTATTAAGAAAACCTTTCATTTTAAAAGCAGATAAATAAATTGGGGTGCACAGAGTGACCCAAAGGAAAAAAACCTGCTATTGTATTTTCCTTTTTCTAGGTTTTGGCGAACACCTGCCTTCAAATTATTCAGGAAGTACGTCTCTAATGTCCCTGAGCTAGTTACCTCCTCTGAAAGCAGTGAAGAAGGTGGTAAATTAAAAGGACAAGTGTGCCAATCACAGAACATAGCAGAAACAAAAGTTGATTTAAAAATGCATCTGGAAAATAGCCCAATAATGGAAGTTGAAGGGTTATCCTTTGGTTTTAAACCTCTTGTACTTTATTCCTTTTAGAAATGAGTCAAATATCAAATCCCATCTTAAATACCTGTTGAAATAACAAAAATTATTTCCTATTTTATTTATCTGCTCTGTCTACAAAACTTTAACTGTTGGTTATATTTAAAGAAAACATCAGTTTATGAAATGTTTCTGACACCTGTTACACAGACTATAAAAATTCTCTTATAATTGCATAGGACCAGAAACACGCATACTGAGCATCTAAGTACAGAAGGTTGAAATGCAATTTTGAGTTTGGTTACACAAAGAGAACTTTAATTTTCTGTCGATCTGAGCATCTCTGAAGAACACACACTGCTGAAATTTCACTAAAACAAATGGTGCAATTCAGCGGGGCAGATTCCTCCCATGAGCTCTGCCACTTCTAGGCTCTGTGCTCTTGAGAAGGGGTGGAAATCCCTGCTGTCATACCCAGAGTATCAAATCTGAAGGGGGGGAAACATGAGGCAAATCAAAAGTTTGACTTGAAAACTAGCTAACTGAAGGCACGCTAGGGCGTGTAGACCAAAGGCCCCACTGCAGAAGGTGTGAGGAGGATGGGGCTTAGCCCAGGAGCTGTGTATGGACTGCAGGGCTGGTCAAACAGCTGCTCTCTTCAAAGGCAGCCCTGATCAAAGCAGTGGAACTGCTCTCCCTTCTCACTCACTTCTACCTGCCCACTTTAAATTTAGAGCTGCCTAAACAGATTATCTCTCCCTCCTTCTGTTCAAAGCCAATGTTTTTCTGCTGGTTGCCTAAACACTGCAAGCCTCTCCAGAGCTGTGCATTTCAGGCTTCCAGCCTGGCAGATAACATACGATCCCCTTTGCCCCCTAGAAATCACTTGCTTTCCTTCCCCTCACACAGGCTTTCTAGTTCTCCCCTCCTTCCTTGGACAATAAGCACTAGAAGCCATTTTTCTGATCCTAATTCGAGCACATGTCCCCTGGAAGCTTTGCTGCCAGGGATCAGAAGGGAGCCCCTTGCAAGCATTCTGCAGTGTACTGCGCTGCTGCCTGCTTGCTTTATCAAGCCACAGGCTTTGCAGATCTTGTGCAGCCCTTGGTGAGCGGCAGGCATTTGCAGTTCTGCACAGTACACCCTCCATGCTTTGGACCACAAAAGGCCTTCAGGAAAACAGGCTAATATGCATCTTCTCTTTGCCTGCTGCAAATTAGATGTCAAGTGCAACAGTTAGAGCTTCTAAACAGGCAAGCCTTAACTGCAGTAATTTGTGATTTTTTTCAAATTCCATAGTTATCATCTGGAACCTTCAGCTAGCTTAGCAATACTGCACCATTTTCCCTGTCTGCCATTTAAAAAAAAGTGTATGAAGGATTCCCAGTTTTTGCTGTCTAGAGTCACTGCTCACTGCAAGAGACTGCACTGCCCCACCTACTCCTGGCAGAAATACAAAGGCACTGTTGTAATGCACTGAACCAGCACCATAAAAGCCAGTATAGACAAAGCCAACATAGGAAGACTTCTAATTTCATTAAATAAGGTCAACATGTGTGAGGCTCTTGTAAGTCAGTTTTTGCTTCTGAAATGAGACTTGGAGAGAAAGATTCTTTGGAGACAGGAAAACTCAGAAGGCTTTTAGTCCACCTTGCTGCGTTTTTTTGTGGAATATACTGGGTATGGGCTGTAATGTTGCTGCCAGTAACACAGTGTTGCACACTTCAAAAAAAAAAAAAAAGTTAATTCATTTTCATTAAAGGCCTCATAAAGTGACCATAACCAACATGTATGATTACAGAGGTGCTATACAAGTTGTATGCTTCCAAAAGTTTTCAACATCTTCAGAACTACAATAACAGAACTCTCAGCTTGAAGTAATACAATACACGGTTGTGGTTTTCCTATCAAGAACTTGTTAAAAAGAGCATTCCTTTGCATACTACTCATATGTTCAGATTATTTCATACCTGACTAATGGTCTTTTCCATCTGTACCAAACCCAGGTTGGGGAGAGTGCTTTTAATAAAATCAACAATAGTTTCTAGGTTCTCATGCTGCAGAATCAAGGGCTTGTGGCTTCCCAAAAGGCTTAAAGACACTTTAAATATAGCCTCTGATCCTTGAAGAAAGAGCATATCTGTGAAAACAAATTAAAAAGAGAGTACATCAAGCAAGCGCATCTTTTGACAAGAATACTAAAACAGTAAAATGTCCAAGGATAACAACTTCTCATAGGAGTGATCTGGAGGCTAGATATACTGTGCCAGACAAGTGCTTTTGTTACTGTGGCTACAGCTTTAGGAGTTTTGTAGGATCAAGATTATCGCTGTGAATAGCATACTTGACTAACACAATCAATTATTAATTTGTTTAGTGAGTTTTCATCCAAAACCACCCATTTCAAATTTAAGCTAAGAACACAATAAAACAGCTAGTCAGGTTTGTCAGTGCTGCCCCTTTTTGTGCATGTAATAGTTTTGTGGGCTTTCTTCTTTTGAGATGTTCACGGGAATCTGAATTTGAATAGAATTCTAATCCCAATGCCATTTAAAAATCCTAATACAACAGCAAAAACTACACCTGAAGACAAAACTGAAGGCCTAAAGTTCTGTTCTCATCTGGTGGAGAAAGCTACAAAACCTCAGTTAATATAGCATTGAACACATGAGGCTAAGCGTTCACTTTCCAGCAGCCTCAAGTTTCATGTGCATGTGCTTATTTTTAGTATGTGTCTCAACCACTTATGTTAATATTCTAATAACTACATCAATAAGTACCCTGTAATCTAAGTAATACAGCTTAAGTGTTAATATTGCAGGTGGCCCTGCATTGACAGCACCTGGCCCTGCATTCAAGCACACTGCAACCACAGTATATGGTGACCTTTCAATGCAACTTCCTTTCTTTTCTTTTCCTTTACAAATTGCCTATGTCTTTATAGAGGGAAGAAATAGAAGACTGCAATGAAAGCATCAGACAAAACCCATCTTCACAAACCCATCTGCCCACAGTATAAACAGCATTGCCCTGCATTTGACTTTCCTGCTACCCAGAATCTGCTCCTGGTTTTATTGAGGGACTTGCTACAGGCAAAAGCATCTAACAGATGAAATGATACTGATGGAGGTGGAAAAGGAAGATAAGATACTGTGGTTTTATTCCATATTTGCTAAATATATTTTTATTTTTAAAGGGCTTCTGTCTTGTTCTTTCCCTTCTTTGTATTCAAAGCTGTGAATGAAATTACAATCACTTATGAAACAGCACAATGACACTAAATAACCAGTATGTCTTAATGATAAAAAAAAACAAACAAAAACAACAGAAAGAAGAATAAAGAGAGAGAGAAAAAAACCCCACCACACAGCAAGGGAAACAACTACTAGCAAAACCACAGGTATCTCTGATGTAGTAAAGAACATATGAAAACACTAACTGCCTTTCTTAGTAAAAGCAACCTCTCTTTCCAAATTTGTATCAGAATGAAATTCCCCCTTGCGCTCTTTTGCCTGTAATGTTGAAGCCATAACTCATTTCACTTCTCTCTCTCTCTGAGAAAGAAAAAAGCACAAGTAATAACTAACCATAAATCCAGCACTTTCCTGCCATTTGTCCTAAAAGTGGTGTAAAATTTTTCAACTCTGATTTAATGTGAAGTCCAAAGGCAGGAATGATTGAAAAGTGGTAACAACAGGCATCTGCCTCAAATCTCTATTGAAACTGAAAACTATGGGAAAATGCTTCGTAAGGAAAGCTCTATATTAGGACAGGGAATGCTGAAGAACAGCTAGGAAACACGAAGTGAAAAAAAACAGGGCTGAAAATAATGCATATTTATGATTCAGCACCTGCCCCATAAAGACACCTAGATTAACTCAAGGTGACCTATAAATTGTTAATGAACGTCTGTATGAGCTGAGCTGGTAATATACGGCTGAAATCCCCCTCTCATTTAAAGTAGCAAGTACTTAACAAAGACCTGTTTGTTATCCACTCCCCACGCTTCCCGTTAAGTGGGCTGCCAGCCAACGACAGTACAGTGAAGGTACCCAAATAATGTCAGCATGACTGGCAGCCTACAGGATTAAAACCATAAAGTTTTATCTACAATCTTGAAACAAAATAAACACTATTCTACCAAGTCTCCTCCATTAGTAAGTAAACAGGGGTATTAGAGAACACATCTTTGTTAATGCTGCACTTTCATTAGATCCTGCTTGGGAGAAGTGTTGAAAGTTTGGACAGATAATTAAAAAGTTAAAAGAAGTTTTGCTATTTGACTCACAAAACAGTCTTTAGGTTAACCTCTTACTAGACCACTTCTTTTACATATTGCTTGTAAGATGCTTGCAAAAAGTATGTTCTATGGAAATCTAAAGGGCGTGGTCTGTAACAATTACATTATTAAATAGCAGCGGGGCTTAAAATATGAAGGCTTCAGAGACACCACGTTAGGAAACGGCAGTGCAATCTTACAGTCTTAGTAACCTATAGATGAGTTACATCAGCATCAAAGGGAAACATTCTTTCATCCCAAGGGTCCTAATAAGTGAGCAATGAAGAAGCACGTCTGTTCTGCAAAAGTGTGTGAACGCATGGGTCAGAACTGATCCGATCCTAACTTGCCTTGCTGCTAATGACAGCTGCTAGCAAAGCAACAGCTCTAGCCTTTCTTAGGTTTATAGTTGTGTTTCAGAGTCTTTAGCATGGGTGAAGATGAGATTTTACTTTCTAATGTAAAAAAAAGTCCAATATTCTCAACTTACAGTTCCAATAAACACTGTTTTACAGAAATTACCAAATACTTTGAAATATTAAAGACTGCAAGTGTTGGTCATGCTGGACTTCCTCTGTAAAAAACAGAGATTTTTAAGAGGTGACAGTTTCAGTCACACATCCTTTTCTGTTCTTGACCTAAAATCAGTCCTGTGAAGATCATGTATCTATGCCTTCTATTCTAATGTAAAATCTTTGCTTTCTAAAGCCTTACAATCCTCCAATGACAGATAAAATACTAATCTGTGTACTAAGGCAGAAATCCAAATATACTGGATACACAGGCACTTCTATACCCTCACTGCAGTCAATTGTCCAATTCAAAGACTCTTCTTATCATGTACGGTACTACAAATGATTAAGAATAATTGAAAGATGAACTGATTATAAACTCAGTATAAGACACTCGCATACAGCGCTTCATTTAATTCCTGCAGATTATTACTGTCAGCTAGATACTTGTCGATGTGTGTTAGTCTACACTTTGAACTGTTCCAGGGGGAAAAAAAAAAAGTTGTTTTCCCTGGAGTTAAGATGCTAATCACAGGACATGTTCCACTTATCTATACACCATCCTTTTCACAGTGATTTCTTCTAGCACTACTTTTGGCATGTCCTTAAACAGAAATAAGACAGGAATAGATGAAACTATAATTTTTTAGAAGTCAGGAAAGTGTCAATATTAATACCCTAATAAATAACTGCTTCATTGCATCTTTTAAGTGGAAATGACCAAAGAAAATGAAAATAGTTTCTCATTAGAAGAGGAGTTGGGGAGGGAAAAGCTCCAATCCACCCTGCTCATCATGAAATATACATCCATAAGATGCATTAAGGTAAATTCTTAATTGGAATTTAATTTAAAAAGATAACTTTACTTCTGTAGATTCTAAAAGTAGGTAACAGATGTAACTTCAGAGTCGAAACCCCATATGCTTCCAAACATTTTTGGAAAGTGAGATTATCAGTCAGGCTAAAACTGTAAGGATAAGAAACACTAATTTAAAAGCCCTACATTTCTACAGAGTAAATCCATTATTAAACTGCAAGGGCCATCTCTGTGTGTGTTTTAAAAACATTAACTCTCACAATAATTTTCCACTGACACTGGTGGAGACGATGATAATGGAGTAAATGGATATATTTCTCAGATGATGCCTTTGTTACATCTCTTTTCAACTTGAAACGAATTAATTGTTGGTGTTAAAGTGCCATTGTCATAACACCATGCCTTCAGGGCATCACATTTTACATCCTCTCTACTAGTGGTTATAGGGTGGGAGAAGGGTAATAATGAGGATGAAAAGACAGGACAGTTTTGGACTGTCATATGCTTCCCCCTTTCTCTTTCCATTTTACTGTAAATACTACTTCCTCCGTAAGATGAGCTCTGTTGTTGTTCTGTTCATCAATAGTAAAGAAAATATTTCTCCTGGGGGTCTGAAACAGGTTGGTAATAATAATGCTGTTCTTAATAACAGGATTCCAAATATAAGACTTCAAAAAGAACAGACAGAGATCTTAGGAAGAATTACCAAACACTCTGGCTACAAATCCAAGGGGAAACTGGGAAGCAAACATGGTGAGAAACCAGGGAGCAGCATAAAGGCTGGGGCCAATCTCATGTGCCTCTAGGTGGTTATAGAGATCTCGATGGTAGTCATGAAGAAGTCGAGACAGTTGATACATCTGGATCTGCATGGAATAAGAAAAAAAAGAGACTAAAGATAAACATGTTTTAACACTCATGGTAGCAAAGTCCAAGCTTCACACTCTTATCAGAAACAGTGAAAGATATTTGTCAATTGATGTTTGGATGGAATTGTGTGAAGAAAAGAAATACTCAGAAGCCACATAAAAGACCCAGGATGGATCACCTATGACAGGCTCATTTGCAGGGCCATTTGAACCTCATACAACACATAACAGAATTCTTCCTATTTATGGTTTTCATAGTTTTCCCAGCAGTCTTTTTATTTGAAAAGAATGCATTTGAGATGATGTATTCTTTTCCCAGATTATCCTTCCCAATTTTTGAGAACTGAATTTAAGTTCAAGTCCAGATTTTGACAATGCTATCTATATGGCATTATTATGATTTAACATTAGCACTCTTTTATTGAAAAAATTGAAATCATACCTGTAAAATTGTCATGTCAGGACGATATTGTTTTCTCAGGCCCATGTCAAACATGAGAAATTTTAGCATTTTAAAAGCATCTTCTTCACTCATATGAAGTAGTAGAACTCCTGCTACAAAACTAAGGCCCTGGCAATACCCTACTTCCTGGTCCAGAAGTGAATAGGCCTTCAAAATATTGTAGAGTGACAGCTGCCCAGCTCCCAGCTGCGCTGAGAAGTACGGATGTGTTGGAAATGTGCGCCCTGTGAAAACATCTGAAGTTAGCGACTTAAGCTAAAAAATAAGCAAAACCAATCTCCCCAACCTCCTCAGGTTATCAAATTAAACAGTCTTTCAAGAAGGTAAATCCTTTTGGAAGGTAGATTCTGAGTCAACCCACAGGAAGATCCTAAGAAAGTTAACAACAAAAACCAATTGACTCTTACACTCTGTTTTGTTACAGTAGTTACAAAATTAATTTAGAAATTGTCAGGGGGATGGGGACAGCTTATTGTTTGGGGACAGCTGAGTACCTGTTTCTTATGGCTGGCCCTTGATCAGTTTGTTAAAGGGCTTATAAGGCCTGGTTGCCTGTAATAGTAGGAGACTCAATTTAGTGGCTCCACGAGTCACCCAGTCCTCTTTTCTTGATTAAAAAGTGTTAGCTTTTAGACAACTGTGAGGATCCAGGCACAGACTAAGAACATCTGAGCTGTCTGGGTTGGGGCCCCTTCCCTTTCTCTTTTCTTCTTGTCTTTTTTTTCTCCAGTAAATATATCTCTTGTCACCTCCCCTGCCTTGCCTTGGTCCCTCCCAGTCTTATGGGTCCCTTCCTCCTTTCCTGCAGCATGAAGCTCAGACTCTTCCATGAGCTGATCCAGTCCACTAACCTATCAGAAAAATCCCCTTTTACACGGGGTTAGCTGTTCTTCCCTGTCACCCAGCTGTGTCAGCTCCAGGAGGCATCCCACGAGCACCAGTACAAGTGACAAGCGCTTGGGGAGTGGGAGTCAGTTGTTAGAGCAAAACTTTCTCTTGGTAGGAATGGGCTTTGGATCTACTCCCCACATCTCTTTAAATCCTAGCCTAAGGTAAACCGTACTAATTGTAGAGCTGTAGGAGCACAACTGAGCCATTTCCAATCCTTCAGTTCCAGAACAAGATGATGACATCCACCTCAGACTGGTTTATCTGTAAACATTCATGCAGAGCTGCCCTTAAACCAAACCAACTAGGTAACTTACACAATCAGTTTGACCCACAATATTTACTCAGTGAGTAAAAACACAATTCATTTTGTTTTGGTTTTTTCTGCAGCCTTTACAATATCAAGAATTGTGTAGCTATATATGTGCTATGATATATGCTATATACATATTATATGACAGAGTAGCTAAGAGAGGCAGCCAACAGACATGGCACTTCGTGCAGCAGTTCCTGGGCTTTGCTTCTTTGAGCTCTTGAGCATCTGGATACTTTGTCCGGGATTACCAGGGGACTCCTGGGAACCTGAGGGTACTCCTGCTGGGCAGTAAGGCTGACGCTGTGAGAAGGGTAGCTCTGGCAGCTCCTAAACAACCCTTGTCAGCTGCCTTGATGCTGGGGTACCTGTAGCCTTTGTTCTAGCTGATCCCTGATTAGGGAGGGTCACCATCGACCTGGACAATAGGGCAGAGAGCACACCCTCAGCAAGTTTGCAGATGATACAAACCTGGGAGGAGTGGCACGCAGACCAGAGGGTTGTGCTGCCGTTCAGAAGGACCTCGATAGGCTGGAGAAAAGGGCTGACAGGAAATTCACGAAGTTCAACAAAGGGAAGTACAAAAATCCTGCACCTGGGGAGCAGGCACCAGTACATGCTGGGGGCCAGCCAACTGGAAAGTAGCTTTGCAGAAAAGGACCTGGGGGTCCTGGCAGTCACCAAGCTGAACACAACCCAGCAAGGTACCCTTGCAGCAAAGGCAATTAACGGTAACCTGGGCTGCACGAGGAGAAGCATTGCCAGCAGGTTGAGGGGGGTGACCCTTCCCTTCTACTCAGCACTGGTGAGTAGGCCACACCTGGCGTACAGTCCCCAGTGCTGGGCTCCCCAGTACAAGAAAGATATGAATTTACTGGAGGTAGTCCAGTGAAGGGCAATGAGTGTGATGAAGGGACTGGAGCACCCCTCAAACAGGGAAAGGCTAAGAGAGCTGGGACCATTCAGCCTGGAGGCTCAGGGGTGATCTGATCAGTGTGTATAAATACCTCATGGGAGGGAATGAAGAAGAGGGAGCCAGGCTCTTCTCAGCAGTGCCCACTGACAGGACAAGAGGCAATGGGCACAAATTGAATACAGGAAATCCCACCTAACATAAGAAAAAAATTTTTTTTTTATTGTAAGGGTGGCCAGACACCTACAGAGGCCACCCAGAGAGGCTGCAGAGTCTCCATCTACGGACATATTCAAAACCTGAGTGAACGTGGTCCTGGGCAAGCTGCTTTAGATGACTCTGCTTTGAGCAGGGGGTTGGACTAGATGACCTCAAGAGCTCCCTTCCTACCTCAACCACTCTGTGATTCTGTGAACAGAGACATTAAAGGCTTCACTTTTACAGATTTTTTTTCAAAAACTTTTCCAAAGGGAATTCATTCACAGGAAAAAAACCCTCCCCCTATCAGATTTCCCCTGTGAAATACCTCAACAGGGAAAAAATTTGAATACTTCTTTTGTTCTAGTATTAAGCAGAGCTTGTTTTTCAATTGCCAGCTTGTTAAATACCACCCCACCCTTTAGCTACTGGAATGCTGCTGTGCTGCCAGATAATATCAGAGCTCCTGTTTCAAGAAGACAAAGCCCAGCCCGGGGCAGAGTCCTTCTGCCATCTGGTAGAGCTGTTCTAAGCCTGTCACATGGGGCACTGGCATTCAGTCCCTCAGCAGGTCTCCCCTGGCCAGGATGTCACAGAGTTGAACGTTACAGAAGAAATATTTCTAGCTTCCAAATGAGAAGGAGCTTGTGTTCCTTTGCAAAGGAATCCTCTGCCTAAATGACAAGTTATTACAGCACGGTCTAAAGGCAGACCTGTACTGCCTCACTCATGCAGCAAGGCTTCTCTCATTAAGTCATGAAGAAAAGTTACAAGCTGAGCAAGAATAAAAATACAAAAAGTTTCTAAAAAACATTAAATGGAGGAAGAGCAGAACTGCTAAACTCACAAGCTGATTTGTTTCTGAGTGCCTGGTGATAACTTCGCTAAGAATTTTAGCTTTTACTGAGGAGCAAACAACTCCTGGCCCTGCTGAAAAGAGACCCTAAGTGAACTGTGATACCTCAAGAGCTCCAGAATAAGCAAGTAAGTACCTATTGCTTTATTTCTGAAACGTAATAAAACAAACCATAATTTTCTACTGTGTTCAGCAAACACTCAGTGATGAGTACAGTGGTTTCCTACATTGACAGCATCTGGAAGTCAGTTCACCCTACCGTACTGAGAGAAGAAATCATCTACTGACCATGACTTTGGTGTTCAGGACCTGAAACCCCCAGTGACTGCAGTGGTTGTGCAGGTGGGGCCACAAAAGGAAATACACAAAAAAGCCTTCACGGAATTGCGGCTTTGTTCTTGTCCATGTAATGAAATAGCACTGTGACCCGTGAACTGGGCCAGGAAAGTGGCTGCTGTACTTCACCTCTGCACCCAGATGCACACTGCCATCCTCATTCTCAGGAAGCACTATTTACAGCTGAAGATGCATCGATTCAACCAAGCGTGAGCAACACTGTTACGGCTTTGGGTCACACTGTGTTAGCAAGACCTTAATTCAGGAAAGCTTTTTTAAATATTATAACCACATGTTACAAGAACATAGTTTTTTCTCTCAAGGGACAAGTGCATACTTTCAGAAGGATTCTTAAAGATTTAAGAGAAAACACTTCTGATAGCCTGAAGGAACACAAGTCAGAACATGCAAATTCCTTCTAGCTGCCTATCCAGTTATGCTGTCTGTTACTGTGCAGCACTACTTTATTCCAGTGTGAATCACTAGGAAGTCTTCAGCTTCCCAGTTTCATCTTACTGAAATAACAGGGCCCAATCCTTCTCTCAGCTAATGGGCTAGCAAATAGCTCCCTGGCAAAACAACTCTGCACGAAAACCACCATGAAGTTACCGATTTGCTAACACATGAAGTCATTTGTTTCTACAAGCAGAGCACAGGGCTAAGATGAGAAAGTATTTGTGTGCAGAACCAGGCAGAAAATATGAACAGCTTGCTGAGCCAGCAAGCCCCAATCTGCTGTGTGAGCCAAACAAACTCAGCCTGACTGTGCTCCCTACCGTCCAGGAGTTGTCCCACATGTCTCCCCTCCGCTGAAGGCATTCAATTCATTAACCCATCACAAAACTATTCACCCCTTACTGAGGCACTTCAGTACCACAGAATCCCAACATTCATTGCCAGGGGGTATCAATACCAGATATGCTGACTTGACTGATAGGTACTTCCTAGCGAATGATGTTGGGTTGCACATAAATGTCTCTCTCAAGAACAAAAGACCCCTTCTGGCGCTGTGCGATCCGGGGAAATTCCTAGACTTGGTGTGACAAAGTCTGGAGGGAAACAATTTACCTACATTGCAACTGCCTATTCCCAGCTGGCATTAAGGCTCCTTGGAGTGTTACTATCCCAGTGCCAAGTGGAAACTTGGCAAGCCTGCCAGGTAGGTGACAGTGAAGGTGGCATCGACCATCACCCTCCCCACCCCAGCTCATGCCAGTTTCTGCAGAAACATGTCTGTTCCACCAGATTCTTGTTTTCTGTGCACTGCCTTGATATTTTGACTCACTTTACCAAGTGTTGCAAAAAAGGAGAAAATATTCTCATTTATCCTATAAAGTTTAGGTCACCATCTAAACTTGACAAATCTTCTCACAGTTCAGTACCTGCTGAAGATATTCTGCACATTGAGTTATTAAGAAATAGGTGCCCCCAGACAGCTCTGCGTATAGGTGATCCCTCATCAGGCAATTCTTCCAGGTGGAATAAAGGGGGTATAGACTTTCGATTGCAATGAAAAATATTCAAATACTGTTTGAGTAGTTAAAGAGAGCAGAATTATGATGGGACAACTCTGTACTGCTTCTTTACAGAAGAGACATAAGTGAAAATAATACAACAGGTATTAAACATTCAGATCAAATAAAGTTGTTGTGGTCTAGCCCCAGTCGGCAACCAAGCGCCACACAGCCACTCGCTCAACCACCCTACCCCCCCTGTTGGGATAGGGGAGAGAATCAGAAGGGCAAAAGTAAGAAAACTTGTGGCTCGAGATAAGAACAGTTTAGTAACTGAAGTAAATAAATAATAACAACAACAAAAATAAATTGTAATGAAAGGGAAAACAACAAGAGGGAGAGAAACAAAACTCAGGAAAAACAAGTGATGCAATCGCTCACCACCCGCTGACCATGCCCAGCCCATCCCCGAGCAGTGATTGCTGCCCCCAGTTTATATATTGAGCAAGACATCATATGGTATGGAATAGCTTTTTGGTCAGTTTGCATCAGCTGTCCTGGCTGTGCCCCCTCCCTGCTTGTTATGCACCTGGCAGAGCTGGAGAAGCTGAAAAAGTCCTTGAGTGGTCTAAGCACTACTTAGCAACAACTAAACTATCAGTGTGTTATCAACATTCTTCTAGTACTAAATCCAAAACACAGCACCATACCAGCTACTAGGAAGAAAATTAACTCTATCCCAGCCCAAACCAGGATACAGGTACAAATTTTCCCATAAATTTTTATCATTCTATCACATGATATTTGGTTACTTGCAGTGCATAACTTCCCCTAATGGAGTTTTTCATGGCAAATTTATTTAATCAAACTTAGTGATCATGGACCTCTTATATTACCCCACACAACTCCTCAGACCCAAACCACAAACCCCACAACACAAGCCTGTTCTAAATTCTGTCATGCTCTGGAAGATGTTGTTAATTTTTTTCCTTTATTAGGAAAGAGCATAATGAACACTGAGTTCAGTGTGGGATTATCACACACACAGGACTTGGGATCCTGTTGGAAAAACACCAGATCCTGGTTTCTCAATGAACTGAATTAAAATATCCAAGGGAGAAGAAAACAGTATCTTAAGAAAATCCACAGCTGTATAGTCATAAGGATAATCTGTAGATTATCTGTAAAAACTTCCAGTAACTTGGTTCAGATGGCTTCTATTCAAACACAAATACTTTTGCCAGGGTAAAGGTTAGACATGTGAACATCTGTCTCAACAATCACATATATTTGAATAATTATTGTCATGTTAGAAACGTGTTAATGACTGCAAGAGATTCCACAGAATACTTAACCCATCTGAGGAGCAGCCATATGCTGCCTGGGGGCAGGACTGGAGAGAAAAGGGAACAGCCTTCATGAGGGAAGACTGACAGGATACCAAAACGTACCTCCATGAGGTCTACAAAACAAATGTCTTGACTTGCGGGAGCTTCAAGATGGTATTGATACAGACCTTAACAAAAACATCTGGGAGCAGCAGTGAACAGGGACAGTAGCAACGTTTAATACTGATCCACATCTTTCAGGCCATACTGACTTTTGGTCTTATTAAATGTTCCTGGGTTTTGTTATCGTCTTAGTCTAGCAGTGGCAAGAGTCAATCAATGAAAGACAATCTCACATCAAGGAACTAAAGGTGATAAAGGAAGAGGACCAGAAGAAGTAAAAGGAAGGGTTATGAATGGCATAATTTTTTGAAGACTGCTCTTTTACAATTATCTGGAGCAATCTCTTCTGCTCCTATCCTAAATCAGTAATTTCATTCCATTTAGATTTCCCTTCTCTTATTTCCTTCTAATACTAGAAGAAACTTTCTGAGCTTTGAACCATAAGTGTGAGGGGAAAATGGAAAACTCTACTCAAGAAGACCAAAATTCTGCCTGTAGCCTGCCTACCTACCAGTCGCTTCAATTTTAAGAGCCTTGGTTCCTAACTTCTCTCTACTAAAGTCAATGGACTCCACAGACCAGTTCACTGTGCCTAAATCAGGAGCCAGCTACTTGCTTAGACTTAGGCAGTGTAAATATTATTAAGAAGAGCTTCTTTCATAATTGTTTTAATACAAGTAAAAATACCAGCTGCTAGCAACTACCCATTAAAAAAGAAAAAAGCATAAAACAAAACTTCTGCATTTTTTCAAGTAAAAGTCTTTAACAGAGACAGCAAGCACTGCACATCAGGAATGAACAGCACACGATTCAACAGTCTGCACTTAAATATTGACTTCCTTTTTTAACAATTTGTATTCCATGGACCTGTGAAGTTCACTATCAATATTTGAAATATAGACGCATTACCATCACATCTAGCAACCTCTTATGACCACATGCTGAAAAGGATCTCTGTGTTTGAAATGCAGATTTTACATTTTCCTAATGGTGTCAAGTATAGTTCTCACTTATTAAAAGCAGTTCTTACCAACAACCTATTATTAAGTGGTGAGAGGCTTTTTGTGTGTTACCTTCTTTTATTGAATTCTCTTTCAGAGATCACAAAACCCTTATTTTAATTTCAGACCACTACTGCACTTACCTAGGTCAATAAGTATTGCATGTTGCTGGGAAGTTAGTTGTTTTAGGAGTTCTTTATAAGGTGTGTCCTTTGGTTGTTGCTTACTCGGAAACTGATGTTTAAGATGGTATTGCTCTGCTAGAAACTTCCAGATCTCCCCACGGTGGTGACGTGGTACTCCTGAGAGAAGAAAGTCATTAAACCAGTAATCTGTACTCATACTGAGGGTTCAGCTATAGTTGAGCTAACAGGATTGAGGAACTGAAGATCCATATCTGCTAGATATGCAAGCAGATCCTTATCTGCTTGATCCGTATCTTCTATTGCCAGTAGACCATAGAAGCAGATCAAACTACAGTGCTTATACCTCCTCAACCAATAAAATACATCGGTATCTTAACAGGAGAGATTTAAGGTAGAAACAGGGCAAGCTGCCTAAGTCTAATGTTACCACTTACATCCAGTCTGATAAGTACTAGAAGAGGCAGCAAAAATTGCAATACTTGCCTCTGAGAAGTTATATGCTTATCTCCCATTTTTCTGTATAAAGTGCACAATAAAGCACTGCAACAGAACTAATTAACATTTTTCACTAATATAGCACTGACACTGTTGTCAGGAGTAAGTTTTTGGTACGCGTGCATCCTACCTTCCTAATGCATAAACAACTACAAAGGAGATATGATCTAGAGACTACAACAGAAGACAGGTAATCAGAAAGCAAGTACTGTATTTCTAGTTTTGCTATTGGTTTGCTGAATGACTGGTACAGTAAAAGTGTTTTGAAGCTTGAATTTCTTTATAAAAAGGGAAGATGCATGGTAGCCTTCATTTGTATCTATATGCAAAGCTCTGAAAGTAACAGAAAGGTTATTGTTACATGCATAGTTTATTCAGCACAAGACTGGCACTATTAAATCATCTACACAAGAAATCAATACATTATTTGTTGGGAAAGTACTCTGTCTAATCCGTGATGTACTGGAATCAGATATTACAGTTTGAAGTAATATACGGCTTAAAAGTTTTTCGGACTGCTTTTTCTCTTGCTGTATATGTAACGTGGATGACAACAACAATAGGAGAAATCAAAATTGACTCAAACATACAACTGACATGGAAAGATGACAAAACATATTAGAGCAATTTCACTGCCTTCTCTCATATAAACACAAAAGGATATGAATTTATCTATGCAATACTTATTTTTACTGTACTATTGTATTCCAGAGACAATTGCTTGAAAATGAAATGCTGGTAGAAATGTATAATATTTGAATCCACATCAGAAGCGTATTCAGAGAACATTTCTGTAAATTACTTTAGGGAACTTAAACCCAATTATCGAAAAGTCTCCACCACGAAACAGTGAGGGAAAGTGCCATTTCAGACACTGAAACATAATGAGCCAAGCTCTCCTCTTCAGATACACTTCTAAAACCCCATTAGCTTCAGTGAGGTTGAATGTGTCACATAGGGTAGACCTGGCTTAATAGAGCACATTTACAGCTGCAAAATTACAAATTAATTAAAATTCCCTTTAAGGAAGTAGTCCAATATTAAGTTTATCTCTGTATGCTGCATCATACATGTAAAATAAAGTATTTAGTTCACTACTTCCTAAACAAAAGATGCACTATATTTAAACATCTACTACAGTGTACATTATAGGTTAACAGTACATATTTGTTATCCTTATTTAAGCCCCATGCTTACTGAAACTTGCATTTCTTACCTGTTTGCCTTGCTGACTCAAGTTATTTTTAATGGTTTTGGTCTAAACTAGAACTTGCTAAACTCAGTTTAAATGCATTTTTCATCTCTGCATATGTATGAAATTTGACATCACTTAACTCTAAGAACTCTGACACAACTGGGCTCTAGAGAGCACAGCATAATAATAGCATCCAGAGCTAGGGATAATTTCCCCATCTACCGGCTACTTGTATGTGCTTCTTATTAGCAATCCACTGAATCATAGAATCATACAATGTCTTGGGGTGGAAGGGACCCCTAGAGGTCATCTAGTCCAACCCCCCTGCAGCGAGCAGGGACATTGCTAACTAGATCAGGTTGATCAGAGCCCCGTCCAACCTGGCCTTGAATGCTTCCAGGGATGGGGCCTCCACTACCTCTCTGGGCAACCTGTTCCAGTGTTTTACCACCCTCATTGTAAAGAATTTCTTCCTTCTATCCAGTCTAAATGTACCCTGTTTTAGTTTAAAACCATTACCCCTTGTCCTCTCACAGCTGGCCCTACTAAAAACATTTTCCCCATCTTTCCTATAGGCCCCCTTTAGGTATTGAAAGGCCGCAATCAGGTCTCCCCGCAGCCTTCTTTTCTCCAGGCTGAACAAGCCCAACTCCCTCAGCCTGTCCTCATAGGAGAGGTGCTCCAGCCCTCGGATCATTTTTGTAGCCCTCCTCTGGACCCGCTCCAACACTTCCATGTCCTTCTTGTGTGTCCAGCTTTTCATCCACCAGCACCCCCAAGTCCCTCTCGGCAGGGCTGCTCTCGATCCTTTCTTCCCCCAGCCTGTACTGATACTGGGGGTTACCCCGACCCAGGTGCAGGACCTTGCACTTGGCCTTGTTGAACCTCATGATGTTCACACAGGCCCACCTCTCCAGCCTGTCCAGGTCTCTCTGGATGACTTTATTTATTTATTTACTTGTTTTGCATAACTCCAAGTTTTTTAAGTTTTATTTTGAACTCTAACATAGGCCAGCATCACTGGACTGTCAACAGAAACCAAGTTTTTCTCATGCTCAGACACTGACTGGACAGAGCCCTTTGCCTACATGGATGGAAGGAAACGTGATAATGAGCTTTTCTTACTCTGTAGGGATTTATGCTTGGGGTATTTGATATTGTTAGAAATTTAGACTTACCTAGTCATCTTAAATGGACAATTTAGTTTAACTTGCTTAGATAACTGCATATAGGAAAGTGCAATATTTAAAATACTAAACTTCTGCTAGTGGTGAATTCTTGACACTTCCTTTACACACTGGAAAGCTTTGTACAGAACTATAAAAAGCTCTTTGGAGTAACATACTGCACTCAGCATAAGGCCTTTGGGTACAAACATGGTGCAAATAACATTGAGTAATAACCTAATTTCTTCGAATATTTAAAAACCATCCTTAGGTTATATTAGTTTTGATGCAGTGGAGAGCGGGGCAGGTTGCTCAGCCCTGCAGCTGTGAGGAAGACTGTAAGTGGTGTTTGCAGGTACAATGTGTTGTTGAACTCAGAAGAAAGGCAGCTCTCCAGAGATACCCACGTGTACTGTCTGTATACGCACATACTGCCCAGGCCGGAACAGAGAATTTCCAGATAATAGTGCAGACATTTCTTCAGTTATTTACACAGTTGTTTCTTTGGTGTTATCCAGGCTTCTTTCTTTAATTATAACTTTTATAAAATCAGACTGCAACAATTATAATATATTAAGGTACTGTACAACTCTCCTGTAAGGACAAATGTTATTCAAAAAAGAATACCAAACACTAACTCCAGTAATACAATTGCAGCTACTGCTGAAAGGGACTGTTACTTACATACACAGGACCATGAAGATACTGAACATTGTTACTTGTTTAGTCAGCAACCTGACGTGCAGCTCTGGTGAGAATCTGGTTGTAAGGAGTGGTTAAGAGGTCACCCTATTCCTTTTCTAATACAATTTACGTGCATTTCAACAACTGAAAATAACCAACTGTGCTTACCTTGCCCAACAGCAGAGTGTATTTTTTCCACATCAAATTTAATTTTTGACCTTCCAGGTGTACTCAGCATTTTTTCCCAAATCAAAGTTACATCTTTTAAGCATGGTGTGATTTCTTCATAGTCAAGTTTCAGACGTCTGTTCTGCAAATTGTTTTCTGAAGCTAGGAAGTGATATCATGAATGCACCAGTTAATATTGTTTACTATTTGCAAAATGGATTAATTTACCTTTGAACTTCATCATGCAATCCACCTAAAATTAAACGCTATTAATTCTGAATTACATGTTTAAATTTTTGTGATTGTGGGGTGTTTTGTTTTGGGCGTTTTCTTTGGTTTTAAGATAAGATATGTAATATTAATTTAACAGGCCAAACACAGTTAAGTTCCTTACAGCTAGTCAACTCTTGAATCTGAAGAAACATGAGAGACAATGACTAATGAAATAAATGCAAGATTTTCCTAACAGGATTTTTCAATTTCCCACCTCCTAAAAAAAAAATTAGTCCAGAAGACTTACACCAAATAAAAATACAAAACCAATATAGTCATCTATTTCTTATGCATACAGCTCCATAATAGTAATGACAAAGTAGAAAAGTTACTTTAAAGGTGATCATTCACATGTCCATTTTTATAGACTACATAAAAAGGAAAGTTCAAGTATAGAAAATTTCAGAACCCTGAACACAAACAGGACTATAAACAGTATATATACATGAGGTTGTCTTAAAGTCTCCACTGAAGAAATCAGAACAAGGACCAAAGCATTGGTCCAGTCTTAAATAAGACATTTTAGATCATCAGAGCTCTTGGAGCAGAGCTGCACTGTAGTATTGGTGATTTTCTCAGATTACAATTTATAAGAATATTGCACAGTATTTTCACGTGTTATCTACAAGGGATTAAATAATCAATTGCTGGGAAAGCATCAAAGAAGCATGGCAAAAATGAATATGAATTTTGTAGCTGAGTGTTAATTCCAAAGTTTAAAATTGGAGTGAGAATTTCGAAGGGACTCCTAGCAAAGCTTTTAAGTTTTGTTTCTGCAGCGGCTTTTTAGTACTAGAATGTACCTGGAAAAACGGTTTATTAATGGCATTGACGTAAACTAAATAATAAAAGCACTTTTGGGGACAGTGGATGAATCTGTGCAGGTCACAAGACTGAAAAAACAGAAGAGGTCTTTCAGCTCAGATGGAGAAGAAAAGTGCACTGCAGATGAGATGGAAAGATGTCAGACATCTATTCATAAAAGGCATGAAATGATGAAAGACAATGCTGTAAGGAAATCAAGACAACACTATGAAGAGAACACTAACAAGTGACATAGTCTGTGGTAGGTCTACGGAGAATTTAACAAATTGTGTATTTCAATTTTTTAACTGGGCTGTAATGTGGCTGAGGACTCAATGCACCTACTGCCAGGACAAGAGTCCCGGGATACAGTCAGCAGCTCTCTACTTGCAAAAATGGAAAGGTTCTACAGTATTAAACAAAAATTAAATACTTATGGTGATGCATTACTGTAACGCTAACAAGATACTCTCATTTTGAGGACCTTCTGCCATACATCATAAGCCTACTGCTACTTTTGATGATTTCACAGTATGAACTCACAAAATCACATGCATTACAGCCTTGAGACAATCTATGCTAAAATGTTATCTTTTGTTAGTTTAACTCTCCACTGTCTGTATGTTCAACTTGTTTATATACATTTGCTAAACAGTTAAAAATCACCTGAAATTCACATGGTCCATAATGACACTAAAAGAGCCAACACACTGAGCTCATCTTGTTCTGAGACCTGTATCTGCAATTAAGGTTTTTTAGATTATCAAATTCCAAGAGTCGCAAAGATTCTAGATTTTTAAAATGGAAAAAGAAAAGAACTGTTTATATTTGGGAAGTGTCCACTTTACCTCCCTATCCTGCAGTTGCTTTCATATGTGAATTATTTCATTCAGTGAGGTTATTCATGTGAGCTACAATGTTACCTATGTTTTTGCAAGATCTGAACCTCATAGTATTTCATTTTGACATTTTCTAATTTAGTTTTTGACTTTTCACTTCAAAGTAGTATATTTCATTTTAAAACATGACTTTGGCTGCACATGTGCTGACACATGCTTTACCCATCCTGATACAGACAGATGTAGCTTAATTTTACTCCTTAGGTTTTTCTTATTCCTGGTTTCTTGTTGCTTTTGATTGTTCCCTGTATATATATTCAGTGTTTAACCATAGAACCATGTAATTAGAAGCACCGACAGTTTTATTGTAGCTGTGTGTCCACACTGAAAGTGATTCTGCGTATCTAAACTGTCAACTTCTTCACATTTCCTTCAGATCAAATACAACATATTTATGTATTAGAATATTAAAAAAAACTTAAAACACAGGCGGCATTGTATGGAGAGGACTTAAAACCAGCATTTAAGTTTCAGCGTATATGCAAAACAAGCTCAGAGAAATCTTTCAATGTTCTGCCTCTGGCAAACAAGTGTTTCCTGGTGCTTGGCAACTTTTCAGTCTTTTCAGACTTTTCTGCTTTATTCACTCTTCTTATGCCATATGCAAAAATGTGACAGTGGGAGTGATGTGCAAGGACTGAGGAGAGAATACGCCTTTATCAAGAAGCTTATTTTAGATACTGACACTACCCAATTCCCAATATCACACTTAAGCATTATCAGTAAGGATGCAACATACTGTACATTTAATTTTAATATTTTGTTCAGTATTGAACAGTAGTACTCTGAGAATTATTACTGCGCATAAAATATTTATTTCTACTTCCCAGAGACAAAAGCATCAGAACATGTGGTATTACATTACAAAGCTGCGCTCACCGCAACATAGTCATCTGTTTTTTCAAGTCCTGACTCACCATCTGAGCTCTTCATGCAGCAGCTACCTAGGACAACTTCCTTACTCAACAATGCATACTGCACAGCTTGGGTCTTCAGTCATGCCAGCACCCATTGCATTCATTCACTAACTAGCTCCAGACATGTCATCTTAGTGAATTTGTGATGGTTTTGCAATTGGGCAGACAAAATTGGAGCACCTGAATGTTAAAATTTTTACGGATATTAATGTCCTGCAGTTGCCAAAAACTTGACTGCAGGCTGTAGATTCAGATAACTTGAATACAAGATAATTTTAAATAAAATCAGCAGTATAAATATACAAAACAGAGAAAATTTGTTTCTAAATGCTAGATCCCATAAAAATTCCACCCTACAGAATGACTTGATAGAAGCTCATTTATGACAGCACTGCTCTAAGCTGAAGGGACTGAATAAATCATTGCTCTCGGTATCTCTTTCTCCAGATGGTCTTGGCCCCTTAGCCAAGGGCATTGGATGTTTGGTATCCATTGCCCTATTTTAATTTACTGGATTAGCAAGGACATTTTCTGGGAACATGCCTGTCACATGTACAGGTAGGCTAAGTGTTCTGGGAGGCCATATCCAATGTCTGAGAGGTGTTTTCTCCTTCCAGCCCAAGTTGAAAGAAGGATTTCGTGTTTTGTATACTGACCTTTCCACATGGCTGGGCCTTTTCTCTCCGCAGCTCTTCCCGGAAGACAATCCTTCCTCAAGTTTACACAAAGGCAAAGAAGAATTGCCATTTTCATGCCAGGTACTTCACCCCTTGAGGATCCAGGTGCCTACTCCCTTCCTGAATATTTAAAATCAGCCAGATAAGCATTCCTGTCCTTATTCATATCTTCAAAGGAGCAGCTCTCAAGGGCAATCACTTCTAATTCTGATGCAGCTGCTACCATAAAATGTGTATTCTTAATCAGCTGCATTTTATGTGTAAAAATTGCCACCACAACGGATTTGTTGCAGCTATGCATTCAGCCACAGAAAAATACTGGTTCAGAAAAACTGCAAATTCCAGTTTCTCAAGCTCCTTCTCATCACCCTTCCGACTGATCTAAGTCACTACTACTCCATACAAACCTTGCTTGCCCAGTGTGTGTACGCAGGCAGGCACACACAGAAGTCCATAACCAGCTCCTTAAGAATTTCAGTTCAACTTCAAGACTGGCTAAACAGAATGTTGCAATGACCAATACAATGACCTATGGATGTGAATGTAGAAAAGAATTCAGGTCATGATAGTGATTGTGCTGAATCCCTAGAGCTTCTAGACACTGGACTAAAAAACCCTGGCCATGGTAAAACTAAAAAAGTACTAATTAAGATCAAGTAAACAAATAATAAAGTGAAGTGAGAAAAAAAAAAAAAAAAGTGTAAATTGTAACCTGCACTGATGAGAGCTGAGGGAGATGCTGCTAAACTGATTTACCTATATGTTCCTCAAATGCTTCATTAAGGCTTGGTCCAATCCACTGCCAAGGCCACAGAGCAACCCAAAAAGTAAACTTGCAGTAGGGTGTAATTGAGAACTTCACCAACCTTGTAACTTCTGGTTTTCTTTCTCCATTCTGAGGAGCAGTATCTGCTGAATAATGGCTTTCTTCCACAACTCTCGAAGCTCACGGGGTGTCCGTTTCCTTTCTTCTTTCACAGGCCCAAAGGGGCCATCTTCACACACTGGTTCCAATGGGGATCTTGGTGGAAGTTCTCCCAATTCAGAGTAATCTTTAAAAGAGAGAAGCTGTTATGAACTACTTAGATTTCATGAATGGGACACATTTTCAAAGACTGCATATCTATATGTATATATCTACATACACACACACACACACATATACATACATATACAGGAGGTAGCAATACCAAGCAATGTTTCCCAAATGGCAGTTTCAAGCAGATTTACAACCTGATTCTGAATAAGAATCATATGGGCCAAAGCCTGGAACATTTTTTTCTATAACCTGATAAAAACATTGTACCATGCACCAAGACCATGGCTTGCTAATTGCAGCTTTATAAGGACAGAACTAAAAAGGAAAAGGCAAGTTTGAGAAATTGCAAAAATACAACTTACAGCGGAAACCTGGCATGATTCAAATAGCAGATCAAATCAAATACAGCACCCACATAATTTAAAGAATAATCTCTAACCTGTGTTTAACAAAGAAAACACACACCCTTAGCTGCACAAACACACACCACCTAAGGCCACACAATGGGATGATTACCAGTTCTTAAAGTAAACATGCAGAAAGGGAGACAGGCACTTAAGACATGCTTGCTCTCACTTCTAATTTTTAACCATGTCATAACCTTCTGCACTTTTTCTTTTGGCTTCAGCTGATCTATCACAAAATGTATCTTTTTGTCAAGCATTCAAGGTAATTCTAAGAAGACTGAAAACACTACAAAAGAAAGTGAACATTAAATAAATCTCAGGCAAATTGAAAAATCTTCTCATTTTAGAGAAAGGTTAAATAACATTGTTTTTAATCAGGTTCTCAACATAAGAAGCATAAGTTCTTATACTTTGTCTTCTTAATGCCTGCTGCAGTATCATTAATTTTATTGTTTTATACAGCTTCTCTGAAGACTCAATAATCTTTGATATAACCTCTATCTAGAAGAAAAAACTACTTAGTTCACCACCTTTAAAATGAATGGTCAAACCCACCCATCTTTTACTACCAAATCCCAAATGGAAAGCCATCGCAACAACTCTTTTCCTTCAGCCAAACAGAATGGCTGTGAAATGTCTCCCTGAGGATAAGTTGACCAGTTATACATGCAAATAAATGCTTTAAAATCAGTGCAACAAAACCCATGCCCCGGACTCCCCAGCCAAGGACAAGTGTATCTGTGCATGCTATTTCAAATAGCTCCTCGAGAAGGGACACTCCTGAAATTACCGTTCTGCATGGTAGCTCACTGGTCCATTTCTGTATCATTGGCTAGCACAGTAATAAAGATTTTTAATTAAAAACACACACACACAAATTATCTCATCTCCACAAACTAACAAAATCAGAAGGTTTTCACCCCTTCAGAATCTGCTCAGAAAGCTACCATATATTGACTCACATGGTTCGTATGCAGCTATTCTTTTCTTGTTTGTTGAAAGGCACACACACAACTAAGCTCAGATGACTAAATAAGAATGGAAACGCTCACAGCTGTTGGCTGCAGCTTTTCGAAGTTATGCCACTGTCAATCTTTTCCTCTCAAAGAGTCAGAGACAAGCAGGGTGGGTCCAAACCCACCTGTTTCCTTACACAACACGTATTTGTAACCACAGCTGAATTCAGGGGCTAAAATATACATATAAAAATAAATGCAACATTTTCAGCTAGCAGCACAAATTAAAACATTTGCAAACTTGCACTCTGGATATAAGTGTGGATACCCACAGTTTGGGTATTTATAACACTTCAGAGAACAATGAACTTCACGGGAATGTGAATTAGGCAGAGGACAAATGTTTGACACTTTAATGGTAATTGTCATTTGTTGCAAAGAGAAGTAGGAAACATTGACAGCAGCATTCAAAAATACAGCTGATCATGAAAAATATGAATACAATGAAAAAATTACATTATATCCCTTAAAACAAACTGGCAAACATTCATTTTTTTTTTTTACAGGTAAATGGAAAGAATTCCATGGCCTAAGATCTGTAATTATAAAAGAGGTTTAGGTAAATGCCATCAGGTAGATCAGGAACACACACTTAATAGTCCTCAACTTGTGTTGACAATTAAAGGTAAATTATTTTGATTTGATTGCTGGTTTTGATGCACAGACTAATACTGTAATTCTATACAGGTAATAGCTGATTTTTCTTAGTGTATATTAAACAACACTATAAGGGAAATGCTCTTAAGGATAATGCTGGTAGAACTGCCATAACTTGCATGAATAAAATAATAAACTTAAAAAAATAAAAAATACTATCTTGAAAGAAAGTTTTTTGTTTTCTTAAAGGCTGCATCACCATAAGAAAGAGGAATTCACGACAATGGTCACCAAACTTTAATGCAAAAAGTAAAAGTAATCCAGATAGATAGGTACACCCTTATCAACTGTGTGCTATCTATAGTCTATTCACTTATTATTACATTCTTTAGCATCCAATATAGAATGCATGTACATCATGGGGGAAACAAATCTCTTCTCACCCTACAAATCCTCTCAGTGGTTTATGGATCTCCTTCAGTGTCAGATATGTATTCTGGTTTTATGCACGCGTATATGTATGCATGTGTTAGGAAATATCAGACTATCTACAGATACAGTTTATGATTACCCACTTGCAAAAAAACCCCCAACAAAACAAACCAGGCAGCCAAAATACACGCAAGGAAATGGATTAAACACATTGCATCTCTAAAGCAAGAATGAACATATCTAAGACCTGAAATCTTCCTGGTTTTAACGTGCACATTCTACTTTCTCAGTGAAAATTTTGTGGACTGGTCTTCAAGTACCAACTTAACGAAATATCACCTTCTAATTTATTGGAGATGTTACTCACTTCTCGTCCTCCAGTGATCAAACTTACTGTGAAAATACTTGAACCACTGCAAAACATTACCTATTCAAGTCCATGATCCTGCTTCCATTTAGGCTGAAAATTTCTTGTCTATTACTGACTAACCTGCTAAGATCATTATTCACTAAAAGAAATTTAACTCACAATGCTTAAGGCTATAAAAGAAAACAGAAAGGTTATAGGCTGAACAATGATGATTATCAACCCTACCTCTAATTCTTCTGTGGAAGAGTCCTAGGCTTGATTTTGCCTTACAAATGGCAGCTCCTTTTCTATCCTTTCTTTCTTCTGCTCACTTGTGGACATTTAACAGAAAGTCTAAAGTCTACTCTGATAAAGTGCAACACATTCACAACCTGCCTTCCCTCCCATCTCCATGCTGGCACGTAGCAGGATGTATAGAAACCAAAATGAACCTGTTTAACTGCTCAGGTGGCTTGCCTAAAGTTTGCAGAGTTGCATCAGCTATTTGGCTGGTAAAGGAGGTGGGGGAGGTGGAATGTGCAGGTAATCCCTCAAAGCAAAGTAAAAAACCAGACATTTGGTTAAGTCAGCACTAAGCCATGTCCATGAATATACAACAAGGCTATCAACAGACATGCCATCCAGCTTCCAGATCCAGAACAATAAGAGTAGAAATACTGTAACAACAGAGTATTTCATTATTATGCATAAACGATCTAGAGGATAACAAAGAAAGCAAAGATAAGTAGTAGAGCAATTCAACTGAACATAACTGGGAGCTCATGCCCCACTGAATCAAACTGCCATGTGTTAAAACCTAAGTAAGGCACAGCCTTCAAAACCTTTATGAGATTGGTAAGTGCACCTAAGCAGGATCTGAACACTTCAGTACACACTGGAAGATTGCTTCCCTGTTCATCTGCCAACCTCGTCAGCTTTTGTTGACTCCTATTCCACGTTTGACCTGTACTCCTTTCAAATATGTGGCTCCCTTTCCACAAGCTTCCATATAAAATTCTACCTCCATACATGGTACTTCTACAAGCCTATGACACTTCTACTCTTTAAGGTTCAGGATTGGGCAAGTTGACTCGATAACTACTATTATATTTCATCAACACACAGGTTATTTTCCATTTGAAGTTCATACTTGGACTACCCTTCAGGATTACTCTTCTGTGCAATGCACTTCTACAAATCTGTGGGTCCAGACTAAGTATTCCTCACAAAGCAATGTACTTCTTGTGCTCATGAGAACTTGTGCAAGGTAATGAACTGCAGATGAAACTACTCATGAAGCAGCAGCGAACGTTGCATAAATGTGCCAGTGCATCCATATGTACTTCAAAAACCCTGCTCTGATGCTTCCACCACTTATACTACCCAAGAAAGGACAAGACCAATAGAACAATGGACTGAGATGGAATATGTACAGCAGATCCATTCATTTATACTCAGTTCTTTGGCTTCACATGGCAGCGCTTCCATCCTACGATGCAGAGTACCCCTGTACTCCAAAAGGATCAACAAATGCATTACACGGAACTCTCATGTGCAAAGATGACACACAAAACAAAGTACAAAAGATTATGAAGAAACTATCACGGTATATTGCTACCAGGGACCACACTGAAGAAAGTTCGTAAATTAAAAGCTGGTGTTGACTGCAACAGTAATTAAAGCAGACAGTATTCGACTGGTAGTGATATAAACAGGAAATTTCATTATCTCCAGAAGAAGCTACAATGAATATGGAGAATTTGCTGGGACCTGTGAGAGGACATTAAAGTATTCCAACAGTGAGTTATTAAGATGATGCCTTAAACCTTGTTTTTTAGAAAATTTCATTTGTAATTGGCTAGAAAAAAAATGTAATTGATCAATATTTTCTTATTCAATCAATCTCAGTATTAAACAGGGCTTTCCAAAAAAAAGAAAAAAAGAAAACCCGCTAAGAAAAACCACACACATGAAGTAAAAAACCAATAGTGACAAACCCACCTAAAAGCTTAAAATTTAGTTTAACCAACCTCAAATATCAAAACCAAGATAACAAGATTTATCTTTGACTAGAAACTGCAACACTTCACGTCGAAAAGAAGGGCTTGTTTTATTTTTATAGGAAGCTAATAGGGAGGAGGCACAAATACAACGCATTATCGCCATCCTCAACATGGCCTTGTTTACGCATGGCTCTCTCAATGCGGTGTTTACCAGTCACATCTGCTCTCCAGGGTTAAGAAGTCAGGCAAGATATAGTGAGAATGTGGACGGAAGAATTCCATTAAGCGTTTTATTTTCTGCATTGCACTATTTTTCTTTGTTGCATTTTAAACATTATAAAATTCAGCTTAGCAAACAAACAAGAGAATCTTCACAGTCATGTAAGATTAAATTGCCCAAAAGAAAGGCCTTTCACAACATCCTTAGTTCTCTTCAAATCTTCCATTCAGGTAATGCAACACCTTCTTTCATACATGATACAAAAGTTAAAGAGAAACTGCAAACTTCTATAACCAAGGATATAATATTCCTATTATTTTACACAGCTATCTGGAATATTTGACTTCATAACCAAATGTGGTAACGTGACCAGGAGCCTTCTGTTACCAGAAAGCTTCAGATACAGAATCACAAGAAGCAACAAGTTCTTCTAGTCTGACATACAATTTAAGGCAATGGCTGAATGAGGAACTCTTGAAAAATTGTGTATTTCAATACAGTTGATTAAAATCATATCTGGGAGATGCTTTAGAGTTTGATTTTTTTTTTTAAACCAAGAGCTTCTTAAAAAGTAATATCCACCTCCAAATTCACCCCATTTACTAATATTATCAAGCCCTGAGCAACGAATGCCCTGATATTTCAATGGGCAAAGAAGCCGTCACACATTATATGTGGTACTTGCTGCTTATAGCCAAGCTCCTCTGCTGCAAATCAAGATTATGAGCATATATTTGCTCTGAGAGGGACAGAGCTGAGTAACCAACTCTAACCAACTGGCTTTATTACAGCATTTACAAAACTAGTCATTAGTTAATTAATAATCATTTTGTTGCTAAAAAGGAGCCATTAAAACAGTATTGGAGGACACATTACAAATAATTTCCACCATATAAACATTCTGAGTATAGAATGCTAAAGCAACAGTTTACAGTATTTGCAATACTACTACAAAATTATTTTTAAAATATTTTTGCCTAAATAATGGAAGAGAGATAACTCTCACCACAAAGCACATAGATAAGTAGGTGCTGATTACAACTGGTCTTAAGAATAACAGTTCTTCAAATCCAAACTTTTCTTCAGCACTTAGGATTTACCAGTTTGCTACCTCTGTCTGCCAGAGACTGAAACCCAATTCATTTTAACTAACAAATCAAGTTTTTTCTCCTGTACAGAGACACTTGTACTTTCTAAAAGACTTTTTTTTCTGCAAGTGAAGTTGTAAAATACTGCGTAGTTCCTCTAGCTAAAGTTCCTTTTTTTTTCACCTGAATCTATTTTCTGAGTACTGCTCAGCAATACCAAGCACCTCATTCCTCCAAATTGCAACTTCTTTCACTGTTCAACATGTAACTACACCCCATTGCCCACCTTAAAACAAATCACCCATTCTCCAACCTAGCACTGACACAGCTGTTACAAAAATCTTTCTTGATGTCTGCTGCCAACACACCTCCAACAGCAAGAAAGCTCAGGACAAGCACCATCACTTTGCCACCATTTACTTCAGAAAACAGTTCACACCCCCTTTAAATCTAGCACTTGACTTTACCCTGCTGGGAGCTTCTGACAATCTGCAAAACAGTTCTCCCACTATGACCAATTCTGAACAGTCAATATGTGAAAATTGTAGTGAAAATAGTCCACTGCACAGAGATTTGTAGATGCTGAATAAAAGCATGCAAATATCCTGCTGCACTGCAGTGCAAGGTGAAGTTTCATGATCACTCTGCACTGATTGAAGTGTGTCCTGGTCCCGAGAGGGGTAAGAGCACCCACCCTCCGCTTCCAGACATGTGCCCCTGCCTGCCTCCTGTACCTGCACAAATGCTTGTGTAATGCTGTGAGTGGGACTAGAAAACTGATCCAGCTGATAACTAACCACCTTGTTTGGGTGAGCCCATACTTCAGTCGGCTTAAAAGGATCACCAGGTTGTTCCCTTCACCTTTTTACCAGCAAAGACAGAGAACTTGGAAGTCCTAAACCATTTGCATAGCCACAGACTGGGGCTACTGGTAGAGACACTTCTCCAGAAGCATGAAGATTTGGCTGTGAGTAGGGTGGGCAGGTATAAAGGTAAAAATCAAAGAACTGAAGAAAAATTTATATTACTTACAATGTTTAAGACAGCGAGTGGGAGAGCCAGAGTGAATTTTGTGTATTCGTATACAGAAAACAGGCCAAAAAGGCCTCAGAAAAAGAGATTAAAGAAAACCTTTTTTCAAAAGAAACATAGTATTGTAACAGATCCAAGTGACCTGTGCTCCTCCGTCTTTCCACTTTGCAAGGTACAACACTATTCCACCCCCACAGACAAATAAAAAAGAAAATTAACAGAGGACAAGACACTAAGTGTGTCTCAAGGCGGTGGCGAGAGAAACGCTGCCCCCCAGTGCTCCTCCACACCACCCGCAGCAGCACAGTCATTCCATGGGCAGTGGCAGACAGCAGGAGATGAGGTTGGACCTTTTTGAACTGGAGCTTGCTACAACAGAACTACCATAACTGAATTCTGCAAATCTGCAGCTACCAGCTGGAAAGCAATAAAAATCTCTACGGGTCATTTCACCTAAGCAGAAGATTACTGGGGTAACCCCCAGTATCAATAGTCTGGGGGAAGAAAGGATTGAGAGCAGCCCTGCCGGGAGGGACTTGAGGGTGCTGGTGGATGAAAAGCTGGACATGAGCCGGCAATGTGCGCTGGCAGCCCAGAAGGCCAACCGTACCCTGGGCTGCACCAGGAGAAGCGTGGCCAGCAGGTCGAGGGAGGTGATTCTGCCCCTCTACTCTGCTCTGGTGAGACCTCACCTAGAGTACTGCGTCCAGCTCTGGAGCCCTCAGCACAAGAAGGACATGGAAGTGTTGGAGCGGGTCCAGAGGAGGGCTACAAAAATGATCCGAGGGCTGGAGCACCTCTCCTATGAGGACAGGCTGAGGGAGTTGGGCTTGTTCAGCCTGGAGAAGAGAAGCCTATGGGAAAGATGGGGGAAAATATTTTTAGTAGGGCCAGCTGTGACAGGACAAGGGGTAATGGCTTTAAACTAAACCAGGGTAGGTTTAGACTGGATATAAGGAAGAAATTCTTCACAATGAGGTTGGTATAACATTGGAACAGGTTGCCCAGAGAGGTAGTGGAGGCCCCATCCCTGGAATTTAAGGCCAGGTTGGATGGGGCTCTGAGCAACCTGATCTAGTTAGCGGTGTCCCTTTGCACTGCAGGGGGGTTGGACTAGATGACCTCTAAGGGTCCCTTCCAACCCAAAACATTCTGTGATTCTATGATCCTTTCTAGATCTCCAAACTGGAGATCAGCCTCGTCTTCAGGCTCACTGGTGGTCACCTGGCTGTCCTGCCAGGCAGCAAACTGCGTAAAACTTCTCCGATGCACTTCATCGTAAAGTTCTGTACAGAAGCAGGGGAAAACAGCAGGGAAAGGGAAAGTGGCAGCACCCACAAGCAGGAGGTGGCTAGAGGAGGGCCTGCACATGGGACACTGCTCCTATAACAACCAAAAGGAATGATTTCCCATACCTGAGGCTTTCTGTTGTCTCAGAGTTCTCACCTTGCCTGAGCGTGGCTGGATTGAGTCCAGTTGTCAGGCAAGGCAGGAATCTCAACTGGCAAGAAAAAAAAATGGCTTTCTAGTGTATCTATTTGTGATTTTTTTCTTTTTTTTTAACTCTACTGATTTAGGACTGTTTTTCATTTTACTCCTAACCTAGTAAGAAATGAACACCCTCCTTCATGTGTAATAAACCCTGTCCTTTTAAATAATGGTGTCTGCAAAACAAACAGCATGCTCTCTGGCTGGTAACACACGATGCAACCACCAAAGCACAGCCAGCAATCATTTCTCTCCAGCTGAGCTACAGGAAATGAAGTTTTAGCTCAAACTACTTACAAGCACCTCCTAAAGAACTAAAGGATCCAGAAGTGCTGTCAGCTTCATGTAGGGAACTCAGGACACTAGACATCTCTCAAGTTCAGAACCTCATAAGATTTAGGTCAAAATTTCTGCAAACGCTATGAGTTGTCTGGGTTTTCTTTTCTTTCCTTTTTTTTTTTTTTTTTTTTTTTTTTTTTTTTTTTTTTTTTTTTTTTTTTTTTTTAAACTTCTAGTGAATACACCTTCATATCCTACTGTGTTAACCACACAGAGTGGCAATGAACATGATGCATCTTGAGATTCAGCTCACCACTTGCCTATACAAATAGAATTACAAATGTCAGGATCTAGGCCCTTCTGTGTGTATAAAGCTTAAAGTTGCCTCTATTTCTTGTGACATCTTACACATGTATATTTAGTGATTACAACCCAGAGAAGTTACAGCCACAAAGTAGTTTCATTTTGTTGACAGTGCCTGCCCACATGTGGTCGAAGCAATACCCTGTTCAGGCATACTGGTGGATTTTATGTTTAATACAAAGTTTAGTAAAGCAGCCTATGCTAAGCTTGAAAAACTTTATCACCTCTGACTCACAGAGATCTGGGTCTCTTGCCTGGCTGATTTACTAACTTTTAAAAAATCCCTAGCCTTTTTTCTTACTGCTGTCTTGTAGAGAACCCTGGAGTGGTATGTGGGCTATTGCACTTGAATGGAGAAATCAGTCAGTGGAGTCACAGTCTATAAAGGGAAAATCATGAATGTTCCCTTGTTTCCCTCTCTTCATGCTTACTTTTGCAGAACACGACAAAACATGTTAACTTTAAAGCTTTCTTTGCCCTCTGTCCAATTTGGTTGAAATTGATCTTATGGTGATACATCAGCTGCTTGCATAAATTCCAAAAGTTTCCAAAGGAAATCAGTCCAAAAAGAGCGAGGAAGATGGAAGTACAGGTAACTTATAAAATCCATAAACCCCACTGCACGTGCAGCTTCTCCTTGAGAGAATAAGAAAGAAAGAGGAATGATAGCTAGTTACATTTACTTTGGAACTACAGAGGTTACTAAATTAACTGTGGCGGTGAGTCCAATGTAAGATCATCTGTGGAGCAGCTCTTCTTAAAGGCTACAGAGACTGGATCAGGAGTGACTATCCTTTACTGCCAGGAATATTCCAGGAGATGCATGAAAATCCAAATGGAAAAACCCAGTACTTGTTATAAATAATATCCCCCTTCCGCCCCCCAACTCTGAGTTTTCTCCCCCTGTTCACAAACTGAATATGTACATTGGAACAAAAACAGAAAAGGAAAACAAGAATGAAGAAAAAGGCCAGATATTTTAAATTGTCCCTCCTATTAATAGCACTTCCTGTTTTCCTTTTTGGCCATCCTTGTTTCTCCAACTATTCTGCTTATCCAGCTGTAGGTTGTTAAGATTGTATCTTGCAGCTATTATGTCTCAGAGGAAATGCTTGGATAGGCAATTTAGGCTTTTTTTTTTTTTTTTTCCTATTCAATAGGGGAAGGAAGGTTTTGTGGCTTTTGAAAACAAGTAAGACTATTTCCAGTCACAAAAAGACACATCAAACCTGCAAAAACAGGAGTGTCACAGAACAGCTGAGGTTGAACAGCTCCTTCATATGCCTTGAAGTACAGGAGAGCATTTCACGTGTACGTTTACACAACATGCTCTTGAGATCACTTTATTTTGAAGTACACTAAATTTGAGATGCATTTATGCCCACATACAGCTTACCCCATTGTCAGTCACATTACGTTGCAAGCAATGCATTAATGACAGAAACACTTCCATTACATGCTATGTCCAGTTAATCAAGGTCTCTCTTTAAGATGCAAGAAAAACGACTCAGTGACATTATGATGGTTACTTTTTACTACATTTACTATAATGTACTGTTCCCTCCTGTTCCCTTACACTTTTTCTTATTTCTTACACAATGGCCTCAGAGATCAGTCAGAAGGTGGAGCTTGCAGAACTCAAGCTGTGAAATTCAAACTTCAGTGAGCCAGAGACCATTATCTACCGACACAAGCTTCTCCGAGGTGTTCTCGGCCTCAGCATGCACTGTACTATCTGGCTCACATAAAGTGAGATGAATAAAATTATGCACTTGCATGCTATGTGCAGTGATTTTTTTCTAGTCTGTGGTTCTTTAGCTCTACAGAATTTCAGGAAATAAATATGAGAACAGTGAATAACTATGGCTCAAGTGGCAAATGTCACAGACTGGAGCAGCACACATGAGGTCAAATTCAGTCTCGTATGAAGTACACACTCCAGAACTCAACTGAGGTCATAAAAGAAATTTAATTCCTTCTGCTAGGCCTGGATTTTTCTAGTCCACAGTTCTATACTCCAGCATGGAAAGATGAAATAGAAGCATCACCTTTTCTTCAGAGCAACACTTGACAATACTTCTTTTCCCCCAGAACTCATTAAAATAGTACACATAAAAATAACTTCTTCTCTGGTTAGTTAATTTGACACAATCAAAACTATGTTACATACGAAGCTGAAAAATAAAAACTCAACAGCTGATGAGCTTGGCATGGCCAAAAAGTAAGTGGGGAAACTGCAGAGACAGTACAAACAGAGCACCAAGCAAACTGTCCAGTTGGTAGACAAAATGATACACGCTTCACAGACTACATCCACTAACAACTTTCATGGGAGCAAATAAACACAGACTTTACCATCATATCGGCTGGGAGAATCACATGCTTTCTGAGGGGTTGCCACTCGCAGGAATATCTGTTGCCTCCATGAATGCCGTCGAGTCCTTACGGGGCTGTCTGTACCAATGGCCTGCTGGCTGTGTTTGGATTCGTAGTCGCTAAAATTGCAGAACACAGAATGGCTTGTGAGTAGGTTACCTGAATCTGCTAGTAACACTGACAGAGTCTTCAGTGAATGCAATAACACGATCGATCAGCTAAGGAGTGCAGTGTGCTGTGCACATGCTGGGTCAAGCTCTTAGTGTTAGGTACGTGACGCTTGTTTTGTGGCAAGGCTTATACAAGGCTGCAAACATCACTTAAGTTCACCAAAAGGGACTGGCAGCTCTGTGCAATCTGCTTTCTCCAGTTTTAATTAATTTTCAGCTTTCTTTGCAGCAGTGTATTAAACACAATGTATTAGAAACACACAGACCATAATATATCTTTAACATTCTGCTATTCAAATGCCATCCACAAAATCTAGCAATTATTCATAGAAGACACAAAGAACTGCTGATGCCTTTTATCAGCACACATCAAGGAGCTTTATAAACACCAACTAAACTTCCAACCTTCTGTGAACTGGGTATGTAATATTTTTCTTCACAACACAGATTTGGAGCAAAATGTTTAACCTTTGTGTTTGCAACTCACCATCTGAAATTAGCAACAAACTTGGGAACAGTGTCCAGGAACCTTGGATGTTACTCCTTTGGTGTAATCCACAGACTACATACAGAGTTTTTTTACTCAGAATATTAAGTGAAATAGCGAACAGCAACGCTGTTTTCCTGTTAAAAATCCCACTAGTAACTTTCACCCATTATATCTTTTAACTATTCATTGCTTTATTCCAGGCATTGGCTAAATGGTTGCATGAGTCTTTGTTGAAGCTGAAAGGGATAAATGAACTTCAAATAGTTCTGGCAGCTACTGGGAGGAGCGTTTTACAGGCCATTCTCTCCTTCCAATTTGAGGACACTGACATTGCTTAGGATGAACCATGTATATTCTCTTAACTGAAAACTGCTAATACAGTCTTTTGGTAGGAATAATCATGGAAGTACGTAGACTGAAGTTGCATGACCATTAGAACATCAAAATGGCTAAGTTCTGGCATTGTAATGGGAGAGGAGTCTAGGACAGCTCCATCCTTTTGATAGCAATCACATGCAGAATACATGCAAGGCAACTGTTGCACAAATCGGGTTTTGCAAGTGTGAGAAGCATTTGAAATATTTCAGACAAAGAAACTTTTGAAAATAGAGTTTTACCTCCAGGCTTTAAGAGAGAACCCTACCTTGTTGTGCTCCTAAAGTCAGAGGTGTTATTTTCATCTACAGGAGCCAGAAATTTTAAGAAATTTGGCACAGAAGAGGAAGAATGAAGCTTTTTCCTTAAGGCAGTACGGTAGGAGATGCTGAGAGTGCAGTTGGGAAAAGTATAGTTTAGAACAAAGAAGTATAAATGCACAGAATAAAAATAATACATACTGCTAAGTTTCAAACAAAAAGCAGCTAAATCCTGAAGGCCTGTATATCAAGGAAACCAAAGTCAAAACTGAAACTGCTAACAAAGTGCTACTTTGAAACACTTGTTTGTTTGGGCAAACTAAAATGTTCCAATATAAATAAATGTACTTCCAGTAAAGTTATTATTCTTTGCTATATCATAAAATTTTTAGTGCATGTTTCAAGTAAATTCCTTTAATCTAGTGAGAACTGACGCCAACTTTATCATCGCACATTTACTTAAATATCAGTTTCAATGATTGACTAAGTTTGGGGGAAAAGGTTAGGAAAAGCTGACACTGATAATCATTGTGCTGACAAATGAAAAGTAAGACTGGCAAAAAACATTTTGTAAAGCATTAACGGGGTTTTATTCAGACAAGCTTGGAACCTTTAAGTTAAAAGCTGAGCCTTCTGATCATTTAGGATTGTGGCTCTACTTATGCAACAGACAGGAGCACTAATCAAATTTCATCAACAGTCTTCTGGCCAACATAATTCTGCTCGCTCTTTTAAAATAACAAGCCCCCAACATACTCAAAAGGTTAATAGAAGGAAGCAAGAACAACTTGGGTAACAAAAAGTTTCTGCATGGAATGAAAACATAGAAAACTACTTGGCTGATGATACTAGAAGACCTTTTCTCAGAAGAGTACACAAAAACATGTGAGTAGGAGAACTTACTCCTGAAAAAGTAAGCTTAAAGAACTGCTTCTGATAACCCGCCTGGACGATGTCCTGTGCAACCTGCTCTAGGTGAACCTGCTTTAGCAGGGGGGTTGGACTAGAAGATCTCTGGAGGTCCCTTCCAACCCTTGCCATTCTGTGATTCTGTAATAAACCATAATGATATATCTAGATGGCATTTAGCACTGTCTCCTGAAGATGGTGAATGGGATGGGGGGATACTCTGGGATAATCACTAGGATGAAGTGAAGCTGTTCTTTAGTAGCTGTTACTGAGCACAAAGATAAGGCTGCAGCATGGTGTGCCATGTGAACAGGTTTCACTTACAATCAAGTTGTAAATCCATCACAATTACATGGTAATTTCACTTACAGAATATAATCAACTTGGGCAGTTTAACTTTATTCATTTAAACTCATTAACCCATTTGATATCCCTATCAATTTCTATTTTCAGTCTTGTCACTTAGAGGTTCAATATGGTATACCCTTAAGTGACAGGGAAAGGGAAGGACAAGTTGCCACTGTGCATGCAGAATCATTGCCAGATCTACTTGGAGAACTCTGCTTTTGAGAATTTAACGCTCAGGATTCAAGTAAGTCTTATTAAAATGAAGAGTAAGGAGGACATTGTAGACTCACATTTCCTCTCCTGAGCTATACCATACTTCTGAGGTGAAGCTAAATTAAGAGAGATGCTAGTTAGTACTCATCAAATACAAATGAAGGAACTGGTGAAACAAGGTTCTCATTTGAGTATTTTCTCAGAATCAGAAGAATCAGCACCTTGGGGGAAACAGGAAACCTTCTACCCAAGAAAACAAAACCAAGCAATAAAGAGCAGCAGCAATAAAAATTGATTGCCAATGGCCAGTGACTATTGAGAGTGCTTGCAAGGACATTTGGTCTCATTAGCCTTTTGAGCTAAAATAAGCAGTTTTAGCTCAAAGGGTTAAGAGGGGGTTTCACAGCTAAGATTTTTAGGGAGCTACTTGTTTCAAGTTCTCAGGGAAATGATGGGTGAATGTCCTTTTCTCAATGTTCTCTATATGTATTTTTTGTTCTAAGAAAGGAGGCACAGAAAGGTAACATGTGATACTGCTCAAAGTAACCAACACAAATGCATGACCTGATGGGTTGGGGTTTTTTGATTGTTCTTGGTTTTTGGTTTTGGGAAGAGTGGGAGTGGGGTTTTTTTGTTTGTTTGTGGGTTTTGGTGGGTTGGGGTATGTGTGGTGGTACCAGCTCTCCACAGTCCTGCTATTTCTTGCCCCATTTAGTTAACTCAGTCAATTTGCCTTTAATGTCAGGCATAAAAGAGTATTAATATGTTTCTGTGTTACAATGAACAAACCAGAACAGAACTGAGCGATTCAGGAGGGACAGAGTGAGCTGGATCACAGGTTCTTGGCAACTTATCCCTCACACAATTTAAGCAGTGCTTCTGTCTGCTGCATAACGACAAATCGCATTGGAGCAACTGGCTCTAAAGAACGTCACGTGTCCATGTGTCTGAAAGGATGTTATTTACTAAAACAAAAAATTATGTAAGTAGCAACTCTACATTCAGTAGCAGAGCAGTTAAAAGTTCCCTCTCCCATAAAAATCTACCACCTTTGGTCTATATTAAATTATTTTCATTATTTACACTATAGAGCTTCATATTTATGAAATGGTAAAACAAACCCTACCCCAAACTATGTACAGGTGCTAGCTCACCTCTTGTGTGCAAAATGCCCACTTTGTTCTCCAGTTGAATTATGCCTTAGATATTTAAAAAAGTTGGGTGAAGAGGCCGAGGGATTAAGACGAGCTAGAGTAGGAGAACGCGCAAGTTGACCAGAAGAACTTTTAGATTCGCCGACAGATGCGTTCAAACTGTATAGTGGGATTCCAACCAGAGTGATGGAGTTGAGGTAGCACAAAGAACAAAATACAGTAAGAGAGGGAAAGGGGCGGCAGGAAGCGAAATCCTTTCTCTACTCTTTGAAATGAACTGGCATATATAAAAGAGCCATTTCCTACGTTTTTCACAGTTAATAAAGTAACTATAAGAGGCTGAACATTTTAACCCAATCAGCAAAGTCCCAAATACACACTTACAGGCTTCAGCAAGGCATTTCAGAGTATGACTAAATTTAAATTCCCAAAAAGCTGTCAATGACACACCCCTTCTCCCTCACATGTGCTTCCCCTTGGTTTCTATGATGAAGTCAGGGATACGATCAAGAGTCCTAATGGATGGGAAGTGAAATGCTACATGAAGAACTGAATTTACTTACACTTTGGAAACAATTTCATGAATTGAGGTAAGCTGTTCAAAAACACTCATAAAAATGTGTAAGACTTGTTAAAAGTCTATCATTCCAATGATTTTTGAGAACTTTAAGCATGCTTTTCTTCTAAATTTTCCATTCCCCCTGGTTCTGTACATTTGCTATGAAAGGGAAGCAACGGTGATTTCTTTTTGGTTTGAGTTATGTGAGGGAGCAGGCACACACAGGTCTTACTAAAAATTACATTATCAAACCCAAATAGAAATAACCAAGGAAATGAAAAAGACGCTTAATTTCTAGCTGCATTGCTATAGTAAGATAGGAATTGATTGAACAAGCAACTACAAGCATCAGGCAACCCTCATGAAGATAACAGGCCAACAACGTAAGTCCTAAACTGCACTACAAAAACATTCTAATATTTTAGAATTAAAAAGGTTCAAAGAAGGGACAAAAAGGCAACCTAGGTTATGTTTCCTTTCAAATATTACAATTCCCTTTTTTCACTGTCATCACCTATTTCAGGCATGTTCATTTACTGCCCTGACTCCTGCAGGGAAAAATGAGCTGGAACACATACAGATTTTCTACTGTCTAACTTGTGTAAACGAGCAGTTTTGGCAGTAAAACAGAAGCCTACAGACAGGAATGTTTCCATAGTAATTGGAAAAAGTCAGACAGAGGGAGGAAAAAAAACTGCCATAAAGTTAAGAGGAGACTTCAGAGATGTAGAGGCAGACTTTTGAAGGAGGATAGCTTGAGGAATATTAGCACGAAGGCAAGCAGTAGTTTGTTTTTGCGAGTAAAATCTACATATGCTCATTGAAAAGCTAGACAGGAGCCTCACCCTCTATCAACGATTAGGCAATTTATGTCAGTTTTTTTAAAGTCACACATGAATTCACCAACTAGCAAGGTTTTCAGCATCACAAATGCTAATGGATTTTTTCTCTATAAGTAGACAACAAGAAGTAGCATTTGTTTTTACTGCTCGCAGATCAAACCAACAAAGATTACTGTATATTATTTGCAAAAATATAATCAAACCCCTCAGGAACAATCCTATGTTGTGCTTACACTTAGTTTTGTGACATATACTGTGGAACTACACGTCCCATGTTTTCTTTCCCCTGTGGAGCACACAGCGCTAGAAGTGTTTTTAAACAGGATACCTACAAACCTACAAAGAGTGACACACTACTGCGATACATTTTTATCCCTGAAGAGGACACACCTGGTATGCAATTATCATCCCCAAATATGCCCTCAACAAACAAATTCATAGCCTGCTTTTAATAAGTCTTACTTTCTTTTGTGAGGAGTCTCTGTGCTCACTGAGTGATACCTCATAAGCTTCCTCTGGGGAACAGATGGTGATGTTTCAACAGGTACCAGAGATTCCTGGCTTTCTGTTGGCAAATGACTTAGTGTGTTTGCTCGCCTCCGAAAGCTTTGCTGAAGTGATGTAACAGACTGCTCAACAGGAGAATCATCTGTGTTGCTGGAGAGATCACCCACTGATCCACTGGTCTTGACAGCGTTTTCTGTAGGAAGTCTGTCTTTCTCCTTTTCACACAATGGTGGTTCCTAGCAGTGCAAAAAAAAGTTATCAATACGTGGGTTTAAAATCAGTCTTTGAGGTTGCAGTTCCGTGTCATTATTCACATCCCACATTTCAAACTTGCACATTTTTATCATGACAGCTCAAAGAAAGCTTTGATGTTTTATGTCTTTGTTATTAATCATTTAGGTCAACAAATCACAGTCTCCATTTTACAGAGAAAAAGTAATTTTGAGTGTAATTCTATTTTAGAGTATGTTAAGTACAAATTCGAAGAAATGGGGTCAGAACAGAACAGATGGGTCAGGTTTGGGTAACAGTGGCAACAATGAAAACAGTGGCATTTCAGAGTACTGTATATTTAGTGCCCCAGTGAACAATATGATATGCAATCCTACATTCACAATATGTACTTTTAGGGCTGAAACCAACCAGATTAGGATCAGCAGCATAGTAATTACAGCATTTGTTTTGCTGCACATTGTTGCAAGATTCAGCTGATGTTATATAATATTTTTTTTTTTCACATATATAGACTCACACGACAAGATACATACATACAGAATATATGTTTATATGCAGTACAAGGCATTTCTGATTCAAATGGAGCCCCAATTCCACTGCTCTTTTTTATAGCATGGGGAACAGAATGAACAGTGGGAAAACAACTTGTAACTTCCAGAGAACAGAAACACAGATATACCACGAGTCCCATCTTGTCAAAAAGTACGGAAAGCTCCAGTGAAACTCTACAGATAACAGCATCTTACAAGTCACCATCGTATTGACATGTGACTGCTATTTCTTAGCCTGAATCTGTTACCAGAGTAAACAGGAAATTCCTTTGTTCAGGTTGCCCCTCAGAGGACTCGCACACATTCTAACATGTTACACATAAGAAAAATGATTTGGGTAATCAACTTGCAAATCCTAAACCCCATAAATATTGCTTCAAGCTGGGAAGGGGGGAGGGAAGGCAGTGGCTGATCCAAGAGGCTGCCTGCAATGAATGTGGCCCCATCACCCTCAGAGGTAATTGGCACAGGAATAAAGGCAAACCCTATAGATCAGCAAGTGGCAGCAGGACTCTTACAGGTAGGAAGGAAAGGACATACCTACCCCCCCCGGCCCTGTGATACTGTTTTTATCATACTGTTTGGCTGTCCTGGGGTTCATTTCTTTTCACACACAGCCAGTTAGCTTGTCTACACCCAAAAAGAAATCAAAACAAAATGCAAGATGTTAAAACAGAACAGTTATAAGAGCAGCTGGTAACTGCATTTCATATCTGACTAGTCATTTCAGGGAATATTATCTGAAGTCTCTAACTATGTACATTCACCTCAGGCCTTACTTACTTTACTTGTGCTGCTTAAGGTACTGGACATCGAGCTCTCCAAATCCGCAGCACCAGAACTGTCCAGGGGACCTCGGGCTTTACTGCCCTGTAGAGATAAAGCACACCAGCAGTTAAGGCTATAATATATGGGGCATACCAAAAAGATATTTGTGTAGTATAGTCAGAATCTATAATTTTCGAAGATAGTATCAATTTCAATTTCCTGAAATGCCCAAGAATAATCTTTGTCCCAGTGAGAAACAGAGGCTTCATTCAGGACAGTCACTAACATTTTAAAGGATTCTGTGGAATTCAGGAATTCTCATGGGCAGTGATGTGCATTCCATGATATGTACATAATCACATGCTGCATGCATGTACCATAATTACTGTTAAAGCACCTTCCATATTCCAAATGGGAAACATTCACACTAGGTACTTCTTACCAAGATATAAAGAAATGAACAGGCCATCTATTACAAAGAACTTAAAACAATATAAATTTAATATACAGCAAAACCCAATTTCTGATGTTATCATTTCAATGCCTACAAATCAGAAAGCATAAGTATTTTGTATGATCTGTTCAACAATATTTTTGTGTAATTTGTTGGACTAATGTTTTTATGTAACCAAGAGAAATATCAAGAAACCTACTGATGGATTCTTATGTGCTAACACAACTAGGGAATTTGTATCTTCCTAACCTTAAATGGCATCATTTTTTTATGTTCTGAAGGTAAGGCTTATGTTCTCTTTGAGCTGTTATACCAAGTAAAATATAAAATGTTATCATTAGTCACAATAATGACTATTCTCTCCTTGAAGCTCATACAAAATGTTTTGCCTCAGGTCTGATCAAAATCAAGAATTTCCATCAAAACAGTCATGACGGTAAAAACGCAACCGATATACAGCTGTGCTTACATGAAGACTGCTTATGCCAGTCAGGACAAATTGGCAAAAATTAGAACAGTAACTACTATAGTTAGTGAAACAACACTAACATTACCTTTCACATCCCGAACACACCCACAGCAGGATTTCATGGGGGTGAACTCTAGAAATTCTGGCTGGGAAGTAATGAGGGGAGACATTACACTAAAAATCCTCTCTCTAGTCATAATTATAACAGGGAGAACATGCTTTTGCCATCATTTGTTTCATGGGAACAGGTTAGATACGATATCAAAATAAGCTTTGAAAGCCTAGTTTCGTCACTACCAGTTGCCTGCCTGTGAGCCAATAAAGTGTACTAGGTCTTGCTTCAATTCAACTGTTTGCTGATAAGAAATGAGAATGCCCGATTTTTGTTCCTTAATATTTGTTTTGCATGCTGTCACAACTCTCTTCCTGGTTGGTTTTTTTTTGGTTTTTTTTTTTTTTTTTTTAAAGGGATAAGGTCTGATTTTTTAAATCCTTTGTTAAGCAGAAGTCTTTCCAAATTTCCTATTATTTTCCTCAGACTTTTTCCATGAGGTACAAAACCAAACAAAGACTATTTGAATAAGACACTCCGTAGGTTTAAGCAGTGCTCAAACTTGACTGCTGATTTGTTTTCTTAACTGCTACTATATACTTTCAGCAGATATTTTCAGCCATCTGTTCAGGATAAACATTTTCCCAATATGTTTTCTGGGGATCACTGTCACATAGGAGGTCAAGTTTTTCTCACCAATAGGTATTGCCAGACACTGTTCACAAAGAATTTTACCTGGTGCAATATTGGATAAATGCCTTCATATTCTTAGTGCCTTCTGAAGTTCTTTACACTCCTCTCCTTCAAATAACTCCTAGCATTTAAAAGTTCAGATGCCCCATTATTCATCAGTTCTGTGTCACTAATAAATACTATCTCATTAGGAATGCTTAGTCAGTTCCCTAATCATTTCCTTCTACATAAAGAGAAGCGAACAATTATAATTACTTTTTTAATTTTCTAAATCTGAAAGAGAAATAAAACAATGGTTGCTTTTCATAAGTTCTCATGCTCATCTTCATATTAATTTTTTGAAAAGCCTATATACACCATTTCTTATCTAACAATTAGTTCACTTCTTCCAGGACTTGGTATTCTCTCTACCAAAGCCCTGCTTTGTTTTGACTCCTTCTAACATACACTCAAATATTTTTGTCACTGTGCCTTTAGTAACCACTTGGCTACAACCTGGAAGGATAACAAACATGACTTTTCTATCATTCAAATAAATAAAACAATGAAATTATGTTCAGAGGCAATAAACATGACAGTACTTACACGTGATAAAATACTTTCAAATGATTCTGTCAGAGACCTTTTTGCTTTGTTCTTTAACATATCTAATCTGAATCTCGGAGCGCTGCTGGGCACCTCATTTACAGCATTGTCAGCAGGGGGTTGTGAAGTCTGCAAGCGTTTAAAAACATAAATGTGAAATACTCAACAGCATGGAGCAGAATCTCAGTGAACAGTCTAAAGACTTTCTCCTAGTGACCTTGGCTTTTCCTGCCTTTTTCTCTACTGATACTTACACTGAGGTTTAACAAACTATCCTAACATAAGACCAGGAAATCTCTTAAAGGAAATGTGTTGAGTGCAGCAGCATGCTTAAGAACAACTGTTATTTTGATTTTTGGCTGTGTTGACAAATTTCCCCTAATGCCAAAGTACAATTGTACAGATTCTAAATGTTTAAGTGTAACAGATTAGAGATTTCTGATGGATTTAACTTTCTGCACCCAAGAAATTAATCAAAATTGATGAAGCTCATAATTAACAAGAACTCCCAATTGTCTCCATTATTTTAAAATGGGGCTTTCTAAGGGCTAGGAAGATGTACAACAATCTAACTCTTCTATATATTTCACCAGTAGAAACGCTTCCACCTTAAAACTAGCAGACTTTGGGAGGTTTGCTTTTTAAATAAATATCTCAGTCTACTTTCAGTGCTTGCGAAGACTAGTGTAGTGAGTACAAAAATGACACTACGATGCAAATATTACCATGCAAACCTAACACCTGCAGTAGAAACCAAAGCACAGTTTTCAGTGTTATTTTTGGGGGTTCATCTTGAGGCTGCCAGGCACTGTAGCCCTCTCTACCTGGCCCTAATTTCAGAGATCTGAATGCTTTTCTATGTGACTGTTAGTATGTGGGCAGCCGAACCAGCACATCATCACCATCACCAAAGAGTCCTGTCTAGATAAAATTTTAAAGCTATTTCCAGCATGACAAAGTTACAAGCTTCTGTATTTGCTTTTTACTTTCACCCATCTTACCCTCAAAGGTCAAATCAGATGCTGTGTGCTATTATGTTCTTAGGAAAAAACACTTATTTTGAAGGTCATTTTTGTTAAATAATGTACTAGTCTGACATTTCATTTTTCTCCCCTGATTTAAATATTTAAAAAAAAAAAAAAAGTGATGAAAAGCATGGAAGTGAATACCTATGTAGAAAAGAAGGGAACAGGGACATCAGGATGTCATGGGTTAATGATTGCTGAGACAAATAACACTGCCAGAGTACACGTTCAAAGGTATCTGCTATTACACAGCTCTGGAGATAAATTATCAGAGTAAATATAAAACGCTAAGACAAATGATAGACTGAGGGCAAGTCAACTCTGTTCTTAGAGCACTGGCATCTTTGCAAGTGTAAGATTAACGTTTTGGTTCCAGGAACTGAGCAAACAGACTGCAGCAGGCCTTAAGAATTTTCAAATCACACTGAAGACATACTAAAATATTATCTTGCTTCATATATCCCTATTTCCAAGCCATTTGTGATTGACAACTATTTGATAATCAGCTGGCATTAGACCAAATAAAAATATTTCAGGTATGATGACAAAGGACCTCAGGCAATGTTTCTTCCTGTCGTGCCATAACTACAATGTTTTTTTCTTAAAAACATATTTCTGGTGAGATGCCCAAGACAAGAAATCAGAGAATGAAATATGCAAAGTTTTCTTCCTGCTTTCTCAGAGAGGTCAATAATTAACCAGTAAGCCATAAAAGGAGAAGAGATTAACCAAGTGAACAAATAGTAAATGAAGACTTGCTGCTACTTCCCCAATTTCTTCAGGGGTCCAATTAATCTGCATATATTCATTTGCTAGTTTATATTACAAATGGCCACCAGCAGTCATCACAATTACTGGCCAGCAGTGGTGGGACAGCCAAGATTTTTAAGAGAGTCAAATAATTGGAACTGAAAGTTTCCCAAGAATGGGTGCTGATCCTCTTTTAAATACAGACCTCCTGGAGGTGTCTCATATTAGTTAGTCACAAACCAAGGCATCCAAAATCATTAATCCCTTTTGAAAAATCTTAACTGTGCTGCATAAATAGCCTGTTAAACAGCACTGATGCAAACTGATACACAATGAGGTAGCTCAGCTCTTTGGAAATAGATGAGAGTCTCTGCTGCTGTTTCTGCAGCAATCCTCCTCAGCTACTCCTCCTTGAGGCCACTTCAGGTGGTGGTTTGCTCACAACAAATAACTTCCAGGCATTGAGTAAATGTAGTAGTCTTTATCAAGGATCAAATCCAATGTGTTGCCAGGACACTGACTCACACAGACACAGCAGGATGGCAAATGCCACAGAGTGGCTGAGAGCAGTTAAAAATTCATTATATATTTTCTCACATACATTGAATTTTCATTGCAGTAAGAAGAAAAAGAGACAACCAAATTAGTGGTCTACCTTGTTTGCATCCCTGTCTCCCAGGCCTGAAATGAGATTGTACCAGGGTACCTCAAAATCTGAGATATGCCTCCTTTGGCACATAACAATAGCCTATGAATCATAAGCAAACCCAGTGTTCGCCACTGCCTACAGTTTGAAATTCCAAAGTGCCAGTGATGGAAATTTGCCTTTGGAAAGATATAAAAACGGAATGGAAGATTTTTTCCTGGCTCCTCCTTACATGAACTAAACCTGACTGATTACTTACCTGTTTTGCTTCTCCAACATGAACATGGTCCTTCTGTTTTTCTTCATACATGTTTCTCAGAACAGAGATAACCAACTCATTCTCTTTTTGTTCATTTCTTGGTCTTAATTTCTTTAATGGAAAACACCACAAGCACAGTAATTACACATTTGTGTAAAAGTTAGCAAACATTTACTCTTTTAATTTTGTCACTGACAATATGTTGTTAGTGTAAGTTTAACTTGGTTAATGCTACCACTCCAGTCCACCAGAGGACACCAGTGTCCCACACAAAGTAGCAAACCAGCCAGAGAAACACTTGACATCACTTCACACATGACAGAATTTACATGAAAGATAAAGGACAGCTGTAGAGGTATCAAATTGCCACAAGCAAACAAAAACTTTAAAAAATATTTTTGCCAATTTGCTTTTGATGTAAAGAAAACCAAACCACTGTGGTTCTGAGTTTGTAGCACACATGAAGTACTGCCCTGCAGTTGTGAAGCACAGCCCTTCTGTTAGAAATCCTTCTCACTGGGAAATGACATAGGTATTTTAAAAACTTAGGGCACAAGTTGAACATATTTGTCTCTGCTACATTCTACTTAGATCTGAATTATTGTAAGAGAAAACGTTTTTAGAACAATTTGTTATAGACTTTAATCCCAGAAACCTAGCTTTTGAAAAGCATATGCTGTTTTAAGCCTAATGATGTAATGCAGAGGATACAGTATGAGTTAGCTAATGCCAGAGTATCACTTCAGATTAATGAAAGTATCATTAGAAAGACAGTTATCTAAAAATGCAAATCACGTTTACAACATATGGAACTGTAGGAATGTGAGAACTAAACTTCCGGCAGTCCAACTAAAAAAAATCAACTGAAAAAAACAGGCAGGAGAGATGTACTTTACCCTTTGTTTTACCAAGATAATAGTTTGCAGACTCTCACCAGAAGCAATTAACAGTTTCCTGTGACTGAGAAGCTTTAGAGTGTTAAAATGTGTGCAGAATACTAAAAGGCAACAGTGCCAGCTAGCTGCTGTGTACCAAGAAATTACTTAGCTCATGGAATCACTCCCACAGAGTAACTTCCAAATTTGGTACTGGATGATAAACTGCCACATGGAAACACCCAAAGAGACTGAAAAATGACTCAAGACAGGAAGGAAATGTTATTTTTAAAAAAAGTCTCAAATTTCCTAATCTTCAATAGTGTGCTAAGCCCAATGACATTTCCTACAACGTTCATCATCTCTCTTAAATCCAGCTATGCTTTCCTCTGTGCTAAAATGGATTTCATTCAGAAGATAGAAAGTTGAACTTTTTTAGTTAGTTTGACAAGTATTAAGATCTAGGATAAATTTTAGGCAGGAAATTTTCTGATCTGGGAATGATACTAATTTGTTTTGGTCAAAGTAACAGTTGAATGTTCTCACAGTACAAGTTACTGCCTTGAGCCACAAAAAAAAAAAAAATGCGTGCAGTTTTACTCAGTGAGAAGTCAACATTTTCATGGAAAACAAGTAATATTAGGGGAAGAAAAATGAGTAAAATAAGCCATTTTCATCAAAAGACAAGGTTTAAACAGCTCTAGAAAAATAACAATATTGAAATTAAAGGATGAGGTGATTAAGTCTATTAAATAAAAATAATGAATAATTCACAAGAAAGTGAAAATAACTTTGGTGCTTCACACTGATGTTAGCAAAAAACATCAGTTGCTTTAAGATTTTGTAGGAAACAAAGATCTTACCTTAACCTCTTCAAAAACAGAGGCCTGTTCCTGGTTATTCAGTGTTGTTAAATGCTTTTGTAGTTCTAGTTTAGTCTTAGAAGGGTGTAACCCTACCAAGCGGAACAAAAAAGAACAAATCACAGGGTCAAATTTGTCAGAATCAATCAATCACACAAACATGCACACAATTTAAGCAAAAGCTCGTCAGTTATTTGAGCTGACCATTGCATTGATTTCATAACAGGGCATTAGAAAGAATTCTAGGTTAATTTAAAGCTACTACTGAACTCATGTCTTTAAAATGAGGGACACAAACTCTGCAGTGAGGAGATTTACGGAACACAGACCAGGATTATACTCTTAGCTGAAGATTCCATTATCACACAAGACAAAATAAATCCACAATCTACTGAACTTTAGCAGACTGCATTGTTGGTGTTTTATACAGTACTGCTTGGATTTTGCTTGTGGTATAAATACAATTTCTATTGATTTCTCCAGTTTGTATGCCTTGGCCTCTTCTGGAAAAGAGTAAATTTATTGCATGTTAGTGAAATTCTTGCTTTGCCTCTTGCTGAAAACATTTATTGACAGTCTAAAGCAGACTACTCTCTTATTCAGATTATTTTTTTCTGCTCTCATCCTGGATTAAATTCCTTTCCTCTATTTTCTGTGGAAAACCAGCAAACCATCAACAGTATTTTGTACTTCAGTTTCTGATCATGGCATTTCTCCTTCAGAAGCAGATGATACAATTAACCAGATGGCATGATTAAAGGCATTAAGAATCATCTGCCTTTAAGAAATTTCTCAAACATCATAGCTAGCTGAATACCAAAATAGAGTGAAGAGTAGTTTTGGAAGTTCTCCAGTTTCATCAAATTAATACTAGATAGGTTTTAGTCCAACAAGCTACTGTCACGTGATCTGACAAGCTGCTGTTGCCCTTTATTCACCCCAGACATCACTTAAATGAACAAAACCTAACTGAAATTTGCTGAAATGCAAAGAGGTTTTTTTTTGTCTTGAACTTGTTCTCTGGGCAACAACTAGAATTCTAACTGCTGCATTTTCATGAAAGAGCATAGATCGACACCACAAACATGCATATTAAAAGTTCACTGTTTGGTTTATGTTCAGTGGTAGTGTAATGCCAGCATCTAAGTGGAGTCAATAGGACAGCAGGTCATAGCTATCGCAGCATATATTCTTGAGAAGTTCCTTATCTACAATCCTCTGTGTTTATATGGCTAATAGAGAGCCAAGCTAGCTGCAATTCAGTAACATTTAGACTCTTAATTAGTTTTCAAAAATTCAACTAAAATACAAGAAAGGAGCTTAACTTTTGTTAGAAAATTCTTATTACCTTACAGATAACTTTACATTGCAGTCCTCTAAATGAAAAGACTGGCTTTCATCCCAAGTCGCAAGCTCTTCTTAAGCATTCATTCCCTAGAGTTTCACATGTAAGATTGTCCCCCAGTAAAATTGTTGGAAAAAATACTCAACCAGAAAGTTCTTTAAACCTCACCTTCTATCTTTTCACAGAGTTTATGCAAGCTTTGCATAGGACATCCTTCACAGAGCTGGGGCTGTGCCTTGGAAGTTTGTTGCACAGCAGCTACAGTGAAAGCCTGTTTCAGTGTCATCATGATTTCATCAACCTGAAAAGAACAGAGTGCAAAAGAACAGAATTTCACTCCTCCACTGAGCTTCTGTTTTCCTTAACACAAACACAACAGTCTCCTAAGATGACACTGCCACTTGTTTGGAAACGTGCTTATGATTAAAAAGAAAAGCTGTTCCTGCTGTTCCCTTGCCCTTTCTGTGCACAAACACACAAGCAACACAAAAATCATCGTGAAGTGCTACCTCTTCCAGGCCACCCCATTTTATTACTGTGGTTTAATAAGAGAGGCTACTACTTCTCTCCAGAAAGTTTTTCTTTTCTGTGATAAAAAATGCTTACTGCAGTTGTGACGTACTAGCCTGACCTAGAGCACAGTAGTGGAGTCCCAATTTTCTTAACAGGTGCACTATGAATGATCCAAGGGCTGGAGCACCTCTCCTATGAGGACAGGCTGAGAGTTGGGCTTGTTCAGCCTGGAGAAGAGAAGGCTGCAGGGAGACCTGATTGCGGCCTTTCAGTACCTAAAGGGGGCCTATAGGAAAGATGGGGAAAATGTTTTTAGTAGGGCCAGCTGTGACAGGACAAGGGGTAATGGTTTTAAACTAAAACAGGGTAAGTTTAGACTGGATATAAGGAAGAAATTCTTTACAATGAGGGTGGTGAAACACTGGAACAGGTTGCTCAGAGAGGTAGTGGAGGCCCCATCCCTGAAAACATTCAAGGCCAGGTTGGACGGGGCTCTGAGCAACCTGATCTAGTTAGCGGTGTCCCTGCTCGCTGCAGGGGGGTTGGACTAGATGACCTCTAGGGGTCCCTTCCAACCCAAAACATTGTATGATTCTATGAAAAACCCCTCTTCCAAACCAGAGGCATACAGTCTAACTTAGCTTGTGCGATGAAAGGAAGTTTTATTGGATTTTAAAGGGCATTTTAACTTCTGCTTTCAAAACAAATTAAAAGTTCTTTTGCAGAACTACTATGGTAGTTACATTTTTGAACTAATTATATTTCTGAGCAGAGCAGGATTTGAAGACATTCAATAAAATACAAAGCATGGAGCAATAGAAAGCTTTTAGCGCCTAATATTCTATTAGGCTCTTCTTCTCTCTCACTTACCAGTGCTTCATCTGTACACTGAAACACGTAGCAAACAAAGTGGAAGCCTCCATTTTCTGAAGACTCTCTGCAGATGAACCCAAAGTGATCCACATGTCTAATTCCCTAGCACAAAAACAACAGTAATGAAGTGGTCATATTTACTTTCAATGTTTTGTACCTGTATTTTTTCCAGTAACAAATGCATGAAAGGCCCAACAGCATTACAGATAGGTCACTTATCTCCGTCCAGCTACATTAAAGTCATCTGGCCATTAAAAATCTATTCTGTTATAGAACCCATTACTTCATGAATCTTTTAAATTTCACTTAAGTCAGAGGTTTTTTGTTGGGTTGTTTGTTTGTTTGGGTTTTTTTAATGACTGAATTATAATAGATCCATTGGAAAACACTTACAGGGATGAAGAAATACTATCCAAGATGTATTTTACTCCATATTGGAAATAGGAGGGGAAAAAAGCTCACTCTGTTTTTCTTCTCTTAAGGGGTCAACAATTGCTTTACATTTATAAGAGCAAATCAAAGCAATGGTGAAAATGGATAAACAAATTTTTTTTTCACCTAAAGAAAAGCTTGGCTAGTTAAAAAATGAACATGGGTAAATATATTACTGAAAGATCACTTATGGAAGCATTTATTTCTCCTAAAAGGCATGCAAATTCAGGCACAATCTACTTGCAACAGTAGGTAAACAGTATATCCTGGTAAAATGCTAAGAAAGTTTTTTAATTGCTGGGAATCTTTTTCTTTTATGAAAAAACTTTCAGATGAGTAGAGTTAGGTGATCCCAGTGCACCATTCATGGTAAAAAAAAAAAAAACAACAAACCAACCAAACAACAAACCAACCAAACCAAACAAACAAGAAGATGAATTACATGCACAGCGGTAGAGCCTGGTTACAGAAATTCAATTACAATCAGCACCATTTTACTACCCTCTAGCTGTCATGGCACAACAGCATTAAAAACAGGTGAAGAGAGGCAATAAGCTGTTGTATCAAAAATCATAACGATGAATCACAGTACATCAGAAGTCTCAGAAATTTAAATAATCTGAAGATGCCAAGCAGAATCTTTTTGTTGAGGTTTTTTTTTTTTTTGCTTTTCCTTGTTAACACAGCAAGAATCACTGCATATTCTCTTTGTCTTTTTATCATGAAGAAAACATTAAAAAAAGCATTTAAAAAACATAAAAAGTGAATATTTCTATAAAACAGAATGGCCAGGTGTCCAAAAAAAGAACATGTTATAGCATCAGATATCCTTAAGCAACCTGTACAATGTTGTCTTACCGTTTGAAATACTAACAATAAACCTTCAGAGTGTGCCAGCTGGATGAAGAAAAATAATTTAACGTATATGGAGATACCTGGTTTGTTGGAGTGTGACAATTACACAAAGATAACAAAGGTTTTGTTACACAAACATCAGGTACTAATACGCCATCAGAACAAAAACATCAGAAGGACATTCAAATGATGTAAAAGCCTGCAGATTCTCCAACTCTATCTCCATTAGATGTCCAGGCTAAGCATTTTAGGAGGCAGCTACGTGATAAAGCAAGAACAGGCTGATGCAACCTGCAGACTCTCTCCCTCCGTCATCCACATCAGAGACGAGTACAGAACACGCTGAGCCCTCCCTCTAAAACCCCCAGCCCATGTTTCTTCTCCGGAAAAGCCAACTGCTACAGTGGAGGGAGCCCAGCTGGGATCATGGCCCTGCCTGAAAAATTGTGAGGTTACCAGGAGCTGGCAAAAGCTTTTAGCTGTTTCAGATTAGCTAATTCAGATACTGCCCCAGGACCACATATTTCTTTTTGCCATTATAATATCTGATTGGGCATTCTGGAAATTAAGTACTGATTCTGATCAACATGAACTCCAGTGCCTTCAAGAAAAGATTATTAAAGTTCTTGTATGATCAAGATGAGTCCATAAGATGATTCCATCAAGTCTTCTGAAATGTGCATACTTGGGGGGAAAGCCCCAAGTAACCCAATACCAATATTTGCCCCACTGACAGAACATTTGCCCAGTAGCACATTCTTCAGACAGGAGGAGAGAATTCAATCAGAACCTCACTGCTCTGAGGAGCACAACCATCTCCTGACCTTCAGGGCAAGTCAAAAAACCTACCTAACTAGCTCCTGCCTAAAGGAACATGGGGATAAAGATTTTTCTGTGATCAAGGAATTCTCTTCAAATCTCTTGATCTGACAGCATGCAAAGTACTTATGTTTACTCTGAAATTTTCAGAATAGGGACCTGGATGTTTAGTGGTGAAAGATATCCTCATCAAATTAAAAACTGAAGATATGAGAAAAACCCCCACTCAATCCAAAAAAGCTAGAAGCAAGTAACAGCAGATCATATTCCTTATTTTTAAAAATGGGAAAATAAACCTACAGGGGGGAGGAAAAAAAGTTTTGCCCCAGTATCATTAAGACCAGAGCCTGTGACGCTCCAAGTAGACCTGCACTATGCAAATAAGCCAAGTGCAAAATAGTTCCTAGTGCAAGAAAGAGTGGCAAAATTCACATCCTGGTATGCCAGGTCTTATTCCCACCCAAGCCCCACAGTACAAACAATAATTGCATTGGTTTAATTCAAGGTTAATTTTTAGTTAAACTAGTGGGAACATCCATTCCTCATAAATGTAAGTTTATTTATACAATTATAGTTCAGGCTAATTTCTCACAGTTTTAAACTAGAATTATCTATAACACGTTTTAAAGGAATTAAGTTCTCTAAGGACTCTACCCTAGTTTAATGAATTAAATTCAATTCCCCATTCACTTAAACTGAAGCAAATCTGGTACCCAGGCAAACTAAATACAAATAATACCCTGCAGGCCAGAAAACGGCTAGTGAAAGACAAATCCCTGCATCATGACACCGATTAGTTAACAAAGGCAACTGGTCCGTGAAACGTCTTTATGAACAGTCATTTCAGCCTGCAGGTTGGTATTGGAGCAACTCAAAGGAGCCCTCCTCTCCTGTACACAGCACTCGCCAGCAGTTACTGCAGCTGCCCATACAGGAGTGTTGTGATCGCCTAAGCTGTCCCATGTCCTCAATGTGGCGGTGACTCTTCTGCCCTCACCCCGCTGAGCTGCTGCAGTGGCTGAGCGTGAATCACACGGCTGCGTAAGCTACGCAACGCCGTTACTGCATCTTCACATGTGTAAACTGCATCTCTTTCAAAACATCACCACTCAAGTCATTAGATGAATTGTACCCTCATGTAATCCATGCAAAATCAAAGTCAGAGCCATGAAAATGAGTGAAAGACAGGGAAGCAAACTCTGTGGGATAAGGAACAGGAATTAATAGTGAATGAGGAGGCTTTGAAATATGCTTACCCTCAGTGCATCACACACACTACCTCTGCATAGCAGAGGGTTCTCTTCTTTTACATACATGCAATTTATACTCTTGAAAAAAATACTTCTAAGCATTTTTCAGAGAACTCTTACATACTGTTTATCTCCTTTCATTATCACTTCTTGAAAAATATGGCTCAGAGAATCCCAGGTTTGCACAAGTGTGAATCATGACGGCTGAAATCTCAAACCAGAGCTGACCAGGGGGTGTTCCTTCTAGCTTGTATTATTCATCCACCACACACAGAAGTGAGTCTTTATCTCAGAAATTACAATGCAAAGCATGAGAAAAGAATGACGGTTTTACAAAATTACTGATTAACTAGCAACCTGTCAATAGCAATGGAGAGAAGAGTACATGAGCATTCACCAGTGAAGGATATTTAAATAAAAAAAGAGAGAAAGAACACACTACAATCTTACCTGAGAACAAAAGGATATTTCTTTAAAGCTTTTTTCAATTGCTACTTTTTTTGTGTCAGGACTGATAAGGTAAACTTCAGACTGGCCAATCTAAAGAGAGCAAAATAAATAGCAAGATGATAACAAGCAACATTACACTTCCCTTTTGTCTCTCTATAAAAGTGTTTCTTGGACATAAATCTCAAAATGTTTTCTACCTGTATATTTAGACCAATTAGTGTATTATTACCAGAGAGAATAGTGAAACAACATTGATTTGGCTTTCAGAGCTCTGCACACTACTGAACTGAGATTTAGTTTCACATTTGAGGCAAGAGACTGAGAATAGGGCTTAATTAGATGAGAGTAATATTATACTGCAAGTAACTTACTTTGCACTGAGAAAATATACTCACACTCCCTTTTCTTATTTTCTGCAGGTTTGGCACACACCACATTCCCAAAAGCTACTTAATTAAATTGTCCTAAAATTTAAATCCAAGTGTGTGCCTCTACCTGTATTCCATCTAATTTTTTTGGGGTGGGGGGTGGGGTTGTATTTATTTAAGACACACATAGCATTTAATGTAAAGTCTTTAAATCAAACTACAAAAATGAGCTTACTGGTGTATATTTGCTAACTTAATTTAATTTGTAGGCCATTTGTATAGCAATGTTCCAAAAGCTGATGCTAGCTTTTAATGGACATAGGGCATTTTTAAGGTGAAACCGCTGTTTCCAATTTTTCAGCTTCTGGCAACCTCTTTGTAACGTTTTAACAGATAAAATTTAAATTCCTGAACCAGGTCAGAAGAGTTGGCAGATAACTCATCCAAACATTTTTAACACCTCATATACCAACCTCTGCTGCAGTCCTGGGAAAAATCCAGGTGAGAACTTCAACCAAGAGAATACAAACATTTTTTTTCCTCTGGATAGAAGTTACTTCTATGCATTTCATAGTTAGCCACACACAAACTGATAAGCAAAGGTGAAAACGTGTGCATGTTGCATGCATACTGTTACTTAGAACCGTTAGCTGAACACAGGGGACAGCTAACCAACAAACTCAGCTCTGCCACGAGCTGCTAGCTTGTGGATACTAGAGGCACAAACCACAGTTACTTCCTTATATTCAGCTGAATTTAGACTGGCTGAATAGCAAAAGAATACAACTGTGCATACTAAACAGTATTTTCCCAGGCAAAAAGCAACCCAAGATAGAAAGCTGGATCAGCAGAGCCCCACAATTTGGAAATGATCCTGTCAGCAGGTGACTGACTTTATATTCAGGTGAAGCTGCACGTGTCTTCAAAAACTGTTGCATCTATTTAATATAAATTAAAAATGCACTCAGTGGAATAAGAGGATCTGGACCTAAAAAGTCCATCTATAATCTCCCTATCTCTAAAAATATGTGCCAGGAATCAATAATGGAGTCAGGATTTGTTTAAAAATCAGGCATTATTATAAAGGGTGTCTTTATTTACTGTGTGAAACACATGCTCAGGGGAAGAAGGTAAACATGGAATCTTTTACTGGAGCACAAAATTCCTCTCCACCTTCTTCCACTTCTCCCTCTGATGCCAGCCTGCCATGACTAAACAGAAGTTTAATATCAGGTATAGCTAAGTATATCTCTTTCTGTGTGTTAATTTTTACAGACTTTGCAATTTTTACACTTTGGCAATCCTACTTAAAGCAGCACTTCTCTTTTTCTCCAAAAAACCTGTTGTAACTGCACCCACTCCACTGTGTTCATGTCCTTAAAAACTCCCAGCCCCAACAGTAGCTGACAGGTTCAAGAGGACCTTATGATGGCCAGCCACTGCAATATCAGCTCCAGGTTTGCATTATGTTCATAAGATACAAGATATATAAAATACGTAATATTACTTATCTACCATGAAGATTATATGAGGAACAAATAACACATTCCTTGTTTCTCAGGTCTTGAAACATACTTTTGCTGCTCCCCTATCAAGGCAAGTGCATTGCTAGCCACACAAAGGTAGGACAGGAGGGGAGGCAGGTGTGGAGTAGCCTAGAAAGTTACTGCGCTACTCTACCATTACACAGACATGTCGGCAGCAGGAACACCTTCAAGAATTATGCTGCTTATCATGGGACAAAGTCTACTAGCTCACAGTCATGCTTTAGTCCTTCTGCTCTAGTTATAGGTAACTCATTCACCTGGAAGTCTATTTCTTCTCTTACTAGTTAGTGTAACTGTACGTGTCATTTTGCAATTGTAAAACTACCTAGTAACTCGCTGTAGCTTTCTAAAAGCTGTCTTTTGAAGCCCAGTGTTTCAGGTAGTGCTGTTTTAAACTATTTAATGTAAACTAATTTTGACTACGTAAAACAATTTACACTGGCTGGTAATGCCTTCTAGAGAAATACACGAGTTAAGTTCTGATAACAGCAATTAAGTTACTAAAGAAGTAACTGCCATCTGTCAGAACATCTGCTTTGGTGTTTGCCACTCCAAATTCTGAGGTGTGAAAACACCACCAATAGCTGCAAATCTTGCTTTACCGTAAACAACATCGTCCGGTTTTCTGCAATGTCTGTTGGCTGCACAACACTGTGTCCATAGATAAGTTGACTTTTAAGGTTCAGTGAAATTGCATCTTCTTCAAAAGACTTGACAAAGCTGTTACTCCTATGGCTTCCCTCTTGCAAATCCTTCTTAAAAGCAAAGGAACGAAGCCCAGGCTGAGAAAAGGATTTCCTAATTGGCCTTTTCTCCTCCTCTTCACTGACCAAGGGCTGGAAGACAGACCGAAATTTGTTGCTGAAAGAGAAGCCTCCAAAGTTATTGGCAGTTTCATGTTGTTGGGACGATGAGTTGCAATCTGATTTTTTTGTACAACTTGCACGATTAAATTTCTCTATGCATTCATCTATGAGTGCCGGAGGTGCATTTTTATGTGCTACTGTCACCCGTCCACAGAAGAGCACCTCAAACTTTTTGGCAAAAGGGTCTTCAACGTCTGAGAGATTATTCTGAAACTCTTCTTGACGAGCAATTTTTCCAGCTTGACGAATAGAGCTTATAATCTCAGGCACCTACAGAAGAGGGGAAAAAAAAATACACAACATTAGCAACTAGTGCTTTATGACAAACAAGTTACAACACTAAGAGGTGCTCCCTGCATTTTTCTGGAGTGACTAATTTGGCTTTGTTTTCTGAAAAACCACTTGAATTGATCATGTATTTGTCCAATAGACACATTATAAAAGTTAAACACTGACTAGCTGAATTGCTCATTTGTCTCCCTGCCAGGAGTTCACCATCATCAACATGTTGTCAGAAGAGCTTCATCTCTTGTAACGCTGTGAGTTTTCAGTACAACTTTTGCACCCAAAGGAACCAGTATAAAGTGACAAGTTCAAACTCAAAATGAAAGATAAAAATACTTCAGAAGGCATAAAAGAAGTCACAGACTAATTAATTGGGAAAGTTATTTTGTTGTTATGGCTGTTTGGGTTTTTTTTTAAACTGTAAGGAGCTGTGTTTTTTACAGAAACACATTCATTATTTTAGATATTAATTTTTATTCTAGCATGCCAGATGACACTCTCAAATAATATTACCTCTACAGACAGTATCAGTTGCAGGGCATTTGTACAAGAAAGCAGTCTGCTACAGCCCACAGAAGCTGTTATTATAAACAAAACCCAAACTGCCATGTCTGATACTGTTATAAGGTAGGAACATGCATATTCTATCTGCTGAGCCGCTGCACGGCCGATGCTTGGTGACGTCCCACTGCTTTGACTGACCTTGGAGATTAAGGTTCTTCTGCAGTATGTGCTGCTGCCATCATCTACAATTATAACAGATAATTCTGCCAACTTTTTAATACTCCCTAATTACTTTGAGAAAAATCCATGCTAAGTGTGCCAGTTTCTTGACAAAACAAATTTCTTCTGGCAATATCAACTGGAGCTTACTTACAAGTATTTGGTTGCCGATAGTACAGAAGGAAGTCCAGGAGACTAAAACAGCAGCCCAGAAAAGTCATCTCGCCTGTGAGAAAAGGCATCCCTAAACCTAAATGATGCTTTGGGGATCTCTGCCTTTTTCAGAAATTTCTATGGTTATCTAATGGCTTAAGCCTAATGCAATAATGTAGATAAAACAACATAGGAAACAGCAAAGGACTTAAGAGGGAAAAAAAGGTTGAACAGTGAAAACTGAACAGTTATACTGTGGGTGCTCATAAAGACCTCGGTAGGATTCTTTTTATAAACAAGGAAACACAGATCTATAGATAGATATAGATAGACAGATAGATATACACACAGACATAGAGCTAGTGGATTTAAGACAATAAGTAACAGATTACAAAATAAATAAATAAAACAACTCAGGAAGCATTACCTCACCCTTGAGGGCAAGGCATGAGACATTAGCTAATCACCCAGCAAAGACAATGGGGGAGAGGTAAGAAAAGCAGGGTCATGACTTCACAAGTCTGTTCTCAGCTATGTCATGGACCAGTCGGAAAGTCTTGGGCAGTGTTGTGCCTAACATTTTAATCATATACAAGAAGAATGTAAGGGTATAACAAATCTTTTTTACCTCAAACTGTATGCATTTGCTCCACAGTGAGCTCAAGGTTCACCTCAGTTTTATTTACCTAATTCTCCTTCAAAGAACTGATTTTTAGTCATGTAACATACCAGGATGACAGTGAAACATAGAACTCTATTCTACCTGTATTTCAAGCTGCAAATGCTTTATCATTTTCTAATAAACACATTTGATTCTTGTGGGAGTGTCTGGACTCACCAGCCATAGACAATTTTACTTCTGAGTTGCCCAGAATACATGCAGAGACCTGCGAGCCCATCTCTGCTTTTGCTGAGGCTGCAGAGGTGACAGCAAATGAATGAAGTATTTCTTGGAAAACACTCATGTTGTCAAAGCCAGGAATGTCAGCCCCCACCCAGGTCAACCGTGCCACCATCTCAGCCAGGGTTAAGCTCCCCCAGCAGTGCAGGTGATGCAAGGGTTATAGCTGAGCTAAAGTCCAGAGAAGACGTTAGGAATCCATCACAGATGCATGGTTATTGAATTTGATTTCTTCAATGTTTTTTTGTTATCAAACACCTTGGACATCGACAAAATTGCTATTCAGCAGTGGCTGGACTTCACGTACAGACAGTAGTTAAAGAAACTGCATCACATGGAATTGCTTTGCAGTAGTTAATAAACTTCATGTTTGGGGAGACCTCACGGGCCTGTTGATGAAAATCAAGGGGAGTATTTAATTATTTATTTTCACACATGCTAAGGCTTGAATTATGTCATTTATTAGTAACAGCTGGCTTCCGTACTACACTTACTGAAAAACACTGACTCCTCTGTTCCTGCTTACTAAACTAAAAAAATCCACAGCCTGTTACTACCATTTTATTACTTCTGATTAGGCAATTGATACAGCAATGCTCTAGCAGAAGCAGCAAATCACCACCTCACTTTCTTGTGACCCTTACATATGTTAAACATTCATCTCTTTTCATTAGTAAAGACAAGATGACATGACGAATGAGAAAAAAACCAAAATACATTATTTCCCTAGAACTGTTCTTGGTCTGATGAAGATCTGTGCTCTTTTCATCTACTTGTACTGTTCCAGGCCTTTTACGCAAGTATCTAGAAATGAAGAATCCACACGCTCCTGTGTGTCACTGGACCCTGGCTCCCTCAGCAGACTGACCTGGATGCTGAGTACATGAAGATCAAGTAAACGTTTGTTTGTTTGGTTTTTTTTTAAAAAAAAAGAAAAAGAAAAAATATTCTGTGAAATGTAAACAGGTATAAAATATAATGCTTTCAAATTCTATCTTGGCAAATGTTTATTAACCACAGCTGGAATTCTTCCAGATTAAGCAGCATGCCACTGGGCAAACAGTAACCACACCTTTTGCAAACCTCCAGCAATTAATTAAGATGCAAACTGAATCAGGTTTTATGGCTCTTCAATTTGTATCAAAAAGCAGCAAGGATCAAGTTGCTCCTGAATTAAGTTAATGCTGCTAGGTGTTTATTAAAGTTTGGGGGGTTCTTTCTGTACATACGAAAAATTTGTCTTTATTGTAAGGGTGGCCAGATGCTGGCACAGGTTGCCCAGAGAGGTTGCAGAGTCTCCATCCGCGTAGATAGCAAACCCTGACTGGACACAGTCCTGAGCAACCTGCTCTAGGTGACCCTGCTTTGAGCAGGGGGATGAACTAAATGACCTCCAGAGGTCCCATCCTATCTCAGCTTGGTGACTTAGATACCAACATCTCCTATACAGACCTAAGGGTAATTGTGTCTACTAACCTGAACTTGCCAAGACAGTGGGGGAGGACTGTTGCACACATGTACAATTTCTTCCTGCTGCACAGATTCTCTTTTCTACCACACTTCCATTCTTAAGTGTTTTCTGACTTGTTTCTCGGTATAAATATGTAATTAGTGGATAAAGATTATTTCTGTAATCACAAAAACAACTGCTGATGACTTAAAATTATTCCCTAAACCCACAAAACTAAGTATAGAACAACAGTTTAAGCAACAATGAAACTTTACCAAACCCAGAACATTGGCTCAGAGCGATGAGAAGGTAAACAGGACTGGTGAACAGAAGACACTACTGAAATGTATTAGGAAAAGTTTTTGTATTTAGAGTGTTTGAATTAGATACACAAAAAAAAATAATGTATCTATAACCATTAAAACTAATACCGGACTGCTGTGATTTTTTTTTTTCCTCTTCTTTTTAAGTACACCATGTTATTTCTGCTATGATGAGAATGTTTACTTTGCAGAGACAAAGCAGGGAACTGAAATCCTGAGTCTTCTTGTGACTTGACTCTTGGGTAATCGAGCAAAACACAAACCAAGACCTAGAACTTCCTAATGCACATTAGTCTGTTACTAGACAAACAGCTTCTACGCCATGCACCTAATCATGAGAGAAGGTAATCATTTTTAAGCATGCACAGGTTTGCTGCACCTGAAGAACAAGGCAAAAAATTCCCTTCACAGAAAGAGAAGCTGCAGTTGCATTTTTTCCCATGCAACCAGAAGTCACCCTGTAAGTTTTATATAAAAGCAAGCAGCAAGATGTCAATGTCTTTAGCCTGTCAGCGGATTTGAGAAAGAGTGAGAAACTATTCTAATAAAAAATGCCCAGTAACAGCTGAATGCAACAGCTGCCTTTTGGTAAACAAGATCAGACTAAAGAAGATTCCCTATTACTTTAATCCACAGTAGGTAGGAAAGCAAACCTTGCCACAGAAAAAAGAACTGTTAACACATTGACTGGCCAGGACTGGGTGGGGGGGGGAAGGAAAAAAAAGGAAAAAAAAGGGATGATTTATGAATTTAGCTGCTACACAGTTCTTATACCTTCAGTATAAACCTACCAGTCCCTTAATAAGGCTTCAGGTCAGTGAAGGGCTCAAGCACCAGCGTAACTATTTCAATGGAGTAGGTGGTTTTGTTTAACATAAGACAGAGCTGTGTTGTCAGGAATTGGTCTTATACAATATACATCATAAATTCTTGGAGACTGAAAACCATTACAGTTAGATCTTGAGTTGAACCTCAGAAGGTCTCACACCACCCCAGCTGGAATAGAAGCTTAAAAATCTTTCACAAAGTTCTTGAAACAAGTAGATGTTTTGATTAAGTGAGTTTTGCCTGCCTACTCAAGTATGAGTGGACATCTGAACTATTTTTAAGTGGTTTTAATTGCCTTTTTTTCCTGACCATAGCAGGCTCAATAAAATATGTCAAGGAGTCCAACATACTGTTTGCTGTTAATACCTTTCCTTCTCTGTTTTAATAGAGAGTGCTGCTACAGGACAAACAGGGTCCACGGCTATGTATCTTAGGAAAAGCCATCTAGTTGTATCATGACAGATAGCAATATTTTTGTCACCCATAAGGTATTTATAATCATAGAATACTTTCTAAAAGTAGGAGAACAGAAGAAAGGAAAATAATTTTTGCGACTTACATACAGCAAAGTATTTATTTCCATTTTTAAAAGACTGCATAAAATCTTTTATTTCTGTAGCTTGATATGTACTAAAAAAAAAAAAGCACTTGGTCTGCTTCCAGCACACTTCTAGCGGAACAGTTGCTCAGAAATAAAACAGAGATCAACGCTTCCCACCCTTATCACTCCTTAAACCCGCACTAGCAGTCAACTAACTTTTTTGAAGAGTTTTCTCCACTGAGTGCACTTAAAGTTTGGCATTTTTAGATCTAAAGCATTTTAATTTATAGATTTCAGTGGGATTTTTTTTTTTTTTTTAAACTGAGATACCGCACAATTTCTCCTGTCAGAATCACAGAGCAATTTAATTTGGAAGTGACCTCTGATGGTGCAGCCCCCCACATAAAGCAAGGCAAACTTTCAAGTTTGAAACTTAACTTCGATGAGATGCTGGGGGTCCCCATCCAGCTGAGTTCCAAGTAACCTCAACGACAGGGCCCCCACAACTTCCTCCTCCCAACAGGAAACTTACAGCTGTCAGAAAAAGAAGGGCAAGACACAATCGGCTGAGATTTCTGTTGCGAGAAGTCTTGCCCACTAGTTTAACCAGAGAACGAACTAAAAACTTGTAGCACGAAACCACAGTCTTTAGTCTCTCACTGAAGTAAAAATAGTTTTCATAGTGACAGAATTTCCCTTATTCCTTGGCATTAGTAGAAATTCAAGGTAGAAAAGAGTAACAAACAGATCAAGTTAATTTCCATTTCAGTGAAAGACCTTTTATACTTGGGTCTTATCTCAAGTGTTTTCACAGGGTTTTTTCTTTTATTATCTTGGAGACTGCTCTACAGCCTCCTACGCCTTGCTGACTTTTTCCAGTCATTAACTTCAATTCTTGTTTTCAAAATTTTCACCCCTTGACTCCTAATCGACACTTCTATGGAATACTTTAATTAGCTTTCTCACTTTGCTATTTTTTGACTTTTATGCCTCCCATAAAGCCACTTTCAAACCAAGATTTAACTCAGAAAGAGAAGCAGAAAGTTTATAGATCCTCCAGTCCCTGGATGATGACCATCTGCAAGTTCCTATTGGTTTGCTCTGTTTTTCCATGCATAATTAATGCACCATAGGTAAAGCCAAAGGGAGATTCTTACCACCGGCTCTCTAAGTGCTTAAGATCAGTGGGTGCACAGAGAGATAGTTCACCTTTACTCCATGACTTCATGCCTCAACACATATGATCCAAAATTTTGCTGCTGTATCCTTGCTGTTCATAAACCAACTATGAGCCGCGCTGCTCTCAGCAGCTTCACCATCTGCGCATGTTGGTCTAGCTCATTTCTCTTTACAGTACCTAAAATGCACTAGGTGCCTCACTTAACCAGAGAACTTGCGGGTATCTTTTGAGAAAGGAGAACAAGCCAGAGCAAAACCAGAGGGCTAGGAGGGTAGCCAGGCTAGCAGCCAGCGTGGCTAACCACACCGCAGGTGTGCTGCTTGGGAAGGACTATGAAACCAGACCTGCAAAGGCAACGCAGAGATGTCGTTTCAACCTTGATAAGGGAAAGCTCAATGGCTGAATAATATCGCCACAGACCTATGAAATGAAAAGCTATCATATGTGCATGTACTTGCAGGCATGGTTTGCTTAGTTAGATCTCAATGGGCATTATACAGAGAATGGGATAAATGAGGGCAATGGGGCTGACTCAAATTTTGCAGGGATGTAGGTAAGAAGCTGAAGAACAAGACTGCGCTAAAATTAATAGGATATTCTGTGTGGGGCAGAAGAGAGTCAGCTATTTAAACCCAGTTCTTTTTGACTTGGAGCATGGTGCATGAGTGACACCAGCATCCTCCAACATGTCTTTAACACAGTAAGCACCAGTAGAGGAGCTTCAGGTAGCCAACACGTACTCCTACAGTTTACACATTATTATAAAAAGCCATAAAGTTGACTTGACCTCCCACGTACATTGAGTGCTGCCTCCAGAAGTTTGCTAAGTAATACAGACTGATGCCACAAGTACTGTATGCCCCTTTCACAGTATCACATTCCTTTTAATCTCACAGACAAATCTCAGCTCAAGAACCTTCCTCATGACCCTTCAGCTAGATGGAAAAGGTTAAACATTTTGCAAAGTCATGTGAGTTGGAGAGCACTCCATACAATTTAGAGAGGCACAAAAAGGTTTTCTTTCCTTTCCAAAAAAACAATGTTTACAATAATCTCTAAACAGATTCTGCAAATAAACTCAGAAATAGAACATAATTGTACTTGGTGTTCTAGTGAAGCTGGACTGCTCTATTTTGTGATGGTACTTCCTCCCCAAGAGAGATGCATCATGTTGCTGATACACTTTAAGCTTTTCTTTCACATGCTCTCAAAACACACCTTACTTGAAGCCCAAAATACAACAAAACCAGCTACTCTCCATAAATAAACCACCATGTCCCAGATTGCTTCTTACTTCTGGACCCCTCCCCAAGAAAATGCATGATCCAAAGCCAAACTGCAGCTGGCGAAAGGCCTCCATGGCCTTTTAGCGCAGCTCTGAATGCAGTGGCACCTGACTGACTCTGAAGCAGGTATTCCTTCAAAATCTAATTTTGGGAAGCCTATTATGTATTCTGCTCTATATCTGGAGGGTGTTCATTAATTCATTTTTAATTAATTTCTTTTTCCCTAGCCCCCTTACGTCCTAGCAATACAAACCATTTTTTCGTCTTAGATACTGTTTCATCAGCTCCTCCATTCAGTAAAATAAACTTTTAAGCAACAAATGTGAAATAAAGCAAGTCAACATATGTTTCAGAAGTGCATTAACATCTTCACAGTGTTATCTTCTCCATCTTTTGTTTCAAAGTTTTATTTTCACAGAATTCCGTAAATGAAAACAGTGCTTGAAGACATAACAGTGGTTACTGGTCATACCTGCAGGATTCCTGGCTCACATTTTGCAAGGTGACTATCAAACAAGGAGGCAGTATCTGTTGTAAAATAGTAGGTAGAAACATCTGTGCTCATTCATTATCAACACAGATTAAATTTTTCTTTTGGAGGGGGGGGGCAGGAGGGGTATGTGTGTGCAGATTGCAAGCAGCTCCCTTCACAGGGTTGAGACAGGCCTGGGGCTGAGTTGGAGGCTAGGGGTGGGAAGCAGGAGGAATCCTGTTCTTATTTATAAATGGAAAAAGACAGCAACGGTATTTGAAAGCTTTCTTGGGGGGTTAAGGGGGGAGTTGTTTATTGGTGTGGGGGTTTTTTTAAACTGAAAGGCAATAATGGGGTTTAAAATAGGAAAGAAGTTACTAAGATCATTTTGGGGAAAAAAAAAAAAAAAAGATATTTATCAGATTAAATTCCAATTGTACAACAGGTGACAGGCTCTCTCCCAGTCTCAAGCTTCTGTCAGCGTTAAGAAAATTGGTACAACCAGCAAACTAGTGGCTAGCTAAACAAACAAAACTAAATATAACTTATTTTCAGATGGCATAAAGCCTCAAATTGTTCTGCCCTTTTTAGCAATATCCAACTCCAAACAAAAAGGGAGGAAAGCTCCAGTTGTGATATGTGTTCTCATTACAACTGCAGTTATTTCTGATACAACCTTCTTAGACAGCTGATCCAAACGTGTTAAAATCCCCCTCCCCCCTAAATTAATTTTAAGGTTTTCACAAGGGAGAAATCATCCTATGAATGGTTTTGATTAACACGATACACAAGTCAGCTCTACCTGCAATAGAGTAAACCACCATCTCTCTTACTCTGACAACACAGTCAGACTTCCTGATGGAAGGGACAATCCCACGGTCCTTCTCTGTAGACCTGCTGGGGAGGAGGGATGGGGGGCAGGGAGGGACAGATGGATGACGTTTTTCATGGTAAGAATTCTACTCAAACATTAAACTTATGAAGGCCCCAAGGGAACCGGAGTACAGACGCTGATCAGCTTTTTCCAGCATTCTGCCTGACTGGTATAACATGTCGATGAACCAATCTGCTCGTGGATGAGCCTGTACTTGCTGCTTTGTCGTGTAGTAGTAGCTTTCAGCTGCCTCAGGTCAACTCACAAAAGAACAGGATGGGAAAGTAATGGTTGAACATCCCATGAAAACTACCCTGACTTCCACTTAAGAAAAGTGGTTAGAATTTAGTTCACCAGTTTTATTCCTTTTTGGATGTAAACCAAATGGTTACTCATGTCTCGGGACTTTTTGGATTACCGTGGGTTTTTTGTAAAATATACCTTCTAGCAATGGCTTCTCATCAGAAGGCGTAATGGGATTATTCAAACTTGTCAATTAACTACATACTTCTATGAAATCCACACCTGTGGTTGATACTGTTTATATTCATTTTTTTTCTAAAATACATTGTAAACCACCCAAAATAACAATGTAATTACTTATGAAAATTAACTTCCTTTGAACACAAGGTGTTTGCCCACCATTGATTCCTACATGAGTGGTGGTCTTAGGATTATCTACACATTTTATAGTACTGTCAAAGGTTAATTTATAGTTTAATAAATTTAAAGTTTAATGCTACTGATTTTTACCAGGCATTCCTAATGTATATTGCATTCAATGTAATGGAAAAAAAGGAAGAACAATACAAACAATACACCTAAATAGCCCTCAACTTCTAGCAAGACTCTTATTACATAAGAAGCATATATGGAAATTGTTAATAACCTGCAGAATTAGACTGTATTTTGAAACAAATGACTCACAGGAAGTTTACTGACCTCCCGTGATTCACTAAGGACTATTTACACTAAAACATTTATCATGTAATTTGAATGAAAACCAGTCAGCTTTCTGTGAAGAAATTAAGCTACAACAGGACAGGTCATTTTTTAACTCTCTTGGAAATAGCTGTTTTCAAGGACAGTCCAAAACACATTGCTTTCCTAAGGATAATTTGCATTTACTGGAAGCTATCGATGCAATGTTGTTGGGAGCAAAGGGAAGATCAAGCTGTTTACTCAAGATCCCCTCCGTTAAGATATAATCAGATCACATTAGGGAAGTTTGCCGACTTTTCCTCTAAAGAGTCAAGGATGACTCTCCTAAAATGTCAGTCTTCCCTTCTGTTAAAAGAGAAAGCTGTCTTAAAATTTTACCGTAGGTGAAAGTTCAACTTTTCTGTATTCTGTTCTTCCTCTCAGATCCAGATTTGACAAAGATCTTGAAAGAAAAAAAGAGCGAGCTTGGAAAAAGGTGTTTTTGTAGAGCGGGGGAGGAGGAGGGTTATAGACTACGATCTATCTGGCAGTCCTGCACTATCATCCTACACAGCACTACTTCGCTTGTCATGCTTTCGGTCATCTTAACCAGATCTCATTTCTTCAGTTAAATGTTGGCATCTTCACCTGCTGTTCTCTCCTCACTTTAACTGCTACAAGGCAGCCAAGCATGCCCCTTGTATTGACAGTCAATAGTGAATTTGCATGTCCCAATACAAACCCCAAGATGTCACTGTCCTTTTTAGAAAAAGCTGCACATTCAGTCCTAAATGGAGAAGAGTTGTCAAAACATAGACAAAAGATGCCATCAAGATAAATGGAGCTACAGGATCACTCCTGAAAGCCATCCCAGAGCCAAGCCAAGGTGCCACCCCAGAACTACCTAAGAACAAGAAGCCAGAAGAAAAGTTTTAGCGGTGCCTCCAGATTATGGAAATGCCATGATGGTTCTCCCTGCTGACAAAAATTCTCATGTTTAAGTCCTGTATCAAATTCACTACATACCTACAATGGCAGACCTCTAGATCTGCAGCCTGTGCCAACAACTTTATTTTGGTCATCTCAGTTCAGCACTATTGCCTGGCCTATGCAGGCACTGCTATCTCAGCAGCAGTGCTCATCTAGGAAAACCCTAGTAACTCAAGAGTAGCAGCTGAAATTCATCCTTCTGTTCCTTCCCCATTAGCCATACTACAGTATTATCAACAATTCTCTAAAGCTACAGTCAGATCATTTACCGGCATCACCTGGTTTATTTAAATAAATGCCATAATAACAGCAACCAGTATCCAAGTCCTACATGATGCCTGAAAGGAGTTTGGAAATACAAATGATGCAACTGATGAACAATAAGAGAAGAAATTCAGGGAACCTCACTAGCTCTCAAAAATTCTTATTCCTATGTAAGAAAGCAATGCAGGAAAAAACAATAAAAAAAAATCACAGCATGGAAAAGACACAGCGCCAGACTGACTGAAAATGGAATACATTCTCAAGATTCCAAAGATATTTGCTAAAACAGTAATGATGCTCTTCCATCACTACAGTCAGAGCAAGCTAGCTGTACCAATGGGAAACAAAAAATTAGAGACCACCAAACAGACCTAGCCTCAGTGCCTTTCCACAGTGTCTGCATGCTAGTGCAATATATGGAGGACTGTGATCAATAAAAAAAAAAAAATTATACCAGTAAGAGTGTATACAAAGACTTTCAATAATACATGTTGGCCCACGATCATGAGCATTTCTAGAGCTCCTACCATTTATTTGTATTATCACTTAATAAATATCAAATTTGATCCACATCGTAGTTTATTCAGTCGCTAATTATAATAAAACACACACAAAACCTCAGAATCTGTTCTCTTTCCAAGGTTATGAAATCACTATTTTTAAGCCTACCCAGCCTCTTCCAACAGTAAATTTTCCATTATTCCTTTTTGTTCTTCCACTCTCCCCCACAAGTTAAGGCTGGGTTTCTTTAGAAAATGGTAAATCAGACAGACAACTACCAAACACTGAACTGCAGCTAAACTGGACAGTTCACGCTGTCACACCCCTTTCAGAGTGACTGAATCCTGACCTTCACAATATTTCCAAAGTATTCTATACTTCTATATTTAAACACTTACTTGCCGAGGAAACCCAAAAGGGAGTGGTGAATATTCAACATTTCTAAAACACAGATGTCACAGACTTACAGGATATCCACAAGAAGCTGGAGGGGAATACAAGGATGATGCTCTACGGGACACACTAACAGACTAGCTGAAGGAAAGCAGTAAGAAGGGAAGGAAAAAAGATCTCAAGGAAACCCTGCTTTTAATGCCAACTTTTTCCCCCCCCAAATTATGTTGGCACTAGGGACTGCTGCTATTTCAGCTACACCTAATATACAAGTGGACTGGGCCTTTTTGTGTGGTTTTTTAAACGTATGTGAAAGCATTATTGAATCTTTAGAAATAACAGAGAAAAAGTGCTGCCTGAATTATAACAGCCTACAATAATTTGTATATGATTCTGCACTTTATAAACAAAACATAGCATCAGCTCCATGAAGTTTGTTCTCATATAAAAGATCATTTTACTTAAGAAGTCTACAAAAGCAGCCTTGGATGACTGTATGTCAAATGGAAATGTCAATTGCTTCCACAGAATGCTAAATCCTACAGGTTATATTCCAGTGGGATTTACCCAAAATCTGAAATTCCAGCACCTATTTTTGGTTTAGGTTCTGGGTAACTACCACCAGAGTTTTAAAGACAGGCCTCTTGTACGTAATCGTCTAAAACTCCAAAGCACTGCTACAAATCTCCTTTTCCATGGCTTGCATCTGAGGAGATTAGAAGCTATAAAAAGGTCCAAAGAAACAAAACCAGCATGAAACATTTAGTGTTAACCATCCAAATTTCCATGACAACGGCTTCAGTGAGCTCACCTCATTGGTACTATAGCAGCAGATCAATGGTCCAGCAAACCTAGAGAGGCAACTCATAAGATCTAATAAAAGTAAGATATTTAGTTACAGAGCTGCTTGAAATAAACACACAAACCCCCCGAAACGTTTGACTGAAAAATAAAGGGGCTTTTTAGTTTAGCTTAGTTTTGCCATTTTCAGTAGCTGGGAGCGTGCCTGCATAGTTATGAGCAAGTTGTCTCTTCTCCCCAAACCTGCAATTTCACAGGATATCTGTACCTGAAAATCCTGTTTGGTTACTGCATATCAAAGGATCCCCCTGGAAAAAACACATGTTTTTGATACAGTGATGACGCTGTAAAGGCTCAAATAGAAGCATTCATATGCGCAAAGCCAGCAACTTTTTGAGTTGGGAAGAAGCTTCCAGGTATTTCAGCCAAGACAAATTTTTGTTTTGTTTTTTAAAATGTGACCGTGTGTGCTTACACACGGAATGGAAGGCAATACGTGTTTTTACGCCCTCTTCACAGTGCTTCAGTTAGTGACAGACAGAAGTCTAGCTCGCAGAAACTCTGGACAAGCTCTTCAGGCCTGAAATTCTCATGAAGCAGTAGCCAAAAGGTCAACATCCCAATAAAACAAAAATTCTCTGATGAGCCCCCAATTCCTTGCATAAGGGCCACCTACTGGAAAGCCATGCATATGCTGTTTGTCTAGCTTCTCTAACTTGATTCCCAAGTATTATATAGGTGTGACTACTTCACTCTTTTAATTTGGACCAGGAATGTGATTGCGAGTAGATTCTCACAATCCACTTCTTGTGTGATGGACTGCATTGTGGAGTTGTCTCAAAGTGCCTGAACTTAAAAGACAGGTAGACGAGGTGCTCAGGGACATGGTTTAGTGGTGGGATGGCAGGGTTAGGTTAATGGTTGGACTTGATGATCTTAAAGGTTTTTTCCAACCCAAACAATTCTATGATTCAAACTGACGTCCATTTAGATAGAACTAAACCTTCATTTTATGATACATTTCACTGCAAATAGGCATTCGGTTCACAGCACTGAATTAGGGCTAGTCCCAAGTAAAACCCACTTCCCTGAACCAGGAACACAACCTGTCCTCAGCACCAGCAGTTTCCCTTGAACAATCTGTTGCTGTATGCTACTTACCAACGTAGATGCAACCTACAGGGGATTTCATCCTGGCTAATAACTGCAGCTTTCAGACACCTGGCCAGCTGATCCAGGAATACTGGCCTGGCCTTTTGGGAACTCGCAGACACAAAAGAAAAGAGCTAGCAAAAACCCAGTTGCTACACTCTAGTCCACCTAGACAGGGGAAAGGTTCCTGAACCTCCCTCTAGATTCTCAGTAAGCAAGAAGTGTTTTTCAGAAAGATTTTCCTTTAAATATCTTACATTAAATTTTTATATTTATGCATTAAGTCATCTCAGGATTTGTTATTGTAACTTGGTTAAAAAGTAAGAGTAACTGAAAACAAATCAGATACAGCTCAGTACTACCTGTGATAGTGATACTCAGTGATAAAACCAATACATGATGCCATTATTTGTTTCAGTTTCTGCTTGCTGAGTTCCAGTTGCTCTTCCCAGCTCTACTGCCTTACCTCCCTGTACAAATTAGTAAGCAAGTTCCTATTTGGCCATGTCTCTTGACATATTTTGTACATCTTTACTGATATGTAAAATACTAACAAAACAGTGACAGTTTTTTTTTCCCTCAGTCACTGCCATCCATGAGTATTTCAGCTTGAACAGTTAAGCTGTAAAAGCTTCTAATTAAAAAAAAATATATATAGCCAAGCTGTAATTCAATTAACAGTGTTTCTATTGAAGATTTACTTGCTAAGTCACTCGTCAACCTCAGCTCCTTCAACTTTAGGAAGTCTTTTAAACCATTTTATTTTTAAATCTTAAGTATTTATTAGTTGGCGCAGTAAAAACATTGCAACATCCCCTTAAAGCAGAGGTTTCTCAGAAATGCTGCAGCTTCTATATTCAGGATGATGGGAAACTACAAACTGAAATTGTCTTGCAGCTCTGTGAGCTGATCTCTGAAGAAAGGGATGCTTTGCCTGACTTTTCCCTTAAAGATATTTCTACTTGGGGAACCCCGAGGGAAACTCCTGCTTCTATGTTCTCAGAAACACCTCTAGTGTGCATAAAAGGCTGTTTCATTATAGTAGCCTTCCAGAAAAGCAGGCTATGATGTGAAACAGTATTTTAGATGATCAAATGTAAAGTAAATAAAGGTAAATTGTGGTGCTGCGCATATATATATATATATATATGGCAACACCCCCTCAAAACTCCTTAGTTGTACCATTCATCTCTGATGGGACCTGGAGTTTTCCCTGATCCTGCAGGATTTATTAATAATTTTGCTATTGGTTCGGCCCAAAATGTATTAACAACATGAAGACAGCTAATAGCATCAATTTCCAGAAACCTTTTCAGCACAGGAAAGCAAACAGGTTTTTACTGGAGCCTGAAAGTTCTGTTTTGAATTGCAGAGGGCAGGACCTGTACAAAACAGCAAGCTCAGCTACCTCGTTGGGCTTGGTTTGTTGTTAAACCTGAAGGTCTTCGTGAACCTGAAAGTAGACACTCATTAGAAATTAATTCAGAAAGGCATAAATGATTCAGGAGAAAAACTTTTGTAAGCTGCAATCTACATCGCCAGGAATTTCACTATGGGAAGCCCTATTCCTTACTAAGCACCTGTAATGTACCTTACAAATGCAGAGGACACTGCCCTGCTACATCTGCCCAGCCACATAAAAGCTGCATGAGCCAAACTGTATTCCGGCCCCCTCCCATCGAATTGGGGACGTCTAAGCAGAGCAGGTGCAATTCAGGCCTGGTGTGCAGAAAAAGAAATGGAAGGATGAAGAATAAAAGCAAACAGCTCCAAAAGGAAAGTAACTGCTGAGTAACAGAGGGGTTTCACCACAGGACTGACTTCATTTCAAATGCTGAGCGCATATTCCTCGGTCATTGCCCAGACCCCCGCAGGGGAAGGTGGGGAGTGACTGGCATACAGAAAACAGCACATTTCAACTGCTTGGCATTTTGTGATAATCTGCATTTATCTAAAAGATGTCAATTGATAACAACATTTTTCCCCCAAACAAAAACTGACCTGGAGAAACACACTAAGCAGCAACCTAGTGTTCTCTGACAGGGACATTGTGCGAACTCAAGCACCAAAACCCAGCTCTGGCAGAAATCTGGACTTTCTCTCTGCTGCGTTGCCGGCATCCGGCCTGAGAGACAAGTGAGGGTCTGTCCCTCCAGCCCTACCCGCAGCCTCAATGGCTTCAAGGAGAGGCATCTACCAGCACAGCCGTGGCATTTGAGCCCTCCCTCCCCAGTGATTCCCAATTCTTCCCTGACACTAGTTCCCTATTAACTCTCTGATTTTTGATACAGTATCCAAGTATTCAAATTCATTTATAAAAAGATTATTGGGGGTAAATCCACTAGCACAAGAAAGGACTGTACACCATAGGATACCACTGCTCTTTATTCATCTCCCCAAATAATTTACCATCTTAGAAGGAATAAGGGCTTAAAAGTGAGACAGGCTTAATAAACTTCAAGGTTTATTGTGCTTTAGACAGTGTTAAAATGCCAGGTTATGAGGGCTTCTTAAGATACCAAACCCCAATTAATTTGGCTAAAATGCAAGTCATTCACTGAGGGATTAAAGATACCCAAAGGTGCTCAACTTTGCTGGAAGCTGTAGGGAATAAAGGAAAAAGGCACATCAGTACAGCTGGAACAAAACATCCTCATAAATGAGTGTGATATACCCTAAAACAGACCAGGAAAAAGGCCAAGATCACTCTTTCAGAACACTCTTAAAAAAGGCAAAAAAGAAAAAAAGAGGAGGGGGGATTTTTCAGGTTTCCTGATTTTCGGTCTTTCATTCCTTCTCACTCTCTTCCAGGAGGCAAATTTATTTCATTTGTAGCTTCTGACCTAAACTAAAAGTAGATTGTTACTCCCAAGCATTCTCCCCCAGAGATCTACTAGGCACTCTATTACTTAGAAAATAGTAGAAATGACAGCAAAACATCAGTAAGATCAATTCAAACACAGCATCTAAGTCATATTAGGATTCCAAGAAAAAGAAGTGTCATTTCCAATATTATTATAACTACTCCTTCAGTAATGTTTCATGCACAAGCCAAGTAACGAACCCTTGCTGCGCTGAACAGCAAAGAAACTTTCTTTTTTGATGCCTTGACAGCTTCCCAATCTGAAGAAAGCTCACAGGCAATTCCGACTCAGCAGTCCTTGGGGAAAAAAAAAACATCCAACCAACTACTTCTTGCTTTGTTATTGGGAATTTTAGAGCATCTATTGTGAATATACCCTAAAATCTGATCTTCCGAGTCAGCTTCTCAGTCCAAGATTAGCCAAGCCAGCTGGGGACAGCTACGTTGTACACCCACCCTTTTCTGCCAGCCCTGGTGGCCCATTCTCAGAGGCTCCTTGGGCTGCAGCAAGAAACCCTGCTGCTCTTGGTTCCCCGCAGGAGAGAACTGGGAGCATTCCCTTCCCACCCACTGTCCTGCAGGAAGCTGACCAGGGTTGATTGCTGGTATGGATCAAAATCATTATAAAAGAAACCTTGATTTAAATAATGCAACCTTGCTTTGCATCTTACCTTGGTTATTTTCTTTATTGGTTCCTTGTTGTTTCATAATCCTTTAGACAAAATAAGCTGAAGCTAAATACAGCTTTTACCTTATATACAGTACTCTTTTTTTGTAACTAGAAAGACACACTATGTATGAATTGCTTAACTAGCTGAGAATCTGAGGTCACATTTACTCAAATTTTCTATTTATACAATTTATTACACTAAGAACTGTTTCTGTTTCTTCAGCAATCAGTTCTTCAATTCTGGTTTCTGTCAAGCTGCTTCTATATAGAAACTTGCATTATAAAATTAATTCAGTTGCAGACAACTAACACTAAACTTTTTTTTTTTTTTTACTTAAACTAAAGCTGTATTAAATATAATTGAAACAGAAATAAAATTACTCTTAACTATCACTGTACTGTTATCTCCTACTAACAAATCAATGGTGTGCAAATACAGCATAAATCAGTAAAAATCTACATTTTTTTTTCATTTGCAGACTGAAAGCTTTGATGTTTGTCAACTCCAAAATAATTTCTTTAGTTTTAATAACACTTATTGCAGTGAACAAAACTGAATATAGACCAAAATATCTCTGTGTATCTACAAAAGTGACTGCATTGTCTACTCACAACAGTGCAAAGTTAGTTTATACTTTCAACAAGCTATGTTTTAAGGTGCTTAGTCAAAGGCCTCCCTGAAGTCAGTTGTCTGACTTCATATAAAACTGTGCAGGAAAAACAGGTATAACTATTCTTTTTTATTTAAATAATTTTAGGAGACTAAAACAAGTCAGTACTTAAGAATCCATTATCCACCAAGTCATCTTTCAAGCGGTTTAGCCAGCATCCATAGGGCCAATGTGGGCAACACCAGCCCACGTAAGACTCAAGCAGGGCTTTATCCTCCAGCCCAGAATGGGCCCCACGACCTGGCCTGGCAGCACCACAAAACTCATCCCCAAGGAGCTTGTGTGTAGGTAGGAGACAAGCTGGGCAAAACAGCACATAAAAAACCTGTAATGAAGACATATTAAAAGGTAATGTTTATACAAACACTAGGGACCAACTTTACAGCATATGGGAGTAAATTACTTCACTTGTGTAAGTATCTGTGGGCCTGGGGACTTGTATGGTGACACTGAGCACTCATGTTACTGGATGGGGGGTTACTCATTTTTAAGTAATAGATGCAGGGGGGCAGCTTTGTTTCGAGGAGGGCAGTTTCCTCCCATTCTGGAATAGGCCACCATCTTATAAAAGGCTTGCATTTGTGTTGGAAGCCTACAGCAGTAGTTCCTACATTTTTACTGATCAGTTTTTGGCAGGCGGGAAAGCTTTCTCTGTTAACAAGCCTCATTTTATATTTCTAAATACACTGCTTTGCTTTCCCTCCCAAATCAGTGCTGATGATTAACGGCCATTAAAAGAATAAAACTAAACACTTGCGAGGAACCAGCATTGCAATAATTAGTTCTGAAAGCCCGGCAAGCACTCCTGAAAGCAGAGTTAGAAGGGTGTTTCTGCAAGAGCTTCTGTTACGCTCTCTAAAACCGCGGCCAAGTCTGTCTGCTACGAGTTCTGCCTTGTACCTCCTCCAAGACTAACTCCTCTCTGACTAGCTGCTTTGTCCAGCTGACAAGTGTACAACGAGGAGGGGAAACGGGCCACCCCTTGGTGCCATCCCCCTCAACAGCATCGCTCATTTTTGACAGCAGCCACCTGCATAGGAGATCCTTGGTGCCATCCCTGAAGTATTTACTCAACAGCATTGCTCATTTTTGACAGCAGCCACCTGCATAGGAGACTGGCATGTTTGTAAAAATCAGCATGGAAATCAACCAATATCATCCCCTCAGATAACACGGCAGATCAGGCCTTATGTCACCCCATGAGACACAGCCACAGTGGTGACAGGAGAGGGAACTACTTTAACAAGCGCTCCACCTGGTAGCTCTTTAAACAGAGAAAAAAAAAAAAAGCGAAGTCGGAAGAGGAAAGGATACACTTCTATTTTTCAGGGCATGGCTAAAATCAAGCAGGGTCCTTTTAAGACAGAACAGAGCACATCCTCTATCTGAGAACCTGAACAAAGGTGACACGGTCACACATCAAGCACTTCCCTCTTACCATCTTCCCCAGGCAGGTATTTCGCCTCTTACACATTGGGGGCAAGGGATGCGTAACAGTGATTAAGCAACTGACCATTTACACCTGGCAAAACAGAAGGGAGAACCAGGTTTTACGTCATCTGCCTAGTAGGCTAGGCTGCCTATTAAACTTCAAGATAAAGTATTTTTTTTCCCCCTGATAACTCCTCCAAGGAACCCCCAATTCTTGCCTATCACACAGCCGTTTCACCCACTTGTCCTCTTCTACACTTTCTACTGTGCCTCAGGATAGATTATCACACACAGATCATTTTAAATTCAGAATGGCTGTTACTTTGGGAAAAAAAATTTTTTTGAAACATCTGCTAAAAACTACATTCTGTATTTCTTTAACCACCTCTACTGCTTTGCATGTGTATGTAGTTTCACGGCTACAGTGGAAAATCCTGCTAGAGCCCTAGATGCGCAGATGTAGAAGCCAGCACACGACACATGCAGCGTCATATTTAAACAAGTAAAGTCTCCCATCAAAAGCTAACTTACTGCTCTTCACAAATTCAGAGTACGACAAAACCCAGGAAAAACTCCAGAACAGTGGGAGTGCAGTTACACATTCTCCAGAGCACACAAGAAGCGTTAGACTTGAGCAGGCGGCAAGACCACACCTTCCGTGCAGTTTTAGTTACGGCTCTGCCCTTCCACAGATCCGCAGCAAGGTAGAAGGGCCGCCCAGAACTGCAGCTTCACTCTTCGCCCCTCAAGCCCAGCCGCACCAGTTTGCCTTCACCCTTCGCTTCGAGCGCTTCTCCTTTCCCCCGGCTGAACAATACAGCAGGGCTCTGCTCCCTTCCCAGCGACGGCGGGCTTGCCTCGGGAGTGAAACGCGAGCGTCTGCCAACTCTTAGGCTGGACTTAATTTCCCGCGAGCGGAGGACGGCGGGCGCGGCGCCGCCTACCTTGGCCACCCAGCTGAACAATGGTGACATCCTGCGGGCTCCGGCGGCGACCCC
>NW_009260073.1:3272588-3304783 GCF_000687185.1 Egretta garzetta
AGCGCGGACAGCCGGCCTCCTACCTCACTGCGCTCCCCTTTTACGTAATTCAGCGCAGAAGACGGATTCGCAACTGTTGAAGAAAAAATCCCACGCGGGCCGTGTAACTTTTTGGGAATACGCTGGCATCGCAGTCATGCCTAACAGTAAAAAAATGAGCAAAAAAACCACCTGTCTGAAACCCCTGTGAAATGTTACATTTCCAGTCAGGCTCATCATTCATCTTAGCTAATGGCATTTGATATCACACACTACCAGCTCTCCTTCCAGACATAAGCCGTCGAGGAAGAGAATTAAAAAACCAGTATGGCACAAATCAATAGCATGCGTGTTCCCGGCAGGTCGAGGGATGTTACCTGCCACCCATACAGGAAAGGTGTTCATTCCTGTTGTCACTCTGGCTGGACTGCCTGTGAACGCACACCCATACCCAGCAGCTGTAGGGCTGCCTGAAAACAACTCATTTTTCCCAGTTTGGAGGAAGGGCTCAGAACTCAAGGAAAAAAAGGCTTGGATTTCACAGGAAATAACCCACTGGGCCCAAAACAAAAAGCCTTTTATTTTCCATCACCTCACAGAAACAACGTGAAGAATTAGATTTGCAAAATCATAATAGGAAAGCATTAGGGTCTGTCTGCACTTTTTCCCAATAAAACTGAGCTGCTCAAAGTTAGGTGTTGAAGTGCCAAAATTCAGCTCTTTGCCTTGCCCAAAGAGACTCTCGCTGGTAACAGTCACCCCACTGGGAGAGTATCCTGCATGTGCTCGCACTTGCATGCTCAGGGCTGAAGGAATCATCTCTGGGTTTAGAGCCAACGCTGTCCCACTCATCTAAGTTATTAGATGTCCACTGGAGTACAAGAGTGACACCCATGCACACGGGCTGGGGAGAAGCAGAGCCAATCTCACAGCTCACCAAGGCAGAAAAGGGGCTCGTTTGGCTCCTGCCCCAGACTGCGTGATCCTACAGCCCTGGGTTTGGTTTACACCAAGCAAACGAGGCAGAGGCTAAGAGAGCTGCACCACCTCCTAATGCTGTGCTGGCAGTGCTCTATTGCTAGCTGTGTGTGTGATAATGGGCCATGGTGGCCTGAGGGGACAACGCAAAGGCAGTTCTTCTCAGGTGGTACCTGCGGCATCCACAGTACCTAAGCATGCCACTTCTACCCGCATCCTCCTGAGGATCAGAGAATGACAAAACAACAAACCAGATTGCTGATGCAGAACTGTAACACCTACCCAGAAAAGGTGGCACCAAACAAAGGACTGCACCAGTGAAGCGTGATATCTCTGTCATGGCCAGCGTGTTGCTGACAGTCTGAGAGTGGAGGTATCCGACTGTTGTGGATGTGTGAGCTGGTGCATGGCAGTGCATACCTGGTCCTGGCCCTGATGCCTGGCAGCACCATGGCCCAGCTGAGCTGGCGGCGGTGGGAGCAGGGAAATCTGCTGCCACCGGATGTTAGCACTGTCTAGCCACATACTAGTTTACCCATCTGTAAAATTCAGTCTTGACCAGTTTTGTTGGCTTTCTCAAAGACACACAGATAATCAGGGGAAGAAAATTGATGTGGGAATTTGAAATCTTTTTCCTGAGCAACATTTGCCAGGGAGCCACAAAATACTAACCAATATGTGCTAGTAAACCAGCATGCAACTTACAGTGACCTTCTCATGGTTGGAGAGCCCAAAGCCTGCCTGCACTTGGTTTTTAATCAACTTACAACCTATGCTACAGTTTCTGGAATTAAAGCCATAACAAATACATTGCATATTTTCATAAAAGGAGGCTAGAGATCCATTTTCTAATAGTTCTACAGGTTAAAATAGAGGTGATTCACAAGGATGGCCAACGGCTCATTCTGTCATTACGATAGTGGCAATGGGCAGTTTGCAGGGATGTTCTGAGCTGTGAGCCCAATACATGATTAAACATGACCGACACTCACTCTGGTGGCGGTCTCTAAGGTTTATTGGCATGATAGAGGGAAGAAATTTTCACTGCTGCTGCTGTTCGTGATGCATAGAGAACATACATGAATAAAGGACTTCTGTTCTCAGGGCTTTAAAGTCGGTACTGTACAAGAACACTAGAAGTAATACCATTTGAAGTACAGAACTGGGCCTGCTTTTATTTCATAGAGCAACTGTGGGCACGAGCAAGGCAGAACATTCCTCATTACGTGCTGCTTATAGTTGTACAGTATATCCACTATTTGGTGGTAGCATTAGAGTTGCATTTCTCCAACACTGACTGTGAACAATATTATTTCTAAGTAATTATTTCTTCCCTTTCTCTGAAGAGATCCTGCCTGCTTGGGAGTTTTCCCAGCTCCCCCTTCCTGACTGGCACCCTTCCACAGTTTTAAGCTAACAATACACACATCTCCTCTGAGTCCGCAGTAAACGCTCATGTCAGTCAGGAGAACTGGCTTCTCGCCCTGACTGCAACTGGCTCAAAGAGCCACCCCCAGTGCATTACTTCACACTATTTAGCTTCTAAACCTGTTGCATGCAATTGTTACAGTGATGCCTGTATAATTTTAAATGTACTCTGAAACCTTCTACATGCTTTTATAGGACTGGGAGGAAGAATGGTCTTGTGGTGAAGACACTGATTTAGGAGATAAGAGTAACAGCGAATGAATCCAAACTTCTCTTAACGTGACTTTCAGGCATGCTACTTCACCAGTCACCCTGCTTTAGTTCATCTGTTAAATGGAGATGATATCTGCCAGGCTTGAAGAAAGAAGGAGTGGGCACACTCACTGGCATTTGGGAAACAGCTGGCAGCTAGGCTTAAGTGTTCAGATATAAAAAATGTTTGGTAATGCATGAAATTCTTCAGTGTAAATTAAAAGGTCACTGTGTTGTTCACCTTCCAAAAAAAGACAGATTTAGCAATGTAGGAACAATAACTGCATTCATTTTTCAGGATGTTCAACTTACTAAAAACAGAACCTCTGTATTTTTCTATTTTAAGTTTGGCTTGTGCAAGTAACTGTTTCTCAAAAGATACTATATATCCATTTTGGGTAAATGGAAAAATTCAGGGCCAGGGAATGACATCTGTACTGCATAAAGAGTAAGTAGCATTTGACACCACCTTATCTAAGAGTATGATCTTTCAAAAAACAAAACAAAACCCCCGTTCCTATGAACTGTTTCATGTTATCATGGAAAATATTAGCAAGATATTTGTGGCTGTTTTTAAAATAGTAGCAATTAAAATACTTCAAAGCCACAACTTAAAGCTTATATCATCAGAAAGATGATCTTTCAGTTTTACAGATGTCCTTCATAAATTTACACATACACAAATACCCTCATCATTTATCCCCCGACAAAGCGCTCTGTATTAAACAAAACCATTTGGAGACAAGGAGAGAGATGCGAGATAGACATAACGCAATATTAAGAAGAAAGGAGACTACAGTCAACCTTTTAATGCAAATGAGGAGCATATTCACTCTCTTCTGATATCAGCTTCCTTTAGGTTTAATGGCTGTAAATATTTTTGAGAGTCTTCACAGTGTGTCAGCACTGAATGAAGTCTCACAAGAAGTTGCATTAAGGGTATAGCCACAACTGTATTACCTGACAACTGGCCTCTCCTGTTGCTTTTGTGTTAATTCTGGTGGTGGTTTTACAGCAGACCCCATTCCCTTTTGAAGCTTTTTCCTCTGAATTGTACTTAAAACATGTTTCGGCAGGTATTTTTCTCCTGAATTATCCCCTCCAGTCACATTCACTGGTACAAGTTTCATTTCTCTCTTCTTTCCCTGTACACAAGGTGGTCTTCCTACATTCAGTTGAAAAAAATGCAAGAGAAGAATATGCCTGCCAGTAATCACCAGTATCCATTATTTGCCCTTTTTTTTAAAAAACACACACAATTTTTATCCTTTATTACACGACTGTCTTTTCAGCCACAAAATTTGTAATTGGTAAAATGCTTTGATTCAAGTGACATCAGCATTTCCGGCTCAAGAATGAAAAGTGGTGTTGGCGATGGGTTATCTGTCCTGTTCCCTACCAGCAGTATCCACCACCTCTCCAACAGAGTGTCAGAGCATAAGAAGGTTACCACGCGCTGAAGCTCATTTGGGATCTTGGATCTCAGAGAGAGGACTGAGGGAAGGAGGGATCTGTGAAGGGAAAGGATCCTACACCACGTAGGAGAGAAGCGCAGAGACCAAGGGCCATGTTGCTCAGCAGACAGTGGAATGAAGCCCTCCTTGGGCAAGTGCTGTCCTGCAGGCAAGGTTAGATCAACTAGAGAGGGGTCATGAGAGTATTAGATGATAAAATGCATCATGAGGTTCAAGTAGCTTTCCTAGTTGCTATCATTATCTTAAGATTCTTCCCTGTGGGTCTGTTTTGGACAAAGAAGTGTTCAGATGTTCTTTTTTTCCTTGAAAAAGGTCTGTCTAGAGAAAATTGATTGTTTTCTTATGCCCTGTGATAAGGCAATTCTGGGCTATCAGATGCTATCTAGGAACGGATCATCTCAGCATTTGATTCAGAAAGTTCAGAGTAGATAGGTTTTGGTGAAGTCCTTAATCAAACAAGGGACTGGAGAAAATACTACTTATGGAATGTGAAACCCATCATCCCATAAGGGACCCCTCTTTGCATAAGGATGAATGTTACAGAGAATCTAAAATCAGAGAAAAGTAGCTTTACCTTCAACACCTGAAGTTGGCTACAGGAGGGGAAGCTGATAAGAGCACACTTTCAGATGTACAATATCTGACCAACAAACATGATGAATATCAAAGGTACCCACAAAACCCAGGTACAGAGGGAAAGCAACATTACAGAGAAAGAGAGGTAACCAAGGCTATACATAATCAGTGTAACAATAAACTCAATCTAGTGTTAGGACCCTAGTGCCCATTCATAAACATTAAGGCCATCTGATGTAAAACACTCATCTGGACTGAAATCTTCCTGCTACTTCAAACACATCCAAAACCACTGATGAATAAACTTTGGATTGGCAAGCTTTATGCTGGACTGAGTATTTGTTTTCCCACAGACAGCAAAAAAAAAAAAAAAGAAAAAAGCTTAAAGCTGTCAGGAACTTTGCCATGGCTTCTGACTAATTCCGCTCAAGCATGGTCATATGTCTGCATATGACCAAGATAAAATGTGCACTGCTGAGTAATCCAGTTGTGATCAACCAATCAGATCTCTATAAATGAGCAAAAATCCACAGCCTGAATCTGCACATAAGTCCAGGCAGACTTGTGAAGAGATCTGAATATTTGGATACAAAAAACCCACATGGACATTGTGGCAAATGAGCAATGGGGGTGTGATGGGTTGACCTCGGCTGGATGCCAGGTGTCCACCAAATCCACTCTATTACTCCCCTCTTCATAAGGACAGGGGAGAGAAAAATGTATCGAGATGCTCATGGGTTGAGATAAGGACAGGGAGAGAACATGCATCAGTTACCGTCGTGGGCAAAACAGACTCAACTTGGTGAAGTTAGCTTAATTTATTACCAGTCAAATCAGAGAAGAAGAGAATCTTAAAACACCTTCCCCCCACCCCTCCCTTCTTCCCAGGCTTAACTTTACTCCCAGTTTTCTCTACCTCCTCCCCCTTGAGCGGCACAGGGGGATGGGGAATGGGGGTTGGGGTCAGTTCATCACACGTTGTCTCTGCCGCTCCTTCCTCCTCAGGGGGAGGACTCTTCACACTTTTCCTCTGCTCCAGCCTGCGGTCCCTCCCATGGCAGACAATCCTCCACGAACTTCTCCAATGTGGGTCCTTCCCACAGGCTACAGTTCTTCACGAACTCCTCCAGCGTGGGCCCATCCTTTCCATGGGGTGCAGTCCTTCAGGAACAGACTGCTCCAGCATGGGTCCTTCACAGGGTCACCAGCCCTGCCAGCAAACCTGCTCCAGCATGGGCTCCTCTCTGCGTGGGTCTACAGGTCCTGCCAGCAGCCTGTTCCAGCACAGGCTTCCCATGGGGTCACAGCCTCCTTCGAGCATCCATCCGCTCTGGAGTGGGGTCCTCCCTGGGCCGCAGGTGGAGATCTGCTTCACCATGGACCTCCATGGGCTGGAGGGGGACAGCCTGCCTCACTGTGGTCTTCACCAGGGGCTGCAGGGGAATCTCTGCTCCGATGCCTGCAGCACCTCCTCCCCTTCCTTCCACACTGACCTGGGTGTCTGTAGGGCTGTTTTTTCTCACATCCTCTCACTTCTCTCTCTCCCAGGCTACTGTTCCCCAGCAGGGTATATTTCCTTCTTAAACATGTTACCCCAGAGGTCCTACCACCATCACTGATTGGCTTGGCCTTGGCCAGGGGTGGGTCCACCTTGGAGCCCACTGGCATTGGCACAGGGAAAGCTTCTGGCAGCTTCTCACAGAAGTCACCCCTATGCCCCCCCTGCTACCAAAACCTTGCCCCGCAAACCCAGTACAGGGGAAAACTCAGCACATGTCTGGGCCACACAGAGACATCAGAGGTTCCAAGCATTTATTCTGTTTTGCAGTGGAGAGTTTTCTGGTAGCTGTGAAACTGGAGCAGGAAGAGTGGAGCACTAGCAGAGCAAACTGGCAAACTCCAGAAGCAGATTACAGAGCTCAAAACAAATGGGGATGCTCCCCTCCCAGCATGCAGTGACAAAGACTCAGTTTGAGCCCTGGAGACCATAAACTAGGTCTTGACTGTGGTTGAAACAGTTGGAAACTTGTTTTTCTCCCTGCAGGGCAACTTTTCCTGGTCTTCTCAGTGCCACCGAGCTGAGGGACAACTAGCTGAGCTCTCCAGGCTGCTGAAGCGGCTCTGGAGGAGAGAGCAGTGGCTGTCGCAGGGATGACACACACCTGCACATACACGCTGACACAACTGGATAAACCATAAAATATTAACCATGCAAGACTGCTGATTTTAAAAATCCTCCTGACAATGGGACATGAAGGATGTGACAATTAAATGGGGAGTAATGTTCACTGACACTAGATATATGGCCATGGAAGGACTTTGCTTGCAGCAAGCACTGAAAGGTCTCAGGAGAAAAAAACCTCTTAAAGTTTAAGAAGTATTTTCTGAAATGCAATTAATTAAAGATTATACTTAAAGTATTCCTTGATCTTGACACTTACATGGTTAACCCAAGTTACCCAAATGGGAAGAAAGACACTTCATTTGAAAATATGTCTCATTTCCTTTGTGGAGAAGCACTACCTCACACTGGAAAAAAAATTAAATACTAAACACTTCTACTTCCAATAATGGATGAGTTACATAGTAAAAAAAGTCTAGAAAGCATTGAGGAAAACCAGACTGTGAACAGAAAATGACAATGCTCGTTTGACTGGTTAAAATCAAAGCATAATTATAAAATTTATCAATTCCCCATGTGCTATGGGAGATACATATACTATGAATGCCTATTTCCTTTACATGGGACTTCACATTAGTCAAGATGTCCATATTCACTTTATCCTATTACAACATTCTAGTGATGAATAATATAAAACAAGCAATTTTGTATGCATTATTTTATGGAGTTATAGCTTAGCTCTTTGTTCACATAATTAACTACAAACACAGAAATAGTCCCACCACCCTAAACATATTACTTTTTATACTTCAGTTGCAACAGTAGGAGACTAAGAAAGTACATTGAGTTCCACAGTATGGAGAGCCATGAAAAGTAGCCAGTTCTCAGTTCTCCACAACTTACTTAATAACTTAATAAATATATTTCTAACAGCACTGATGTATGTAAAAAGCACATTGATTTCTCATAACTGAATTCAGCTGCAATCCCCATAGACAGTACACAGATTCTACTCAACTTTTACTGTAGTTCAGATACTCTAAAGCAACATTCACTTCAGTGAACTGAAAAAAAGCAGCAGTTAGAATAAAACTTTAAGCGTTAACCATTCCACTCTCAACCCATAATATTTGCAGCTTTGCTGAAAAGAGCTTAACAATAAAAACTATCAGTTCAGGTTTACCTCTCAGCAGGTACAGGGTCCAGAACTTATAGTCAATGGAGCTATATTACAATTTACATACAATAAACATGTGGGTGTAAAAGCTATTCGTTTGAGAAGGATCCAATTCTGCCCCCACTAAAATCTCAGACCAAGTTGCTACCCTTACTCATCTTGAACATAGATAATAAAGAGAGGAAACAAATACCATATTGTCCTGTTCTTTTCCAGAATCAAGCTGAAGAAATTTTAATTTCTGCCACGTTGCCCTCATATCATAAGCCTCCCTGCTCCGGTGCTCTTGGATGAAACCCTGGTGGGAGAAGAGCAGCCGCCTGCGGAGAACTCAGCAGCCCCTTGCAGCCGATGAAGAGGTGCACCCAGCAACCCGCCCAGCCCTCGCTCCGCACCGCGTCTCACCACCAGCCTTTCATTTGATTACAAGCTGCAGCACAGTCCTTCCCTAGATACTTCCTGTGTCATGTGGAATCGAGAATACCACTGGAACCTACTAATACACAATTTGCATATATGGTAATTTTGTATGATGCATCTAAAGCTGCCTTTTTATTCAGTTATCTGCGACTTTTATTTTGCCATGTTGTGCTGTTGATTATATTCATTCTTAGCTGTCTTGGAAGTGGAAAATTTTATCAGCAATGTTCCCTCACACACACTTTTAACTTACTGTTTCTCATCTCTCCCCTTCCTACCCCCTTCTCAGGGCTTATTAACCCATCAAGTATCTTTGGTAATGATGTGGAGTCTTTTGCTCTTGCGATTTTATAGATTTTTGGCTAAGTTGCACTGTCTTTCAATTACAGCAAACTCCATAAAATGGCGATAAACCATCTTTAAAACCAAGATTCAAACAGTGTCTCTATTGATCTGAAAAAACACCTTCCCCACGGTGCGGTTAGCTTTCTATTCAGAAGTGTGTGCAGCTCCTGGTTTCATTGCAAACAACACTCCACGTTTAGTTATTTTAAGCCAATTCATTTGACTCCTAGAACCACCGGAAAACATTTGTGAAATGTAACAGACAATACAGAGACTTTTAAAATATAGCAATAGGATTTGTCCTTATGGCTCTTCCGTGGTTTTGATAAAGCTGCATCGCTTCAAAGGGCTCAGGATGTATTACTGTAAGACACCACTGCACATTTCGGCCACATGTGCTGACTGCGCTTCCGCTCCTCTGCCAGAACAATGGAATCCTCCGGGCGCTGAGTCAGCTATCCCACAACCAGGAATCCACGCATTCGCTCACTATAGGTTTCTTTAACCATGTCTTATCACTGAGAAGGCTAGATAGCCGCGTCATTTCACATAAGGCTCTCTGAATAGGTAAAATTGGGAAATGTGTACATGTTTTCAGGAATAAAGCCCAAAATATTATTTGACGTGTGGCACACTATCAAAATAAATAAATAAATAAGTAAACAAATTAACGAAGTTACAAGAAAATAATCATGGGCCAATTCTGCTATTTCTTCCCTCCTGGTTATTTCCATATCAACAGGGAATTCTGGCATTCCAGGAGAAACCTGCAGACAGCTGGATGGATGGGCTTGACAGCTGAACTCTTCATTCAGACGATCTGGTACGTTCAGATACCACTGCAACTTGTGAGTCTGAGCTCACATATTTGAATGTGTTCACAGGCACAAAGACCCAAATAAATAAGTGAACTTCAGAAGTTAGCTAAGCAGGGTCTTTTGCCCCAGATGTAATAAATTCTGAAGTCTCCTGTTGGCTTCAATCATAATTTACGAGTAGAATGTAGGCCACCTATTAATTTTCCCAGTTTGTTTCTAACACACAAAAAGCTGTAATATACAGCCAAACAGCAAGAGCTAAAAAAAAAAATAAATAAAAAAAATAAAAAATCAAGTATCACATTTTCTCATTGTAGATCCATAATATCATCGCCATACATGTGATTTGATTTCACTCACAATCCAGTTGGGACTGAGCTCCAGTTGAGACTAGCTCAGGACTAATTCAGGTGCAGTTGAGCTGTCTCAATTTGGTATCAAGACTGCTAGAACAGACTGACATGCCCATGCGTGTAAAAGTCAAGTCACTGAGGGTTATCTGAGTCAGGAAAACTTGTCACATACATAGTTTTTATATGGTTTGTTGGAAGCATGCAGTTTCAAGTTGTGTGAAGGGATTCATCTGGAGACCTTGGCAGTTTGTAACTTTGACAAGAAATGTACCTATAAATCAGAAACCTATGTTTTGTCTGTTTGAGGTTCCTGGGAACTTTTCTGATTCTTCCAATCCTTGCTTGCATATGGAGAGTCTATTAAAACACAAAAACTGAAACAGATGGAGGGACACACACATGCTTATTTTAAAGAAAAACTTGAAGCATGCCTTTTGCAGTGCACAGCGTACCCACAGGGTGCCCACTGAAAACCTCCTCCCAGCAAAAAGGAAGCCTGCACACAACCAGTGCATGCACTCTGAGATTTACTGTCCTCTGGATGTAACTAGATCATTATGGAGCTAATAACATACAGGTAAAGACTATTCTGAAGTCCTGCAAGTTTATAGAAGAGAAACTTTGGTCCTTATGCAGATACAAACATGTTGTATCAAACTCAGAACATGACTTAGAGCTAATGTTTTCACATCTATCACGATATTCTGCTGAGGGTAACCGAGACATCCCAAAACATCAGCTGATGCCAAACACTAACCCCAGCTAAGCATGTGTCTCGTATTGTGGATTTTTATACCTAAGAATAAACTCCAGGAACACTAGTATTTCAGTTCTAGAGACAGCACCTTTACTTACTGTTGGTTCTTGTGCTAGCTCACCGCACAGTAAAATACCAACCGGTTACAATACTTTTACAGGCACTTATTACGAAAAAACCGCAAGAGGAGAACCCAAAGAGAACTTCAAAAGGACAATTTGGAAAAAAAAAATCAAAATGGGAATGATGGTACTGAAATTATTGAAAGTCCACCAGGGTCTTTTGATTGATTTCAAACAAAATTGTAGTCTTAGATTAAGCCTTCAGTGTCTCTAAGATAAGGTGAGGAATTCCCCTGCTGGTGGAAAGCAACAGCAGTAGAGGTGAAAACTGTTGCAGCATCCTACATTTGCTTTGGACAGCCACTAAGTGGCACTTAAACACCTCATCCTAAACCACGGTGAATCTGCAAGCTGTTGTGAAGGGAGTGGGGTGGGGGGGGAAGGGGTTATGCACTCTGAGGCTTAATCCCTTTTAAGAACAATGCAGTTCACTTCCTGTAATTACAGAAACTTTCTAAGGGCCTGACTATGTATGAAAATGTTACTGGCAGAAATGCTGTACAGTGCTGCATGGAAGCAGAAATACTGCACAGAGCTCTGCAGACAACTGCTTCCCCTCCTGAACCCCGGTCCTGCTTTGGGAATCAGTGTGCCTCATTCCAGCAGATGATTACCCACTATTGTGCCATTTTAAAATACACAATTAAACCATGAAAAAGAAAGCGCCTCATTGCTGCAAAACTGCAGATCAAACAAAAGTGGCCTTAATGTCTTAACATAACTTCTAGAAATGCCTCTGAGTTCAGTTTCAATTAGAGATCCCTGCAGGGACCAAGGCTGTTTCATGCACATGAGAACAGGGGTTTTACAGTCAGCAGAGAATCAAGTGATGAATGGAGCTTCGCTCTTCTTAAGCCTTTAGTATGTTATTTTTCCTAGACATATGCCATACTTTCATTTGCATTTTTAATCAAAGAAAGAAACCCAGTTTTCCTAATAGCGGTGTGGAATCAACTATGCTAATCAACCTCAATATGTTAATACATTATACTTATTTTTCTATTTATCTGGTTTTAAAAGTGCTTCTGTTTCATTAAAAATCTTTCTAAATTAACTACAGAAACTGGAAACCATTTTTTCCTATATGAACAATATAACAGTCACTGGAAAAAAATCTGACGATAAAACAAAGCAAAATAACATATCAGGTATTTTAGGTGCTAACCAAGGAAGTATCTACAAGCATGTTCAATGCCATTATTGCAAGTATTTCTGTTTTCTTTTCTTTCCCTGGAACTAGCTTGAACCTAAAGTGCACACAGGTTTTCAGCATGAGTCAGAAGTAAGATTTATGTACAAATTTGCTTTTAGACTCTCAAAGAAGTACCTCCATTTCAGTTAGCCACCAGTTTAGATGTAAAATACACCATCAGATATCAGCTGCAAGCTCTATTTTTCACCTTTGTGCTGAATGTGGCCTCCAGAAATCTCAAATTAAGAGTTATTAATTTCATCTTCTATTCTCTCCTCATGTGAAAGTCCATTGTGTTATGAGCAGCACAGCATACAGGCAACAAAGCAACTCAACAAGCCACAGTACATCATAATTACTAAGAATATAATTTTTAAGCACATTCTGCATGCGTGAAACTTAGTTTTGTGTTTTTTTTTCTTTAAAGGCTGAAAACAAGAAGCTTGCAAATGAAAAGCATTCAAACAGTTATGTAGAAGAATCAAACTTAACCCCGTGCAAGGGGAGTCACCGGCAGCGAAGCTCTTTTTATGACCAGCAATAGATCTCAATTACTGTCACTCTGGGAAAAGCGGGGGGAGGGTGGGAAAGAAAGGAGAAGGCCACATCGACCAGTAGTTTCATACAAAGGACTAACCAAGTATAAACTGGCATTATCCACTCAATCCTTGTATCAGATCATCAATAGTCAACCTTTAGGGCAGACTCATATATCCATTTAAGCCTGTATTTGTCCAGTCACACAAATCATTCATTAGGAAAATATTTCCCACAGCCCTTCCCATAACTTGATGTCCATAGAGAGGGTAAAAAAACAGATATAGAGAACAACTGTGTCTACACCGGGCAAGGGAAAGCACTGATTTTACGACAGTGATTTGTTACTGTTATTCACTTTGACATGTAACAGGATGGGAGATTGTGCTGCTAAAGTAAATACAGCGGTTATATATGCCTCCTCTGCTTTGGTTTTCTGCTCCACTACAGCCAAAGAGCTCACATCTGATGACCTTGAGGGCAAATCATAAATGTCAGCCCGATGCAGGCAAAAATCTAAATGAAAAGCCGACTGCATGGAAAAATCAGGAGCTATTTCAGGAAGGTGATTTACTCAGTATCATCATTTACGAATTGGCATCTTCATATTTTAATGTGGATGGCTTGAATTTGTTCTTTAGGGCCATTTTAGAATCTGAAACAAAAGCATGTTCAATGCCATTATTGCAAGTATTTCTGTTTTCTTTTCTTTCCCTGGAACTAGCTTGAACCTAAAGTGCACACAGGTTTTCAGCATGAGTCAGAAGTAAGATTTATGTACAAATTTGCTTTTAGACTCTCAAAGAAGTACCTCCATTTCAGTTAGCCACCAGTTTAGATGTAAAATACACCATCAGATATCAGCTGCAAGCTCTATTTTTCACCTTTGTGCTGAATGTGGCCTCCAGAAATCTCAAATTAAGAGTTATTAATTTCATCTTCTATTCTCTCCTCATGTGAAAGTCCATTGTGTTATGAGCAGCACAGCATACAGGCAACAAAGCAACTCAACAAGCCACAGTACATCACAATTACTAAGAATATAATTTTTAAGCACATTCTGCATGCGTGAAACTTAGTTTTGTGTTTTTTTTTCTTTAAAGGCTGAAAACAAGAAGCTTGCAAATGAAAAGCATTCAAACAGTTATGTAGAAGAATCAAACTTAACCCCGTGCAAGGGGAGTCACCGGCAGCGAAGCTCTTTTTATGACCAGCAATAGATCTCAATTACTGTCACTCTGGGAAAAGCGGGGGGAGGGTGGGAAAGAAAGGAGAAGGCCACATCGACCAGTAGTTTCATACAAAGGACTAACCAAGTATAAACTGGCATTATCCACTCAATCCTTGTATCAGATCATCAATAGTCAACCTTTAGGGCAGACTCATATATCCATTTAAGCCTGTATTTGTCCAGTCACACAAATCATTCATTAGGAAAATATTTCCCACAGCCCTTCCCATAACTTGATGTCCATGGAGAGGGTAAAAAAACAGATATAGAGAACAACTGTGTCTACACCGGGCAAGGGAAAGCACTGATTTTACGACAGTGATTTGTTACTGTTATTCACTTTGACATGTAACAGGATGGGAGATTGTGCTGCTAAAGTAAATACAGCGGTTATATATGCCTCCTCTGCTTTGGTTTTCTGCTCCACTACAGCCAAAGAGCTCACATCTGATGACCTTGAGGGCAAATCATAAATGTCAGCCCGATGCAGGCAAAAATCTAAATGAAAAGCCGACTGCATGGAAAAATCAGGAGCTATTTCAGGAAGGTGATTTACTCAGTATCATCATTTACGAATTGGCATCTTCATATTTTAATGTGGATGGCTTGAATTTGTTCTTTAGGGCCATTTTAGAATCTGTTCTTTAGGGCCATTTTAGAATCTGAAACAAAGAAAATACAATTGCCTGAACATCAATGTCCATGTTTAAGTAGCTCCAAGTGAGCTAAAGCCCAAGCTTTTCAGAAAAACTTGTGAAGCAGATAAAACAGAAAGGTTTTGGTTTTACTAGTCTTGAGGAAAGATCACTGACATAGGACCCAGTCCTACAATCCGATTCGTGCCAGAAAAATTGAGTCTGTCTGGAGAGACTGTACTAACCCACATGACAGGTACGGACTTTGTTTATTCATATATTTGACAAAAGCTATCTTCCCACAGGTTTAAAAACAGATTGTACATGCTTTGAATGTTCTCTTTCACTAACTAAATTACACTGTCCTCAATACCTTATCGTACTGTGTGCCACGAGAACTAACACTGTATTAGGTAATACTGAGGTTTTATAAAACCTGTTCTTTTTCAAAGCAGGTTTGTGGGTTTTGTTTTTTTTTTTCCCCCTCTAAAATATACTTTCTGGCTTCAAATTGCATACAACTATCACCGCACCACATACCCACAAAATTAATTTAAAAACATCACAACTGTGCATACTTTATATTCCTTAAGATCATTAATTAAATGAAAAATAAAAACTATCTACTGAATCCAGATTAGACTTTCTGAATTGTGTTTGAAGGTCAATAAGGCAGCATTCTTCCAAAATGTCCTCTAGTCTTAAATTAACTTCAGCAAGCCACAGCAGTGGGTAACTGCAGGAAATACACTGGAGTTCCTTCATCATTAATTACTCCTCTTTGTAGTACCATACATTCAGCTTAATATTCAATGTTGCTATAAATCAAACAGTATTTTCTGAACCCGGATTTCTAGACTCATTCCCTCTCTCACTCAGAACTTTTCCATGGGCACAACTCACTTTTTTTTTTTTTTCTCTTCCATTTGCCCAGAATTTTCTACTGGTTGTGAGTTGGTTTGAAGCTGTAGGTCTAACTAGGCTGCAAGGCGATGAGGAGACCCATTCACTTACTTTGTGTGTATTGCAGCCAACGCCTTTGCAGAAGGCAAGCTTTACTACAGCACAGTAAGGTGAGCTGAATAACTTTGCTGTTACCTATTTTGTTGTTGTTAACACTTTTGAAGCTGGGTAATTTAACATGCTTAGTGCTGGGGTAATGTGTGGATAAACAGCCTCTCAACTGAAGACCTACGCTGTACTTTGAGAACTGTGTGGATTCAACAAATTCTCGATTTTTCACATTCATCTTGCACACTAAGTCATCTTCAAACTTTTCAATCAAATTTGAAGACTACAGCATCACCAAACTCTTGCATATTTCAGAATTTGGTCACAGAGGGTTAACTTATTTCTTGGTGAGGGTATCACTCAGCAAAGCAGAAAGAAATTATTCCAGCTACGAAATAAACAAAACACGGGATGAATACCAGAAAGCTAGTGCCAGAGCGAGGTTGAAGCCACAAAAATGAAGAAATTGTCACACGACAGTATTTCACAACACATTCAACCTCTTGGGGGCAGGTTCACCAGTAATTTTAAGACAATTAGGTGTAAATCATGGAAATATACTAAAAGCCTTCCATTCTCATCACCGTAACAGCAGCAGACACGAGACTGTAAGAAGATATTTGCCAGCATGCAGATTGTTCCCATGCTGTTTATGCCTTCTTAGAGCAAGGCTACTCCATCTTTGGACTCACTGGGCAGGTACACAGTGATTTCTTCTGACACAATGCTAGCAGGACAGCTTTCAGAGCTTGTGACACTTTGTGACACTAGGTGGCTCTGTGTACAGAAGTCAAGTAAACTTGCAAGTCTCCCAGCTAACCTCCAACCTTATAGCCCTACTTTTAGGATCTATGTCACCATAAAGAAATGACATCAGGTTTCCTGCTGCACGGTCCAATCCCTTTGGAGTACCTTTGGTGCTGCCGTCTACTTCCACCGTCTCTTTGTGAAAGTACCAGGAGAAATTTCTCCCAAATTACTTTATGTTTTCACTTTAGTTTCCAAATTTATGTCAACTTGGAATTTGACAAAACACCTAAGGTGATCTAGTGAGGTGCACTGAGTTGGTTTGGAGGAGAATGCAATTCAATTTTTTTACCTTAGCCCCTAAAGTAGCTCAACACGGAGGTAGACAAACATCAAGGCTAGCAGAAGGTAAAACGGTGGGAATGTCAAGGGATGGATCAGAAGAGGAAAGAATAACAGAACAGTCTCTTTTTACAGAGTACAGTTATTAGATCTCCACACTGTATTGTCAGATAATACATTTGAACTAAAATCCCATGGCAGTTTAAGACTGACTGAATCGGGGACCTGAGGTCCAGCCTTCTGTCTGCTCTAGATAGCATGGCCTCGCTTCTCCCTGACTCTCACAAAGGTGCTCATGAAACTGTTCTGTGATCAGGTTAGGATGCTAATTTAATTGAAACTGTACCACTTTTCCTTTTGGAGTATTTAAATTGCTCTGAACTGCCTCACTGAGTGATACCACAGCATAAAACAAGAGCAGGGGAAAAGATGGGAACGTGCAAGTTGGCAACCAAGGAAGCGCAAGACCACCAAAGGCTGGACTTAGACTAGGTTAAGATGTTAAGAGTGAGCTTATTTTTGGAGATATGTGAGGAAGCTCTTCTCTGTGAAGAAGGCATTTCTGAAGGAAACTCTACTGTAACTCTGGAGGATGCTTGGACATTATGGCTCCAATTACCTGTACTGGACTTCATAGGCCACAAGCATCAGACCTTGTAAGACAAAAGGAATGGTTAGCAGTCAGATGAGAAGCCATCACAAATCCGCTAATTATGTTTTAGCCTCAGTTCCACTGTTTTCTATTTGTGCTACAGAAACAGAAAAAGTGAAGGAACAGTAAATAATCTTGTCATGAACTGTGGCTCTAGAATGAAGTGCACGTGACGGCACAAGTAACACACAGCAACTTTCAATATTACTTAATTTGAAAAATACGTTAACAATGTCATCTGATACAGAATACTACTACTGTTGAAGTCACAGTAAAAGTTCATATTAGTCATTCTATAGCAGAAATTTCTGTATGATTTAGGAGACTGAAGAAAACACAAGAAAATATATTTTTTTATGATGCTGCCACTGTTAGAGTGGGAATAGGCATCTCTTTTTACAAACCATGTGATGAATTTCATCTTCCTTGGTAAGACATCTCTGACTTTAAGTCAGGAAACAGCACTGGTATTGCATAAATGACTTCCTCTGTGTGGCAATCACACAGGAGGTTGAGGGAAATCACACAACATTTCTTATAAAATGAGGGTGAACATGGGAGCCAGGATGTCACAAAGTCACTCTGGGGTCTAACAAGAGCCCCAGAAAGGCTTGGGATAGTGCTGCTAGGGACAGGGGCACTGGCCACTAAAGGCCCCTGAGAGAAGAGTTCACATACATGAATCCTTTGAACAGATCCCAGGATAGAGATGGTATAGTCACAGTTATGCTCTAGGCTCAGGATGAGCATAAAGCCTGATTAATTGTGAGAGTGTCCAAAGCAGAGCTGGCTGTTTGCATTTCATAGGACATTCAATTAAGATTTACACAGTTAAACTTTGACCTACTTTTATATACTGGACTATGTATGTGCACAAATATGTATTTGATTTTTCATTTGCTCTGTTGGATTTTTCTCCTTCTGTTTTTTACATTAATTTCTCCAGTTAGCATTTGGGAGACAGAAGAGACATCCTAAAACACAAAGCAGGGCTAGCAGTTTGCAGTTACACAGATTCCATCAAAAAAACCAAAGGTGCATATGAATAGGAGGCAGAAAAAAGCCAAATTAAGCTCCAAGTTGCTCTGATATAAGTCCAGTTACCTCATTTTGTTTCAGTGTTTTGTGCTTTTTGCAAAAGAAGAACCACATTTTAATCTCCCTAGACTCATCAAGCACTAAAATACAGTAGAAAAAGATCACCTCTATCTTTAATATTATCTTGCCTGAATTCTTTTAAGAAAGGGAAACGGTGCTATTAAAAATGACATAGTGAGGCTGTATCTTAGAGTCTAATGTAAAAACAAGTTGTGTAAGAATCCTCAGTCACGAAGCTAAGCCTCACAACAACTGCTTTGGAGTTCACGGGGCCTCTGCCATTCCTTTTATAGATGAATAATGTGAAGTTCACTCGCAACATCAGCTCTGTGCAGCCTCACAGAGAGCCGAGTGTTGATTATCTGAAACCAGCTTCTCCAGCACATAATCAGATCACACACAACATGTAACAGAGTACTGCATTCCAGGTAATACAGCATGATCTACTTAAGTGCATAAGCTATTGTATCTCGTAAAAGTAGGTGAAGGTTGTTCATAGTAACAAAACCACAGTAACTGTTAAAGCAATTGTAAAAAGTTAAAAAAAAAAAAAAGTAGTAACTGTTAAAGCAATTGGTGCACCAAAAGGAGAGATCACTGCTGCAACCAAACAGCTCAACAACAGGGCAAGCGCTACAATTTAAAAAGCACCTCAGTGTAAGGAGATGGGGTTTACTGGTGTCTGCTACAGGCCGGATTTGGCACAAGCAGAGTCAATGAGCAGGCTCAGGTCTCGAGCAGGTGTCCCAGTCCACTGCAACCATACAGGCACTGCAACTCTCATGGCAACATGCCTGCAGCTGCCAAAAGCCCAGTTCCTGGGCCAAAAGCTGTCCCTGATTTATGACACTACAGAACAAAGATTTAGAAGATGCAAGCAGACTCGTGCATGTCTTGTGCAGCTGTGGTCCTGCTTAAATCACAAGCAATATATCTCTATAAAATAGAGAAGAACAGTTCTATCCAGTGTTTTGCCATTACAGCATTAACAGTTCTGGTAAACACAAGCATATATTACACATTGTTATGACAACTTAGGTCCAGACTCTTGGAACAAAAAAACCCCAACCTCCTAAACTTAACCCTTTCAAAATCTGAACTGAACTTTTAACATTTCTTCATACTCTAGTTCTGCATCAGCCATCGGATAAGGGCACAGAAATATTTCTCCTTACAAGACATCCAGGCTCTCCCTCAAATCCTCTAAACCTCCAGTTCATACCACAGGAAAAAAAAGGAGAAACTTTCAAACATTTTGAGCATTTGCTTCACTAAAAAGAGGTGACAGTGCTTTCTGCTGACTTTTACTCTGCATACAGGCATTTATTTTTCCCTGCAACCAGGAAGAACAGGTGGGTGAGGCAGTCTGCAGGCAGCTAGAAGTAGCCTCATGCTTGCAGACCCTGGTCCTGATGGGGAATTTCAGTCACCCAGGTATCTGCTGGAGGAACAACACAGCAGGGCATAATCAATCCAATCCTGGAGAGCATCGATGACAACTTGCAGACCCACATGACAGAGGAAGTGATGAGGAGAGGTGCTCTGCTGGACCTCACACCAACATGGAAGGGCTTGTTGGAGATGTGATGGTCAAAGGTAGCGCTGGCTGCAGTGACCATGAGATGGTGGAGTTCAGGATCCTGAGAAGCAGGGCAACAAGCAAGATCACAACCCTGGGCTTCAGAAGATCAAATTTTGCCCTCTTCAGGGATCTGCTTGGAAAAGTACCATGGAATAAAGGCCCTGGACGGAAAAGGCTCCAAGAAAGTTGGTTTTTATTCAAAGACCACCTCCTTCAAGCTCAAGAGCAGTCCATCCACATGAGCAGTCAGGTAAAAATGCCTGCATGGGTGAATAAGGAGCTCCTGGCAAAACTCAGACATAAAAAGGGAGAATACAGAGAGTGGAAGCAGGGACAGGTAACCTGAGAGGAATATATAGACACTGTCCAAGCATGCAGAGACATGGTTAGGAAAGCCAAAGCCCACCCGGAGCTGAATCTGGCAAGGAATGTCAAAAGCAACAAGAAGGGTTTCTATAGCTACACAAGACGAGGGAAAATGTGGGCCTGCTGCTGAATGAAGCACAGGACATGGAAAAGGCTGAGGTAGGAAATGCCCTCTTTGACTCCGACTTCTGTGAAACCATTAAGTTTAGAACTGTTATTCTTCATTTACAATAAATATAAAAGTATAATAAAGGACAGTACAACCTTAACTTGCCTTAAATCTAAACTAGCCCAGGGCATTATCAGATAACTAGTGACCAGTATTCCATTTGCCAGCCAAAACATCCATCAAATAAGATTAAACATACCTAAGTAAAACAAATAATTTGATACACCAAAGAAAGATCAACATAATGGCACGTGGAATTACTCTTCCAAACTGAAAAAAAGAACAGAAATTAATCTTCCTCTGATGTTTTGGCTACTTTGTATCTGCTGGAAAGGGATATCCTGTGACAATTCCGAACAGTTTCAAACTGCTACATCTTAAGCGTAGGACAAAAATGCCAATAATTTTTAAGGTATATAGTTTTCAACAACAACAATTATGTCAATAGCATCAAATTTCAGTAGAACGTAAGCAAATGTCAGACCAGAGGCTGCTGGGGAGATACGTAGGCTGGTAGCATGTATGTTTTCATTTAAGCCATCACACTCCTACCGTACCCAAGCACTCTGGCCAAGCTGTTCAACAAGGCTGCGTTCTTATCATGAAGGTACTCCCCTGCAAGCACAAATTTACTGGAGAGTTAATATTTCCTCAGCTTCTACCACCATTACTCAACACAGTATGCATAATCACCATCTATGACCTATCAGTAGTCTTCATAAGCTCCCTGCAGGCAACATAATTGAATCCAGCTCCATTCCTGAGCACCTACAAAGAATATGCATTAATGCTTCAGTCCTACCCTCAGGCAGAAATTACTTAATCATGAGGCCCCCTCAGAACCTCCACAGAATGAGGGTGAAGGGATAAGAAACGCCACTATGTGTAACTAGTGGAAACTTAGTGAGGTTATACATGAAGAAGGAAGGAAGGCTCCAGATCCCACATCCAACAGATCTGCTTAGAAGTGGAACTCTAATCCATAAGAGCAGCTCCCCCTGGCAGTGTAAACCTGTCCTTTTAGCACTGAGTGGAATGATCTCTATATTCATGTGCTTGTTTTCAAGTAATGTGCCAAGGAACAGTTTTCCAGGAAAGTTTCTCTCATCCTTCCCCACTGACTGCTATACTAGCAGGGAAAGTGAGCTGTATGCTGTCATGATGATGCAATGGAAATAATTATACAGGATCCTACAGAGTGAAGACGAAGACCACTCTATACGTGGTCACTGCCTTTTCTTTCAGTTGTAAAGAGGAGCTGAACAAAGAATTCTTGCAAAGAATCCTGACATTATTTAGTATTAATTACCTGTCTACTGCTTTCTTCCCTAAAGTGGATAAGTTGGTAATGGAGCAACAATGATCCTAACAGCCCTGTATTCATATCCAGGAAAAACATTGCACGTGTTCCCACACCCCAATCAATTCTAGATTTTTGCTAAATATTACCCAGCAAAAAATCATCTCCCATTAACAAAATGCTTTCATATTAAACAGTAAGATAATCCCTAATCAAGTATATGGTCTTGCTCAATTTGTACAGATGAAGGAGTACAACTACAGTTAATGGAGTGCAGTCTATCTGCAATGCTGATGCTAAAAGCCTGACCATTCCTCGTTTTCTGTACTTTCTACCACCTCCATGGCTATTCCTCTGTCTACATGAAGTTCAAGTTTCTTGTCCTCCTCTTCAAAGGCCTTCACTGTTTAGTCTTCTACTCACCTGCTTTCATCTTAACATACTAATCTTCCTAGTTTACTTCTCCCACAGACATCCTTCTGCCCTCCTTTATTCTACTTATCCTAAGGTGGGGATATATTCAGAACTTACTTGCAAAGCCACAAAGTACCTTCTACTTCAAATTTTCAGTCAGACCTGACCTAATCTGAAAACTCTGTCAAATACTACAGATTTATCTATACAGACACAAAGAACTGTAGCTCTTGCAGTTCACAATATTACAGTAATTAGTAACCAGTTGAGTTTTTTTTCAAATAAAAACAGATGAAGTGTGATTATCACAAAAGTTTGGATGTCCAAAATTGTTGGGTAAAGAGTTGTTATGAACACATAAACTCTCTAACTAAACGTATGTGGACTACTGTGTCTCTTTTACAGAGCTGAAGCAAATAGAAAAAGCATCAAGAGTGCCAGCACAGGCGTCTGCTGAGTCACACAGTCTGCAAAGGTCCAATTTCTAAAATTTGTTTCTTCTGAAGTTGAACACAAGCTGCAGCAACACAGTGCTAAATTCTTCATCCCAGCTGACTCGCTTTTAACAAACAGCTCCCTCAATTTGTAACAAAGGTATACAGTACACTCCTATGCTTTCAAGTTGGGTATCTGCAAAACAGGTAACATCAGTTCACTCCTCTTGATAAATACACAAACACCTATTATCGAAAAGGTATTATATGACAGTATTCAGGGCAGAGTAGCAACACCCTATAAAGCATAAGGGACTTACTTAAAAGGTAGATTAATCAGAAATTACACTGAATTTAAGTAAAACAGTCAGGGCTTCACTTTAGAAGATAAGAACACTTGGCATTTCCATTATCCTTTTGTTAAAACATAGGCCCACAAATGCTGATTAGATTTCTACCTCCTAATTAGGAACCTAGCCTGCAGAAAAGTCAAGAGAAACAACCCTTGCAATCAAGGCAAGTTAAGAGACCAGGTGGAGGGTAGTTTTTGAAAGGACAGATAGCTGTGTGAATCTGGGGCTAAGTAGTTAAAATTGGCATGCAAAAATTCTGGGTGTTGTCTCCAAAAACATGCAGACACAGCTGCAAATTTAACTAGAGCCTTATTTTGATCTCTTTCATTTCGAACATGTCTAGGAATTTGATCAAACATGAGGAAAAAGTATTTCAATCTTTTGTTACAAAAGAAAATGTATTGGAGGTGATCAGTGCTGTGTACTCACCATAATCCTGTAAAATCACAAGCAAATGAAGCATATAAGGAAACTGCAAAATGCATGTACCAACTCCTATTCAATGTCAAGTTCTGAAACATCTATTCCATATTTCTGCTCCCTTACATACAAAAATTTTGTATTCTACACTTTAACTTGACAGGATTTCTCACTTGAATGCTTATGATTTAAACATATTTGCCTTCTAATTTACCGGAACTGCCTTTTTATCTGGGGGGATTTAACTAAAGCTGTTTCCATATGTTTTGAGCTCTAAGCTTGAGACCATGGATTTGGAGCGATACAATGTTTTGCTATTGGGCAGGTTGGCATAAATCCCATGTGCAGTGTATATTCACATAATACCTCCGAGGTGCTTAAGCAGGACATCTCCTGCTGAGTCAAGCAAGCAGCATGTTGCAAGATGCTGTCTTCCAACATTATAACTAGAGTCTGCACTGGAGAGGTGAAGGATACGCAACCGGTTTGTCGCCAGTAGATCACAATAGCTTTGTGCCAAATCCTACTCACCTTACTCATTCATGAGATTTATTGCCTCACATTACTCTCAAACAAAAAAAAAAAATTAAAAAAATTAAAAAAAAAAAAAAAGAGATTGACTATTTTTAATGCTTCCACCTTTTCAGCAAGGACACAACTTGCTCCTAGGAAATCTAACCCCCAGTGTGAGATCCGCACACCCAACTCCTGTCTCACCCCATGCAGCGGCAAGCCTGCATATCACAGCGTTGCTGCAGCCTTTCTCTGACACCACCTGCCAGGCTCCGTGGGTTACAGAGCGAGGAAGAGGCTTCCACAGTGTTCTGTGGTTGGAAGTATGCTGCATACGGAGGCTCCACCCTTTCCCCTCCTCCTTCTGAGAAAGGACGTATCTCTGTTTCACAGTCACATAGGTCTCAACTCAGGAAAATAGAAATTTGAGAGGTGCGACTGTAGGATTAGGTAAAGTTCATGGTGACTCAAGGGTGAAATCCTAGCCCCAGTGACATCAACAGAAAAACTCTCACTGACTCAAGGGCCAAGATTTCAACGCATATCCCAAACAAAAGTGGTTTTTAAGCCAATGAAATTCAGACTGTGATGCCGTAGGAGATTTACACACCTTTCACTTCACATACTGAACAGTTCAAATTCAACTGAACCTTTAACATCAAGTAAAGTGACACGTGTCAGTAAGTTTTAGTGAGATCCAGTTACTAACCTTAAGAACTTACACTGTAGTGAAAGGTTTCAAACAGCACAAAAGCAACTCCTGGGTTGCTGCTTTGTTGGTTTTGATTTTTTTTACTTACTTTTGTCTGGTCATCAGCTTTAAATACATAGCAGATACTGCGCTGATTTGCTGCTCCATCCTTTATCAGACAAGCAAAGTAGCTTGGATCATGGCTGTTGTGAATCAGTTTGTGGACATGCTGTGGCTTGTATTCAAACAAACTTGAACAAATCAAAGGATCCCACTGCTGGATTTTCCCTGTGTCTGGTTCACATCGCAAACTTGCTGGTGAAATATAAAGTCGTATTTGGCTGACGCTGGGTTCTTCTTTGGAAGACTTTGTACTGAGCATCCGGATCTCCGCCACAATCCAAGGCAGCATTGACATGGTGGTTAGGGAATGCACCGGCAGAGAACCAACGAGCTGGAGACTGAAACTTGCTGAGAAATCACTAGGTGTTTGATACTTTTTAGCTTTGAAAGTTATTGGCTCCATTTTACAGTCCTCTAGGGAGCCTGGCCTAATTCACCAGTTCCATGGAATGACGATATCTGGATGGTTCCTTTGATTAAGGAACATAAGAGTTCTGAAAGGAAAAGAAACAGTTATGCAGTTGCTGGAACCCATTAAAAACAAACTGTCAGTAACACAAATATTTAATAGCTTAACATCAGAAGAAACGTACTCATCATCTACCATGACCTTTCTAGCATGTTTCCTCTACATTGAACCTTACTATTTCAGGTCCAACAAACATAACAGTACTAAATTCATTGCTTGGAAAAAAAGTCAGTCCTGATTTAATAGTTGCTTTATGACCCTTGCTAAACCATCTAATAAGTAACTAAACTCCAAAATGCACATTCTTTCTAGCCTGTGTCTGTCTCACAGGCAGGCGCCTGTGGATCACACTGGCCTATTTCAATCCTATTATCACAGAAAGAACTCAGCTGAGCTATTCTGACCTTCATGACAGTTGAAGTCAGTGCTTGCTGAGACAACTTCACATTTGAAAGAAAAAAAAAAAAAAAGGTCATCTTTCTTGTTCAAGGTGGATGACTTTGAATCTGGCTACTAACACGGAGTTGTTTCCTTTGGTATAGTGTGCCAAGTGATCACAGGCTGTTACCAGCCAGACTTTTTCACTAAATAACACCCCAGAAATTGTTGCCATCTGAAAAAGCTAGCAGCAGTCAACTGACTGATCACTGACAAACCTGTCAGATAGCAGAGATGAGCAGCAATCCTTACAGCATCCCATGATGATTCACAATTCATGACTGCATTTTAAGGCCTGTCAGCCAGCCTGTCAGCCACATTGATATTTTAAGGCATGAAAATGATACAATATCAAATGGAACTGGGTTATATACAACCCTGTTATAACTCTGTTATACCCAGCATCTACTACCACTACTCTCATTACTTATTAGTAGTTTCAGTAACAAAATCCAATAACTGCATTTATCTATCAATTTCATTTTGCAAAATATAGTCTATGAAAACACACAGATTGGCACTCGTTATATTACCATGTTTTAACTCCTCGTTAATTGAACCTGGTTTCAGCTGTTACATTATTTTGTGCGAGACTGATGAGAAGCTGACAGGCCTGTAATTGCCTATGTTTAAATACCATGACACTAGTTTACCCTCAGCCTTCTGAGAGTTTCCCATGAAAAGACCTATTAAAAACAACATGAGCAGTCCCAAGAACTCCTTACAAAACATTTTTAATTATATTTGAACAAGTATTAATAAATGGCATCTGTTTACTGTGGCAACAGTATTTCTTGTCTTTGTTCATGATCAAAAATAGCAGTATTTTTCTCATGAGTTTTCATTAAACTTTGTCCTTTATTTGTCCTTGTAAAAATACTTTCTAACTGAGTTTCTAACAGTGCTTCCCCTTGTTGAAAATGAAAGGAAATTTTAGGATTCAAAGAAAAACTCTGAAAAAAATTTCAAAATGGAAATTAATTTTGAACTAAACAAGTGTTTAAAATGCAACCAATCTGCAAATGTCCAAGTGGAGAGAAAAGTTTCTGCAGTAACTGGCAAACTGTAAAAACAAAAGAACTGCAGAAACCATGTATTTGGGTCCACTTATTTTTTTTGAACTTTTGCATCTTTTGACAAATTAACGCTGTGGCAACATTACCAGTTCCCAGGACGCCAAATTTAGCAAGAGAATCCAGCAGTGCAGGTTTCAAAGATACTGTTTGAAGAAATCACCATAAGTAGCATTCTAGATGCGCAGAACAATTTTTTAAAAAGCCTTTTTATAAACTAGTGTGTGTGTGTGTGTGCGCGCGTGCGCATGTGGGAGGTGTGGGAAAAAAGGCCATGAAAATCCAGAATTTGTATGCCTCATTTCAGTTATACTACAACTCTTTCTCAATTTTTTTTCTTGTTTGTTTCACAAACAAGCAAGAAAACAGCCATCTTTAAGATGAATATAAATGCATTACATGGTTTGGGATAGCAGCTTCAGGAAGCATTTTTACACCTTATCAACACAGACTGCTAAATGCAATTATCATTATAGTTTTGCATCTGTCAGGCATCAAAATGATCTCTTCTTCTTTGACAAACTATTACAAATTCCTTCTCCTTAACTGTAATAATGAAAAATCTTCAGCAACTGCAGGAAAGATTGGATTAATTCATAACAACAATAGTGAGTAGTCCAAAACACATGAAAATTGAGTTTTTAGCTGTTAGTGTTCTCGTCTTTTTGTGGCATACATAATAATCTCCGGATCAGAAAGCCTAAGAAAACTCCATTCTTAGTTGAAAACAGGAGAACTGAGCTACGGCATGGATGATGATCTATTAGCCACATACTTTTTGTAACCATGTTTCTTAATCGTGTTTTCTCAGAACTCTTTTTAAAAAAATGCAATTAAATAAAATGCATGTAGATATACAACAAAGTCATCCTCATATAAATCAACTTTTCAAGGAAGAGAAGTTTCATTTGGATTACTACCACCTAACATGCTCTTTTACCCCAGACCTACAAGACACTGCAGCCTCTAATAGGAATAAGTATCACAATATAATTCATTATTTTGCAAGCTAACACTAAGGACTGAACAGTATTTGAAAAAACCAGGTTGATACTCTGTCATACTTCAACAAACACTGTACTGCTGGAATGTATTTAATATAAATGCAAAGCTTCTTGGCATTCATCTCTTTTTAACAAAATAAACACCTTGCAAAGTCAACAGCATAAATAGTCCAATGTCTGCATTTGTTATTTCTAAAGAAAAACAGTTAATACTAAATCAAAACTGTTAACTAGAAGTTGGAATGCTAGGTTTTTTCTGACGTTAACAGGGGTTAAAAGTGCAGTTTCTCAGAGCACAAACTCAGCAGCATCAGAAGGTCTCCTTATCCAACCGGTATCATTCTGTATGTTACCGTTCTGCATGTTTCATCTCCCTTTTCCAGCCATTCATTCTGTTTCCTCCACCTGTCATCCTTATCTTAGTTTACATGCAAATCCCACCAGAAATTATACCAATTTCACACTGCCAACATTAATGTCCTTTAAGTTTACACCAAAGACTAGGTTCTACTTTAAGACCATGAAGTATTTACGTACATGCTTAATTTAGACCTAAAAATAGTTCTGTTCATCTCAACAGGCCTATTCTCCCAGCCATAAAATTAAGCACACATTACGGCCAAAGAGTGTCTGCGCTCTCAGCCCGTCCATGCCTGCCCTGACTCCACCACTTGGAATTTTGGCCTCTTCACCCATCTCTGGTTGCCACCACTCAGTCCATCCTCTCTAAAACTTGGCTCTGCAGGCGCTGTACCTGTTTACTATCCATGTTAGTACAGTAGGCTCAAACAAGCTTCCTTTTCCTCCCAAGTGTCTGACTGATTAACTCACAAACAGCTTATTCAAAGCAAATGCTTATTTCACCTTTAATCCAAGAGAGAATAGAAAAGGTATAAAAATAAAGCCGCCCACTTGTTTCCTTCTAACTAAACTTTGATCTTCCCTTGACAGCTCTAAGTGCCATTCAGCTCCATTACTCCGGGCTGGGAGAAGACTGCCAGGCTTTGCTTCACACGCCGGCTGAATGTCTCCGGTTGTTCTCCCAACGCTCACGGACACAACCGTGACAGCTCCTCTTTCTCCCCTCCATCGGCATCTTCTGAAGGATCTCCATTGCCCTTGCACTCAGAGCTGAGAAGAGCTTAAGCGCCACTCCTCAGCTAACAGCTTTGCTGCTGTCTGAGAAATGTTAATATTCTCCAAGCTGTACCTTAATGTTGCCCCTGTTTAGCCTGCTTTGATTTAGCTGTATTTGCTCCATCAGCATAAAAACAGCCAGGCAAACTGTAGCACATATGATATGCACACAAACCACACTAATAAATCTAACTCTGCCTTCTATACTAGGAGGCACCAGACTGACTCACTAATGTGAAAGATACACATGGGAACACACGTGTACTCTTTGTCCTCAACTTCTCTTGCACTGTGATCAACCCAACCACTTCTCACAAGTGGGGAGCCAGCCTAGAAAGCATGCAACACTCTGCCAATAGTTCTGTTCTAGCAAAATCCGATATATTAGGCTCTTGCTCTCCCAAATTAAGTTGTATTTTCATCTTTTCATGTCACCAGAAACAAAGTCAGTAACTACATCACCAGAAATCTGAAGACTTGTCACCTTCAGAGAGAAGTATGGGTGATGGCAGGACAGCATGAAGGGACAACTACAAAAATTCGTACCTCTGCCATTCTGGACGCCAAGTTCTCCCTGTATGAAGGTACCTTTCTAAGCAGCTGTGCATCATGCAGGACAGCGTTCCTCAAAACTCACCTTCTCTCAAGAGAGCAAAGACTTTATCATGAGGACAAGGTACAGGCTCTGGGTGCCGTTTAGTTAGACGGGGCCAGGTCAGCTTTGAGGTTAGGAAGGAGAATCTTGTGGGGTACAGAGAACAGACTGTGTTACTAACCTGAGAGGATGGGGCACTGGAAATCAGGTTTTGGCAGCTGGGGGGAAACCAGGCAGATTTGGATGGACTCTAATACAGACAAAGAGGCAAAGAAGGGAGATTGTTCTAAACCAAAAGAACACACACAAGTTTAAAAAAAAAAGCAAAAACTACAACAGCGGTGAAGAGTTACCCTTCTGTCATTTCTTATGGACTGGACTAAATTCAATACAGACATGCGGCCAAAAGTTTCAGACTCTTGTTCAGAACATGGGTAACGACTGACCTAGGCAATCCTTCACTCTCCTCCAGCTCTTCCCCTGGTTTGGTAGCAGTTGGAGTGCTAGGACACACAGCAGAGCTGACGAGTTTAGAAGATGCATCAAGCAAGGAAGCAGTCAGAGCTTCCACCCATCAATGATGAGGAGTTTGGCCTGTGAGTAGTTGAGCAGAAAGACCCCAGTTTCCTCAACCTTCGCAGGTCATCTGAGAGACAACAGTGCGGTTACTCTGCATGAGGCTGCTGACACAACAGCAGGGTTTTTTTCTGTAGGATCATTTTCTTTCTCCCTTCCAAGAAGCTAAGCAAAACTTCCAACAACATAGCAAGGTCTTGTGAAAAACAGCTGGTCTTAAAGAGCACAAATTTGTTCAGCTCTTCTCTGGATGGCATTAGTGCTGAACCCTGCCGACAAATGGAACCAGAGGCACTGGTACAGACGACACTTCACTGCTGATTATTCTAGCAGAAATATCATACTACTTAAGGATTATGAGGAGCCCTGGCCTGCAGCCAGAGCTCTGGAACACAAGCCAGAACTAAATACCACTCCTCTCCCTCTCTGTCTGATCCCTGACTGAGATTTACATTGTCTTCACTCACACTGACAGATTTCTCTCTCCACCTAGCAGGATATATAGAAAAACACAAATGACAATACGTGCTAGGTATGTCATGGTATGGTCACTGCTGAGAAGCAGTCCTTCTATGTTTTCATCAGTATGCACAAAATTACTCTCTTCTCTGGTATCACAACACAGCATCCATTAGATCATTCTATGGGGCAGCTAGCTGCAAGCTTTATCTTTTTTCTTGAGGCTTCAAACAACATTTTGGGCCAGTTTTCTATAGTTCAGTAAGACTGTTTAGATATCATACCACAGGTTGCTCTCGGTTTTAAAACAGTTCTAATTTAACTCAAACTGGCACTTGGAATCACGATGCACCCTTCTGTTGCAAGGATGTTCTTTTTGTCTCATGGCTACTTATTATCTGCTGTTTCCTTCTGGAGCTATGGCTTGCTGTGGGCAACTGCACGTGCAAGTCCAGAAGTCAGTTCGCCTCAGAAATTATTTTTAATTTCCATTCTTTTATCATATACATACATTAAATGCTGACTTGTCAAAGATTCTTTTCAGTGCTGTCAGCAGCTTCAGACATGGCCCCGAATAACATTCCACCATGTACTCTGAGCAAATAATTTGGTTTTGTGGTAATAATCACACCTAAAATATTTACCGATACAGCCAGCATTTATATCACTCCTCAAATAGGTTAAAAGAATTAATTAGACTATTAACAAAAATAAAATCCGGCAAAATGGTAATATGTTCTTGATTATAAACATACAAGTTTATAATCAACTCTCAAATGAAGAAAGTAGCTCACTGTTCCTGCCTTTGCCACCTGTTGCTATTTCCTTAAGAGTCCACAGAAATTAATATGCTGATGATTGAGGTGGTCTGAGTCAGCCTCATATGGACCTGAACAAAATACTGGGCTGTTCTACCACTGCAGTGCACTAAAAAAAATCTCTGTAAAAGAAAGCTTGCTAGGTAAATTACATTCTGAATGCCATTCCTTTTTATTCAATTGTGTATCCACAGCCAAATACTTGCATCCAACTTTTCAGTTAACCAAATTATAAAGTGAAAAAAGTGTCAAGTCATCCACATATCACTGAATGTGTTTCATGTGCCTCCCGCCTGTCTTTTTTCACACCTGCAAGCATTTCTACTTCTGCGTATCACCTATGACTTTCAGCATTTCTATAAAACAAGCTGTGACGGATTTCTATTATTTCAGCGCTTACAAGTGGTAAAAGTATAATGACATTCATCAGCATTTGCTATTCAGGAGATGTGTATATTTATTAATTTTCACCCATGATGTTCCATTCAATCTCCAGGCTTAACTGCAGGAACAAATCCCACCATCTGCACCGCTAACGGTTCCTACAAGCAGATCTGCCGTATTAGCCTCTCTCCCAAATACAACACTGCATACAAAGCTCTCAATCTTTTCAAAGGGCACTATAAATAACCACATTTGTTTCATACCTCTCATGAACGTGGTTTCAAGCGATCATTCCCGTGTTAATTTTGCAGGCGAATCTAAGGGGCCATACATGTACTGCGCCAGTGTGAGGGGGTTTTAAGCTTAAACTCCAAGTAAGCTCGGTCGGTTTGGGTAAACCGTGGGTAAGGCCAGTTTTACCCCTGTGGGAAGAGCCGCTGTGTTGCCGTAAGAAGGAGCATGTTCTGGGAGGAGTTACCCCGACCGGTTTTGCACTGATGGGTGAGGAAGGTGCAGGGAAGAGTGAGAAAAATAACTAAAAGCAGACCGTGGCACATCGGCTCGATTTCAGATTAAATTCGAGCAGGTCTTTTGGTTAATCTGACGAGAAGCCAGCTCTGCCAGGACCCT
>NW_009260073.1:3306008-3313637 GCF_000687185.1 Egretta garzetta
GCGGGAGCCGTGTGCGAAGGGAAGGTCGCTCACGAAGCTGGAACTAGCCCGGCACCTGGAATCTGGAAGCAGGCAAGCCCCCCTCGGGCCTGGGCCCAGCCCTGGCCGTGGGGCAGCCGCCCGCGGGCTCACCTTCTCTGAATTCACCTTTGTGCCTTCCTCCCACGTCTTCCATGCATGAGAAGCCACACAGGCATGTATGTGTAGATACATATAAAACCACTGTAAGAGTTGGCACTAGTTGGTCTTTCGGTTGCCAGAGAGCATAAGGAATGAATGGATCCAGAGACTTCATACTCCTCTGCCGAGTGCTCTTTCCAGACAATCAAGGCACCCTGCATTCCCATTCTGCAAACCACTTCTGCACTCAACTAATTTCAAGTCTTCTCGGCAGTAAGGCCACTGATTTACTTACTTTTAAGCCTGTGTACATTTATAGAATCAGAGCTTTCCCAAGGAAGTCTGCCCGGCTGCTGCACGTGTGTTGTGCTGTGAGGGAAACAGTCAGGCGCGCTGTCAAATGCAAGCACCGTCTTGCCCCAGATTATGAGAAGCAAGCCACATTTTGGTGTGTAAGCACATCCCCTACTTGCAAAGTGTAAGGTGGTTGTACCTACGTGGCTTTTGCTTGGTAGGTGTACTTTATAGGGTCATGGGCACGTGAGTCATGTATGACAGCAGCAGTTCCCTCAGAACACTTGCCCCCCCCAGTTCACAGTTTTCTGCTTCTCCTTCAGACATGGGAATAGGTATGAGTGCCTCGTGTTTTCAGTGATGTCCTTTGCATTCCTTGGGAACCGAAATAGGAGCTCTTTGCAAACCATGCCTGACTTACATCTTTAAACTGTCGTTGCTAAGGCCAATGCTCCTACCTGCCAACCCTGGTATCTGAGACAAGTGTGTCCTTTTGCTTGCTTTAAGCCTGCTGCCTGAGTGTTGCACGCCTCTAGCAATCGTGTTGTAGAAGACAGCGAACTGCAGTCCCCACCCAGACAGCTCAGGCACTTCAGCCAAGGCTCACGCGTTCCCAAATTACCAACCAGTGATCTTAAGGAGACTTTTTTTACTGCCTTACTGTTGCCTTTCAGAAGGTGGTAATGAAACAGATAAGGATCCTTCAAGGTTATTTCTTGCTGCTTCAAAAATCCCTGAACAACATAAGTCAATCCTAGAGTATCACAAATACAAATCCTTTCTTTCTTCTCCTCTTTGGTATCTGAGAAAGGAATTGGACTGTGCTTGAACTCATTCATGGGGCCCTATATTATTTTTCCTGTTGTCTCTGGCTCATATATTTTAATTCTTTGCTTAGGGGAGTTTTTTGTCACATTACTCATGTTCTGATACAATATTTTACAAGCAAAGTGAAATGCCTTGGTTAAGAACTACAGTTACATTGGTTTAATGCTTCCATTTGCTCTAATTTTGAAAAAAGTCCCCTTTTTCATTCAAGTAGACATAAAATACTTCCTTACAGTTAGTAGGAGATAAAACAAACCTGAAGTGTTTATAACTTGACTTAAATGCCTTGAAAAATTATTCAGGAACAGTCACTCATTGTCTGTGTAATCCAGCCAATCTTCTATAATGCTTATTGGTAAGGTGTAGTAAAAATATAATATCTGAGTGCCTCAAAAAAAAAGGAAATTTTAGTATAACATTTGCAACATTTTGTGATAACTTTATTTTGGAATATTTTGCTTTTTTGTTAAAACTGACTAAAAAATCCAAGTAGTAAGATCTGTTAATGGTTTTAGAAGGTGTTAGTCTGATGTCTGTCACCAGCACAATGGATGAAAATGTCATAATAAGAATAACATACTACTAACGAGATAGAGTGGAGAAAGGCACAGGTCACAGTAAGCATCTGGAGCAATCTCCACCATGCTCAGCAGTGCACATGTACTTCAGTGCCAGTAATACAGACTTAAAATACTGCTATGACAGAATTCAAATTGTTCGCAGAGAGGGTTTAGAAACAATGCACAAGAAAGAGTTTAAAATTGTATCGGATGAAACATTTAGATATGAACACACTTTGGTGTGACTGGTGATAACAAGGGAAAAAACCAACTCTGACGGGACAAAAGAGTGCTTCTGAATAGCCACGCGGTAAAGCTGCAACTGTTCTTCATGGCCTGTCCTTGCAGTAGAAGGGTATTTTAATGTTATGTAGCCTCATGAGCTAGGTGCGGTTCTCTTCTCGTCCTCTTTCTGGTTTTAGCACCTATCAGGTCTGCTAGATGTGGTCCCCCCATCCTCACGATTCAACATCCACACTTCCCTGAAGATAGTTATTTAGGGCCTTATCTGAAGAACAAACAGGTCACTCTGGCTTTTACATCTGTTCATCCAGGATTCAGGAAGACCAGTTTTTTTCCTACTCAGCCTGAGAGCATTCAGCCTGCCTCTCATGAAAGCTTCCCAATCATCAGCCTCCAGGCTACACTGGGCAGCATTCCTTCTCTCTGCTCTCTGATGAAACCGTTGCTTATGTAGGGGGGGGCCAAAAAAGTTTCACTTGTGGAAACAAGAAGAAAATCAGAATGGGGGTCATATGTTCAAGCCCCTAAAAAGTAAACACTTCCATGTGTTCCAGGGATGGGAATCCCTGTATTCAGGTAAAAGTCCAGAGCACCAGGCTTCCTAATAGCGTTCAATTTTTTGAAACAGTAAATCTCGGTCCTTTTTTCCTTCAGGGTTCTTCTTTACAGAAGAAGCCTATTAACTAAAGCATACTACCATCACATTAACTTCTTCAGACTGAGGAAGAAAATCAGCCTGGGCTTTCCACGTCCTGCAAACATGATCTATAAAATAACGCCAGTTTAACCATTATCTCTTTGTCCAGTCACACTTTTAAAAAATGCAAAGAAAACCCCACCACTGCCTTTCATACAGAAATGCAATATACAGGCTTGTATAAGGCCTGCTATGGGGACACATAGGCAGTGAAGCCTCTCTTGTAGGCTAAGGAGGAAAAGCATCTACTCACCTGATCCCAGCTTGGGTAGGATTGTAGATCAGTACAAATGTAGGCTGAATGCACCTGGCCACAGGTGAGGGCAGAACTTGGGGCTGCTGTGATTGTGGATTCACCCTTTGAAGTACCACAAGGCAAATGGGAGGTTTGAAGTTTCCACCCAAGATGCTTTCAGGGTTCAAGTTGCTCCAGAGTTGGGCAGCAGCGGAGCAGGAACATTTTGGATTATGAATTTGAACGTGGGCACCTACATTCTGCTTCAGTTGCATTATAAGCCTCTGTGCTTTTCCCTCAGGATTACCCATAATCATGATTTTGTATTGCTATTATATAAAACAGTCTAAGTCTTTATTTGTGATTTGTTTCATGTAAATCTGTTTAGTACCTTATTAACAGCATCATACTAACTGTTTTGTAGTCCTTTGACTTAAGTGAGCTCTGGATGAAGTACTACATTCTTATCCAATGACATTGTATCTCCAGTTGCTATTTATATGTAGTTCCAGACATTCCATACACAAAATTTTAATGATAACTGTTATTATAGCACATTGGCTTATTTCATATGCTGTAGGAATGGATGCCAGCGACATTAGTGATTATCTTCATAGACAAGAGGCTTTCTGTTATCACTGATCATGATTAAAGAGTCAAGAGTTGAGCTACTGCTACAGAGCCTGCCTCCTGCCTCTGTGCTTTTGCACATTTCAGATGTCATGATTAATCCTCCCTCCCCTTCATTCCCATAAATACATTTGAAAATTACTTACCAGTGATTGTGCGAGTATTTTAAGCTTTTCCTTTTGTTTGGAAGCTGCTGTTGCTATGCCATCATTTATATTACATTTTATTTAGGTGGGGGTTAGGATATGATTGGACAGTTTAATAGGCTCATCCCATTATACACAGTGTTCTGGTGGTGCATGACCTCATTTCAGTTACCTGGCAATCGCTATACAAAAGAGAAATGTTGGCTTCCACTTGGAAGTTGGAGCAGAAATACTATCCCTGATGAATCTGTGTGCTTACATGGTGCAAAGAAATACCGTGAAGGAAAGCAATTCAGCTCAGTTTAATTACCTTTGATTGCTTTTGTACTTATGGCCAGAGGACAGTTTGTTGGTCATTATTTTTATTTACCATTTATTTTTAGATTTTACTTACGTATGGCTTCCAGGTGCTTTCAGCCATGGAATCCTGAAAGTCACCAATCTTGTAAAGACTTATGCCGGTGCTTAGCTAACAAACGTTAATATCATTTTAATGTTGCTGTTCACAGTGACTGTTAAACAAGGATACAAGGTTTGCTTACTGTTGGTGCGTCAAAATAAAACCCACAACCACTAGAACTTTGAAAGGCAACAGTAAGCAGGAAACTTCATCTATAGAAACTTTGTATGTGAATTAGTTACGGATTTGAACACATACTTGTACAATGGGAAAATAATTGGTTACATATTAAATATTCTTTTATAGTGAATTCCCATTACCTTTGTATGATTTGTTGTGCTACATTTGCTATAATCTAGCAAAATTCTCAAATAAATCATTCTGCAATTCAAGTACAGTACATTTATTTTTCATAATACGCTGTGGACTAAGTTCATAGTCTGTAAGGAAGATGAAATTTATTTATTTCCTTCCAGCCAAACAGTTTCATAAAGTTTACTGGAAAAAAATTCAGGGGTGGATTTAAGCAGTGACTAGTAAACAAACTAATAAGCTTAAAGTGAAGTCCATCAGTTTAGTCTTAAAGCATTACTATGCTTTTATATTTTTGCAGTTTTTGTACTATGCTGATTTCTCCTCAGTCTAGAGGCATTTCCCTGCTGGCTCCATAGGCGTGATTCCCTGCTGGATCAACTGTTCACAGCTTTCACTGCAGTTATGAGTATTCATCTGTTTTAAAAAACAGGCTTATTTTACATGGTTTTGGTAACTTACGGATACGTCTTTCTCTAGGAGTAGCCAGGGACTCCTGTACATTTGTGTTCAGTCTGAGCTGCAAGAATTCTTTGTTCTAGTCATGGAAATTGCCATTTGGATGAAATACTAGTGTCTGTGCTCCCAGTTCAAGGCTGGTTGCTCACAAATTACATTTGTCTGGTTTTGTAATGTCCATCCTGGGACTAATCATCTCTAAATTGGCTTCATTATATTCTTACACAACACTTTGATGGAGGAATTAGACCAGCTGTGAAGAAGCTGTAGCTTAGCACCCATTCCAACTGGCAATACTAACTTCTCTCCAATTTGCAATACTACTACTGCCTTTGTTTCAGTTCTTTATTTCAGTTCCAGATCCTCTTTCTCTGATGCAAGACAAGATTAGTAAAGACTCTAGCAACAACAAGTTTCATCTTATAATTCTATAGTTTGACATATTTGTTCAATCAGCTTGATAAACCAGCATGGTTTTTTTCTGCAGGTTTTTTTCACCTGACATTTGGAACAGAGCAGGGAATGGAGCAAGTCAATGCCTTGTCTGTGGGAAGACAGAATGATACAGGTTTGGCCATCATCTTGACCATATCTGCACTGTTTCTGAGGATGCTGTAAAGCCATATTAAGGATGTCTCAGTATACGTCAGCTTATTGCTTCCCCACTGCCAGACTTCTGAGACACTTGCAAGAGTTCTCCAAGTGCACCCACTCAGTCTACAGCACACAAGGTCTCATAGGCCTTTGTGGAATGGCTATAAAGGCCATTCTGTCTTGCCTTACACCATGTTCACCTGTACATAAGACCTTCTGTATAACCTAAAAAAGGGGTTCTCAGCCTGATGACAATAAATCACAGTCTTGCTGTACCAGTACCTGGTAAAGATAACTAGTTTAGAGACTCAGTTAGGTGGAAGATGAGAGAAGGATGAGGAGGTTCCCTCTAAAGGTGTAAACAAGGAGAGTGGTGAAGACAGTGACAATGGGGGCAGCAACACCATCATGGCCCTACTATCAGCATGTTAGCAGAACCAGCCAGGCAGCCACCCATCCACCCCAGCACTACCAGCTGCCTGCTCCTAGGAGAGATGATCATAGAATCATAGAATGTTTTGGGTTCGAAGGGACAGAGGTCATCTAGTCCAAGCCCCTAGGAGATCTCCAGGCAGGACAGAGTAGTGAAAATGCATGTAAATGATCCACAAAATAACGGCAACAGCTCAGCAGAAACCCAGCCTGTCACAGGAACCTGAATGGTAGTGTTTTACATTAACCATATGTGTACCGCAGCTCTTGCTTCAGCATTTTTCTTTCAAGAAGCTTTTGTCTTCAGCATGCTGGAAGACGATGCACACCCCAGCATGGTATGTCCCCTACTGCTGTATCTGCTGGCAAAGGTGCTGCTGCTGGGGTGCCTGTCTTAATCTTGACCCTCAGTCCACAGCAATCACACAGAGGCTGGATACCACAAACAGGTCAGTCTTGGAAGTGCTGACCAACGTCATCTAACCAGGCAGCAAGCAGTCTGGGTTGGGAGCTTGTGAAAAGCCATTTGCTTTGGAGCTCAGGCTGCAATGCAGCACAGGAAACCCTGTTTTGCAAGGGGGGCCTGTGGTTAAGTCACAAGCTACATGTTCAACTCTACCAAGACTGAAATTCAGGTATAGGCCCAACATCCACCCTTCCACTGCTCACATAGCCAGCACCTTGAAATAAGGCCCCTTACTCAGTTCTGGAACCAGGCACCTGTGTCTCCCCCACCTCCCCTCAACCTGACATTGGGCTAGAGCCAGGCATGGGCGTTCAGCAGTGTATGTGCCAGGCCGGTAGTGACAGCCTGGTAACAGGTTGCAGTAGATGACTATCCAGAAGCCAAAAAGCCCAATGCCACCAGATAAAAAGTGCTACTCTTTGAAGAACCAATTGCATCTGCACGTAGGGCGAAACAAGTCATAGCTGAATACAAATGGCACATGCATCCCTCTCATCATGATGCTGAGAAATTTCTCAAGCTTTCCAAGAGGTTCTTTCCCCATACGCAGCTGCACAACTGGTGCAATCTTCAAGTTGCATTGAAAATAACAAGGATAGAGAACTTGACTTTTGAGAGGATAATAAAGCTTTAAAGTTTTGCATTTATAAAAAAGCATGTAGCTATGGTTGTGAATCTATGCAAGTCATAATTTACAGTTACCGAACCAGATTCCATTTCCCCTGCAAGGTTCATCCTTCCACGTGTTCTGCCAGAATTGGTGGTGCAGCTGAACATGACATCCTACATCACCCGTTAACTCACACACCCAAAAGACAGCACTCTTTCAGGGGAGGATGTTCCACGTAGAAAGGCTCCTACTGGGAATGGCAGTGTGACACAAATTAAGGATAAGTTAGGAGAATCAGGTGCCCCAGTCTTCCATTCTGCTTCTCATCTTCCTGCTCTTTTCTTTTCATCACTGTATAAAAGACAGAGCAATAGCACACGGTAGCTGTTTCCTTTCAGCTTTGTTCTCCTACTTGAGTACAGGAGTACACAATCTCCAAACGCTATCTCAATTTAATCTTCCCCCTTACATTCTTCTCTTCAGGTCTCCCTGCTGCCTCTTCATAAATGAAGGAAAGCAGAATTTCCTGTGCTGAGGGGCATGGAAAGAAGAAAAGAGGAACCTTTGCAATAGGAGAGTTAGGGAGCAGTGAGTAAGGTTCCT
>NW_009260073.1:3313748-3336349 GCF_000687185.1 Egretta garzetta
CCTGCTGAATTTCTCTTCTCAGCTCTTGCCACATTGAAATTTATCACAGAAACCTCAGAGACATGGGTGCATGCTTTTTTCTGTGATGTGTCAGCACCACTTCATACTCTGGGCTCACAAACTCATACCACACGCCTGCTATTCCAGGTCTCAGGCAGCTGGGAACCCAGCATCCCAGCTACTGAGGAAGCAGAGGAAATGGAACAAGGGAACATCTACTATTGAGAAGTACTTCAGATTTGGGCTATGTCAAAAGCTAAAGTTGTCATTGCCATTTTAATTCCTTAATAATAGATCCTTGTTTTCATGCCCCCTCTTATGGATGGTCTTGAAATCCCCTCCCCACCTCAGTTCTAGATGACAAGGCATGAGCTGGACTTGGAACTCTCAACATACTTCCAGGGACAAAAATAACACTACAAATCCCTAAATTTTAAAAGGCTGGTAATGCTGCCTTCAGATGTCATGAACAAAAGGTTTCTTTAATCAGAAAAAACTCCAGATTAATAGACTTCTCTGCCACAAGGTCAGGTGGAAAGGGACAGGTTCATTCATCTATCAATGAGTGTCAGTGCCTTAAGAAGTTCTACTTTCCTTTTGAGAATCAGTTCAGATTTACAAAATGCCAAATGCACTGTTTTAGCACACTTAACATGCATAAAAAAAGTCTAAAATACTATACATTTATTGTAAGCCTTTAATTAGTCCTTAGCTTTTATTATCAGAAGGGAAGGACAGTAGGAGTTATGTGCAGAAATTTCATGCAAGGTGACAAAGCTGATTGCACTGAAGTCAATATAGAGATTGCCTTTACAGTTATTACTACAGTCATAGCCCCTAGGGTCCTACTATTTAGCAGTATGAACTGCATTATTCAAGGCACCAAATAAATATGTATTGATAAAAAATTGGTCTCATCTTTGGTTTAGTACAAGAGAAATGGAGACAAAAAAAAAAAGAGGGTGTGAACAAGCACTTTCTACACAAACTAATAACCTATCTTTTTAGCTTTCTACTCTAAAGGACACTTTCTACTCTAAAGGACTAGCATTTGATTAACAGCATACTCTGTTTTCTCAGTACCCTTCTTATTACTTGATTTTAAAGTTAATTTTCTACGCCACACAGATGGACCTCAACACGAATGATTCGGATGCTGCCTTTGACTCTGCACAGCCAAGAAAAACTGACGCAACAGCCACAGAATGCAGGGACTACTCCTTTCCTTGTGTCCTCCGATGAAAACTCTAAAGTCTGTAAGGTAAAGGCAAGCATCCAGTGTTCTTTGCTTACCATCTTAGCTAGCAAGGTAAATTACTGGAGATGGAATAGCAAGTTTGCTCCTTTATGAATAATTTGCTAAATTTGATCTGTGCTTGGTCGGCGCAACCAGTCATTCTCCATGGGATACCAAAAGTAATGCTGGCAAAGAGGCTTCTTTGGCCAAGGAGTACTGGGGATGTTAGAGCTACAGTGATATCTAAAACAAGTATTGAAAATGCAGAAAACCCTTGTATTAAGGTCAAGTGGTAACTTCCAAATAACCCTCTCTGGCTCTGCAAGTGCAGACAACAGCATGCAATAAAATGGAAACTTCTGCTCTAAATTAGACATGTTACGATCGAGTCATGGTAGCATAGAGTACGACAGACTGATATTGGGGAATCCATTGAACTAATTATGCTTAGTTCCATAAAGCAACAGAAGCTGCTGTATGTAGCTAGATTATCTCAATATGTTCATGGTATTAAAAGGCAGTTCAGTACACTTAGTATCTCTAACCTGGAATATAGAATCATAGAATCATACAATGTTTAGGGTTGGAAGGGACCACTAGTGGTCATCTAGTCCAACCCCCCTGCAGTGAGCAGGGACACTGCTAACTAGATCAGATTGCTCAGAGCCCCATCCAACCTGGCCTTGAATGTTTCCAGGGATGGGGCCTCCACTACCTCTCTGGGCAACCTGTTCCAGTGTTTTACCACCCTCATTGTAAAAAATTTCTTCCTTACCTCTAGCCTGAACCTACCCTGTTCTAGTTTAAAACCATTTCCCCTTATATTGGGGAATCCATTGAACTAATTATGCTTAGTTCCATAAAGCAACAGAAGCTGCTGTATGTAGCTAGATTATCTCAATATGTTCATGGTATTAAAAGGCAGTTCAGTACACTTAGTATCTCTAACCTGGAATATGATGTATAGTCCCACAGCAAATAGCTCTCCAGCAAATTCACTGGGACTTTCTTGTTTATTTGGGCCAAAATTCCCAAGAAAGATCACTATTTCCAAAACATTTGCCCTAAGTTTGTCAGAGTCTCACCACAGGCTTTCAGTACTTCTCGTTAACAGAAGAACTTGCTTGGCAAATGTAAGTGTAGATAAAGTTGCATAGTATTATCACATCACACACACAAAAGAAATAGAAGTCCCCACAAAACAGGCTATATTTCAGTAATCAGGATATTACTTATAATATTTAATTAAAACAAGTTTTGATTTAAATACATTTGCAGTCAGCTTTTAGTTCAACTGATTGGGGGTTTTTTTGGTCCTTTAAGGATAAAGGTACTTTCCTTCCAAAATAAGATACTAGATCCAAGAGTACCCAGAATAATTCTTAATAAAAGCAGAAGTCTTTTTAGTCTGAGTTCTCAGATGTTTGGTCCTAAAGATTCTTACTTCTTAAATAACGCACTTCTAATGCTGCAAAAACCAATTAAGGTAGTAATTTTGCTATTTTACTCAGTCTTTCGCTGAAGATTATTTTTTTCTGGTTGAAAGAAGTGTTTTTCAAGAGCGTTGACCAATTCATCCAGTTCCTTCTTCAGCTGCTCGATGTCACTGAGAAACAAAATCCACACAAATACAGAAAACAGTGTCACAGGGGAGAAGCTAAAAACAACATTTTCAATCTGAGGAATTTTTAAGTCTGTTGCATTGGTTTAGACAAACATTTTCTATTAATGCTAGAAGTATATACACTTGGTTTCTTATGGTAATGCACTGATGTTCACTTGCAGCTGATGTGCATAAAGGCACTTAAGACTACGGAGAAACATAAACCCACAAAATAATCTAAAATAGCCAGAAGATCTTCTATCATTAAATGTACGTGATTAGAAATTTAACTTTTATACTTGTAATAGTATTTTCAGATGAATTTTCGTCTGTGAGAAAACATTATTTTCATTACATAAGTTAGTAATTGCTTATCTTTAAGACTGTATGATTTCCAAGGCTCAGTCAAGGATCTAATTACTGAACAGGGGTTAAAATATATTAGAACACTTATATATAGTTATCTAAGTTTAAAGCAATTATGTATGTAAAAAGAAAGTTAATATATCTACTATCATTTAAGGTAGAATATTTTTCTTGATACTGTTTTTACTGAATGTGAAACCAAGTTCAAAGGAATCTCAGTGACAAACAAGAATGCATCAACAAATTTTGCAGAACTGAAGCTTTAGGAAAATACATTTGCTAAAATAGTATCTGTAGTAATATTATTTGATCATGGAGATCCCCTTCCCACCAAAAAGCCACACGGCCCCTATTACCGCAGTAAATTCTATGTAAGTGACAATACCTGTTTCCAGGAGGTGCACAAAGTTCAGAATAGTATTTGATCTTCGGTTCTGTCCCACTGGTTCTCATTGTAGCCACTCCTCCATTAGCAAAAGTGAACGTTATCATTTGGCTACTTTTACTGGTCGGAAGTATCTAAGAAATAGTAAGAATGATTTTTTAGAAGCTGGGAAAATGACTATATATAATGAATTCAAGACAAAACCCGTGACTTGATGTCATACAGTGTAACTAAAGGATCGGTTAAAATTAAGCTTTGTTCTGTTGTCTTCATCATTGTGGTCTTGAGACCACAACAGGCAAATGACAGCCTTATCCTCAAGCTAGAATCTGGTAGTGGTACATTACTGCTAGGTAGCTCGTTTCAAGTCTAGTCAAGATTTTTACTGCAGATAGGAATTGCTCTGCAATGGCATTTCCCAGGAGGAAAAGAAACATGGACTGTGAAAGACTAAAGAATCCTAAAGCCACATTGCAGTAGACAGTTTAACTTACAATAAGATAATTCAAGATTGCTGTAGCAACAGCGAGATCCTCCTACCTTCTTTACAGACTGTCATCTTGGAGAGGAAGAGCACAACAAAACCAAACAAAAACCCCCACTCCACCACCCCACCCCGCCAACCTTCACTTCCTCTCACCAAGGCAAAACAATCATCCCCAATCTAACTTATTTGAGACTCAGGATGTAACATAATGTTTAGAGTGTTTCCCCATAGAATTTTTTATATAAGTATGTATATACACATCTATGATTTACATATAGTTTTTAAAATATACTTACAGCCTTTTGATCTGGCTGGCTGCTGTCATACCCAGTAGTTAAATCCCTTATTCCAGAAACTTTAAATCTACCACAAGATTTTGGGTATGTGTTTTTTCCATCAAAATTTCTAAGGTTGTCAAAAAGCTGTTGAATAACTTTAGGATCATGGCAGATGAAATAGGAAGCTTTGGTAATATGGAAGCCATATCTGTGAAGACACAATATTAATGAATTGAAGGAGCAATGCTCTTTAGAGTTGTACACCATACACATTATACAACCTTCTATAAAGTAAGAATCTATACTCATGGTCACCAACTGTACTATCAGTTCACCCCCTTGCAATTTTAAAAGGGCCTCAGAGCTTAATTGTCCTATTTTGCATACTTTAAAGAAACATCTGTGCAGACAGCTTTTCCTTTCAATGATTAAAAATGAGAAAGTTTACTGCTAAACCAGCAGAAAAAAGATGTCATTATTGCCTTGAAGAGATCTAACACCATAGGAAGAGAACAGACTACATCTAAATAGCTTCCTTGAGTAGATTACAGATGACTTTTTCTGAGCAAAACAAATTCCAGACTTTTTTCCAATCACACTTCAGAAGCCACTCTCCCACTGAAGTGCTTCTACTAAACCAAATTGTTCTGAACATCGTCTCTTCACCTTATCTGTTTGCCACCAGGTAATATGATGCAGAATCTGCATCAAAGACAAATGACCTGCTCACATTGACTTGTCCAAACAGCATGTTGTTGAAAAGCATACAAGCCTGGACTGGTTGTTTAAGTGAGCTCTTAACTAAAGATAAACACTTGATGAGTATCTTTGATGCCAGGGAGAATCTAAAGGGCAGAATCTTTTGTTAGTAGGAGGATGTTAATGCTAGAAACCTGAAAGGTTACTTAAATAGGGTCATGTTTATACCAAAATGGACATCTTGTAGTTAAATCAGTCTTGAGAATCCAGCAAGGGAATTTACAAAACCTATCCTATATTTGGAAGAAGTGATGAGCCAGCTAGGACTGTGTCCTTTTCCTGATCTCCATTTGCTTCTTTGAGAACAAATCCCCTTTCTGTACCTTCAAAATACAGAGCAGAGTTTCTTCTGCTTCAATGGCAATTCACAAGGCAAATCTGACGAAGAATAAAGTAGTAAGGAGTAGAACATCAATTTAATAAGGCAGATTTGTATCTCTCCCCATATCTGTAGCTTTTTCACAAACAGTGATGATTTGCAGCGACATCCTGCTTTGAGGTACACCTACAGACTGCTTTTATGCTCTTGACTTCGAGAGTCCTCTTCAGTGGCTATGTACACAGTGGCACAGTTAAATTCCACTCAGTTAAATATTCTGTTTCTGAGGGCAACCTGAAGCAGGTACTTACTGAATTAGTAGTCAAAAAAAGCATGAGCCAGAGAAAGATAATTCTTTCAATATACACTTCCAGCTACTAGTAATTAAGGGAATTCTCATGTCAGATGCTATATTTGCAGCTCTAGGGATGGATTGCTCTTCCATGCATTTATACTACTGTTTACTTCTCACATGTAAGCATGTATGGCACTTCTGCCATAGCTGATAAATTCCACTATTTATTTATGCAGCGTGTTAGCAAGTCTTTGCCACTTGATTCCTTCTTAAACAGTGGATGAAACAAGCATGGCTAGTGCTGCATGCAAATGAGAGCTCCGAGGACTGGAAAACAAGAAGCACCAAGGCTGGAGTTTTCCATGAGTCTCTCTGCAGGTTCCACCACTCCTTTGTTAGTGTCTATGAGACATGAAGAGGTAGAGAGTATCTGCCAGACTGTGCTGCTCCCTCCTTTAAAATAAACAATGCAAAGCCCCCACAAAAAACACTCCCTGCCCTGAGAAATCCAATAGTCATCTGAAATCTGATAGCCCTGCTGATTTCTGTAGGTCTTTGAACACATTAAACAAGAACAAAAGAAAAGTAGTGCCTCATATTAAAAGCTCTCAGAGGGATACCCAGCTGTATACAGCCAATAGTTATGGCCAAACAGTCACAGTACTTCTGTATAATCAGCTCAAATCTCAGTATACAGGAGCTGAAAGGAAAACCAACATATACTATCCATCAAAAAAAGACACAATAATATAATAAAAAGCCTAACTTTAGAGCCAACTAGAATTAATTTAATAACAAGTAGCCTTGCAAGCGGGACAGAAGCAAAGTGGCTTCTATGAGTAGCATAAATATGCCAGAGCTACTTAGACGTTTTTGTGCATCTGGCACGTTTAAGCAGCAAGAGGCACTACAATCTCTACAACACAGCAATACTGCAAGCCAAAAACCAGGCCAGTCTTCTGTAAAAGGACCGAAGAGCAGAACTTCCCAAAAGGGAGAAACCTTTCAGACAAGCAAACAAAAATACCTGAAAAATCAATTTAACTAATAGGGAATCAGTAAAGTAACATTATTATTTTTAAAATACCTTAAACCAACACAAAATTAAGTCATAAATATATTCATGCCCATGAGGCAGGAGTACTTTCTACAAGTTTACTATTAATACAAAATTATGTTAATAGTACAATAACCCAATTTTTATTTCTTCACATACTATATGTTGCTATTAAGTAACTGGTATGTGGAACAGAGAAAATCTGAAGATTAACAATTATATTGGAACTCACTCATCATAGACAGCTTTCAGCTGCTGAGACAAAGATAAATTCCTGGTTGCCAAAAAGCTAGCCATCTCGGCAGTTATAACAGCAGCGCTGACACCATCTTTGTCCAGAACAGCAGGACAGCACATATACCCTAAACAAAGAAAATACATTTTTTTTATCTTATTTCCTCATAAAAATATGTTAAAATAGGAATGATGACGACACACTTAATCAAGCCAACATCTTTTAAAGGAGAAATGCACATTACCATAGTACAGACATTTTAGAGCTAAACCAAAAATGGAAAAAAAATTATATTCTAATCAGTGTTAATTTTGATAACCAAGGTATTTAATGGAATTTCAAGATAGAGACAGATTTGTATCCTATCAGTGTCAGATGCTCCCGAGTACTTTTGGAGCTCTCATGAAAGAGAAATGCCACACTACAGGAACAATGCAAGTACAACACTTTGTCTCAAATGTGATTACCCTTACATGGTAGTATATGGCAACACTGATAATTATCCGTGAAATTAGTCACATTTTCTCTGGTTTTCAGGTACCGAGATACCCAAGAAAGAGCCTTACAACTTTACACTTTCCTTCTCACGAATTCATAGCTTTTATTCATGGCTTTCCAGTTTACAAGTATAATTTGGGGGAGCTTTTTCTTTATTTTATTCACATTTAAACTTAGCTTAAAACTGTCAGCTAAACATACTCAACTTGAAATCTGAAAAACGTGTTTGGTTTTGGTTTTTTTTTTTAATAGCTTGTGTAGAATTGGAGTCCAAGTCTACATAGCCATGCTACTGAAGATATATACACCTAGCTTACATAATCATACTCTGTGTTAAGCACAGATATAAAGGATTAAAATTAGTTGTATCAATTATCCATTTGGATGATATCAATTACTCACTGGAAGTACAGCCATTGTTTTGAGGGCACCTTTACATTGCCATTTTTTGCAATAGTCCTACTTTCACTATTTTACAGGACACTAGAGCATAGTATTCTGTTTCTTACCTATTGCCTCCTCAAATGCAAAAAGAACAGCTTTTCCCTGGTCCATGAGCTGTTTGGCACGGTTGCCCATCCACTTGAAACCTGTCAGTGTTTCCTACAGCAATGTGGAGAAAAAAAAAGAGAAGGCATTAAAAATAAAAGCAGTGTTTTCTAAAGATATGACACTGTGTAGGTAAGCAAATAAGAGAACGTGAAATAACATGTAACAGCTTACCTCAAAGTGAAAACCTTCCTTTAGTGCAATCGCTCTCAGGATTTTGGAAGAAACAGTACTGGATAACATGTAGACATCTTTAATGGCACGAGTATCCCTATTGTGATTTTTCCAGCAAGTGAAGATCCACCAGCCTAAAAGAGCTCCCAGCTCATTTCCAGAAAACACCTTCCATTCACCACTGGATGGGAAAAAAAAATAATAATAGAAAGTATATGAATTCAAAGGATAATACTGAAGAAAGTAGTACAGAGAAAGTAGTACAAAGAAGAAAATAGTCTACTGGTTCTTCCATACATGAATACTATCAAATACTACTGCACCTGCGTTCCAAGCAACAGTAACAAGGTATTATGTGTTCATTAAGAACAAGCAAAAAAATTCCTCCTCCAAAGAATTCTGAAGGGGTTACCTTCCTCCTCCCTCATATGTACCAGCTTCTGAGTTTATCCAAAAATGAGACAGTGGTATTTCCAGCATATTTTAAGCAAAACAAAAATATTCAGCAGACAAATTATCAAAATCAATGATTAAAGACAAGCACAGAGACATGAAAATACAGTTCTCAAGTAATCAGTATTTTTAGTTGACTCAGCAACAAACACCTTTTATTTAGTCACAAACACACTAGCTGGTCATTGAGGAAGACTGGAAAAAATCTTAAACAGGTAAAAAAAGATTAACATTGACGCATTGCTAGAACAAGAAAAACTGAAGGAAAAAAGGGAAGACAGATGTCAAAATTGCCCAAAAATTCCCAGTCATGAAAGGGGACAAAGACACTGCCACACTGACAAAAATCAAGACCTACAGAAACAGTACCTGTTGTGAAAGAGAAGCTGACTCAGTCTCCTGCATTTATTGATGCCAACAGGCACAAAGCAATGCACAGCAACAACTTAGTGTAAGAGCGCTGAGAGAGTGTGCTCTAGCAGGAGTTTCTGTCAAAGAAGAAGTACAGATACTGTAGAAGCCTATATTAATATTTGATTAGGGTATGAACAGCTACAGCAGAAGTCTGAGAGGAGGACGCAGGACTGAAAGTTAGGAGACAACTAAGACTGGCTAAACAATTAGTGAAGAGGTAGCAGAATGAGAGCACTGTGCTCTCAATAGTGATAAATACAATAAATTAACACCCCCTCTTCAAGGCTCTGAACGTAAGTGATTTTGCATTCTTGTTTTAACCCATCATAACTAGCACAAACTACAGCTTTTTATGATTTTTCCTCAATGCTGAATTGCCAACTGAGGCTGGCACAGGCCAAAAACATTAAAATGAGGATATTCCAGCTAACACTGCCAGAGACACAGCAGAGAGTGCCAGTTAGCCCATTCTTCTTCTAAAGGCAGAGAAGCCTCCTTAATTCATGCTGTGAAAATAAAGAGTTAAAAAAAGCCCCCAAACAAAACACAGCCGCCACCTTTGAAGCTGCTACAAGAGGTTATCTGGTAAGCAAAACGGGTATTTGTACTGTCTCCTTTTACTGGGCTTTTGGAATTTGCATAACTGAGTCTGGTTCAAACTTGTGTCATCCACAATCACTGAGGACTTCTGGCAGGTGCCCATCTCATCCCTTGGGTACCAAGGACTGTTGCCATGATTTTATAGCCCTCTTCTGGCTCTCACACACAGGGAATTAATTTACACTATTTCTGTTCCTGGCGCAGCAGCAGATTTTTGTTCTGCCCCTCTCTGAGCTGAAAAGTTTGAAACATTTACTATGGTTTCTAACTGTTCAGATCGGTTTCTGCTTTATCAAGGTAGATAAAAGAGAAACGCTACTCTTTATAGGTATGATACCAAGTGCAATACTTAAGCTTACTTTCATTCATCAAATATAACCACAATACAGAAATGAAAACAATTGTAGAAGTACAGGATATCAGGGGGCATGAAATAAGGGGATGGCAATAGTGCATCAGAACAATAGGTTACACATTCCATACATATGAAAAATTTATGAGAAGCCCCTGCTTGAGCATGCTTACCTCCTGATCCCACTCTTTGACAGGATATATGTCATCTATGATAGGATATATATCAAAATAATATGATATATATGACAGGATATATATAAGTAATGCATGCATTAAATGTCCTTGAAGGAGAGAGTACAACTGACTATACTGAGGAATACCAAGGACTGACAAAGCTTAAGGTGAAATGCAGGTATGTAACATTATGCATAGAAGTGGGGTACTGAGCAAGACAGGCCTAAATCACCTAATGATTAGTAAAATACCGTGTCTAACAGTATTTGAGAAAGAGGAACTCGTATTAAAGAACAAGGATGTTCCCTATTCCTGAGATTATCAAGGAACTATAAAGGGTCTCCTGATTATTCAAGTTATTTAATAAACACAGCATGAAAGAATGCTTCTCAGTCTTCTGTGAAAAACCTCTAGCTGAAAACCTACCTTAAAAAGGTATAGCACAATCACAACAATTCACATGCGTCTGTGCATGCCTCATGTACAGCAAGTGTCAAGTATTTATTCAGGCTTCTGTACAGTGTCTAATATTAATCATTATTTCACTTACTGCCCCCACTGTGGTTGGCTTCATACAGTCCTCTCACATTTCTATGTGTTTTCAGTCCAAAACCAACTACTGTGACTATTCTATCTTCCTCTACAACACAGGTTGCAAGAATCCTCAAAATATGCCAAGCCTCTGAGTAAAAAAATGTAAATGGTTTGCATTTCTTTATTACCATACCTCTCTTGTTTCTCTGCCACTGCAAGTCGGTCAGCATCAGGATCATTTGCTAAAATGATTTTTGCCCCATCTTTTTCAGCCAAAGCAAAAGACAATGTCTGGAGAAGTGGTAAGCAAGACCAGATGAGTGTTAGTATTCCCAAATAATATTTTCACTTTCTTTATAGGTTTTAAATAATTTTCCCAATTTATTTAATCTCAAACACAGAAAATCATGGTATGTCTCTACAAAAAATAAACTTTAAGCCTGGCAGCAGTAGAGCACAGTCAGGATATTTAACTTCACCTACATCATTCCACTTATGCAGTCTGAGTCAAAAGCTACTTAGATTCAACAGGAAACTTCAAATACAAAGTGTAGCAGAAATACTTGTAGCAGAAATTCTAACCGCCTGTCAGGACTTCCCCTGCCCCCTCCTGGTGTCTATCAGAACAATTTAGTCCTTGTATTTCAGATGCAAGTTGTAGAAACTTTCCAAAACTAACTGTGAATATTTTATTTTTTAAAAGGAACTGTATCACTTTGTTCTACGTGCAGATGCTGCCCATTCTGTTAGAGTGCAGAACAAAGTAGTTTAAAGTTATAACTAATTATTAGCTGACTGTTTCAAGAGTTATACACAATGAAAGGATACCAACTAACTCTTCACTAAATGTAAGGCTATGAAAACAGAAACAAAATCGACCTTCAACCAGCCATGACTACTGGCAGAAAGGAAACATTGTTTGAAAGACACTGCAACTACTAAAAAAAAATATAATAATAATAAATAAATAATAATAATAATAAAAATAATAAAAGAACCTATTTACCAGAACACCTTTTCCTTCTTCAGGATTTGGATACTTTACTGTGGGAAATTCTGGATCAGGGTCTTTCTGCTCCGGAACGGCAAAAGGAGGGCTAAGGTCAAATGCCTTGAAGGCCAACTGCACAAATTTATGACCTACACCATGCACAGAAGTATGGACAAATTTCAGGTTTGTTTCCTTGTTTATATTTCTGAAATAAAACACATTAACAGTAAACTTAGATATGGAAGAATATTCTGTACAAAACAGACTATGCTTGAAAACATATATGACTCAGTATTCTAGATCTTTGTTAAAATTATAAATTAAAGGAGGTCAGATTTTAAAGGTAATGGCTTGAAAATTTTTCAGCAATATGAGTCAGTCTTGATATTTAATGTCCTGGTCTGTGCAAATCACTGGAATAAGAAAGATAGTACACTCTATGCACTCCAAAGGAGGCGAGTGGAAAACAGTTACAACTGACTGATAAGACTCTTCATCCCCAATTCTGGCATTTAAACCATCTCCAAAGACTGTGAACACAGAGAACAGACAGCAGCATGCCTCATTTGAGCACACTCATTCTTATAAGTACATTATTGAAAGTGTAGAACATACCTAAAGGCATGCAAACTCCTAAGGAGGCATTGAACTTCTACTCTGAAAAAGCAGCATAATTTCTCACGTAGCCCCAACTTTCTAGGAATTCTGACCTCATTATTAGTAAGAGGAAGAACATGGTTACTGGTAATTAAAATTTTGATGTAAATAAGCCAATCTAACAGGTTGCTGCTCATCTAATCTGTAAACTGATTCTACTTGTTAATCACAAAGAGAAGCATCCACTTGATTTTGTTGAGTAAAGTTTTTACAGAGCAAGAGACGGGAATAGGCCTCATGCAAGGCTCCGGAGGTCACTGGGAGCACACACAAGGCTAAAATGATAGAGCAAGATCTCCTTCTTCCAGAACTGGCTTAACAGCCTGGTTTGCCTTCTCTCTTAGAAGCCCGTTTTAAGGCTGTTGGACCACCAGTGTCAGCTCAGCCTCAGCTGCACAAGACAGCCCCAGTCTTGCTGTAGCATTTGGTTGAGGCATGGTCATGCAAATACAGGGAGATGATATAATCAGAAACTAATTGCTCACTTTGCTGGGTTAGACTTCTGCCAGACCAGCTTTATGAGCTGGCTTACTACATCACCACACAGCTGCCAGTGCAACCACAAAAGATGACAAGAAGGCACAGACAGAACTGGATCATAGTGGGATCATGGCCACCGTGACTTCCATCAATTTAAACTGCCCCACTGACATACTAGATGGAAAATCCTGTTTTCTTAATGGAGTTAACACCAGTTACCTGTGAAAGCACTGTTTCTGTATGTCTTTGAAATACTCCTTATTGACCGTAGCATATGGATCATGAAGTAGCAGGCTGCTGTCAATCAGTTTGTCATCCCAAGCCTGAGGCCACGGCTCTTGGTTCTCCTCAATAGCCTGAGAAATTCCTTTATCATGAGGGGAAATGATCTGAGCACCATTTTCCCAGTAAACCTAAATAATAAATAGGGTGAGTATTTTGTCATTAATATTATAGGATAGCTTTATTTTTTTTTGTTGGCTAAGGTGCACTACGTTCAATAGAGTATTACAGTAAATTAGGCTTAACTATACCCAGAGTATTCTCCTGTTCATATTCTCAGTGTTTCCTCTCACATCCCGTTTTTGTTCTATCAAAAAAAGCTGTTTAACTTTATCAGAAGATACCAAAATCCATAATGACACACAAACCAAGACCAAGCTCATTTATTGAGAAGATTCAAGTATCAGTCTGTCTGCCAGCCTTGGGATTGATAACTTGCCCATGCTATGTCATATACTTTCTTCCAGATACTTAGGTATAATCATTATACATAGAAGAATTCTGAAGTGGAAAAAAGTGTACAAAAGTGAAACACATTTACCACCAGAAAAATTAAGGAGAAAGGCACAAAAACTTGGCAGCTGCCTACAGCAGCGGCGTTGCCACAACAGCAAGCACAAATTCAACTAAGTTTCAAGGTGTTCGTTACTTGTAGTCTTCTACTTTTTTTTTTTTTTAATTATTTACACACACAGGAAGAGGTGTACTTATTATGTTTTATTTTTTGACAGTTGTTTGCACTGATGGGTTTATAGACCACAAGTTTAAGGAAAGATACCTAACAGCACCTGGCCCATGTATATATGTAGTCCAAATAACAAAACATTAAGAAAAAATGAAGTTGGTTAAAAAAAAAATTGATAAAACGTCCAAACAAGCTATCCAAATCAATACATGAAATATTAAAAGAAAAAAAAAAGTAATTTTAAACAGACATGAAGTTAACGAGGGAGAGACAGCAAGAAATCATCTCTGCTGATGCCTCTTTTTCTATGAAGATGACAAAAAAAGATCTCCCAACTTCCATCTGTATTTTGGAAACAGTCTGTATATGACTAGTCCAGCTGTGGGATGATTGGCAGACGAGCAACACAGCCATGTTTTTTTCAGTGCAAAGCAGATTTCTGTCACAGAAAAGAGTCACAATGATAACTGTGTCACTTAGCAAAAGAAATTTAATTAATCTCTTGTAGTATATTTTAAGAGATTAATTAAATTTATTCAAAACATTTGGTACAAGCAACTCATTAGGTTTCACATGTTTCTAGTTCTCTGGGGTTGTAAAACTAAAGGCATCTTTTAAAATCCTGAATTGGAGAAATTATTAATGCTTTTGAGAAGAGGTCAGTTAATATTTGAAAGTGTTTCAACATATGCAATAGCATTACTTATCTTCCTGCCTTTTAGAGCTAAGATTTTAGGTATGTTGCTAGTGTAACATGCTACTAGGTTTAAATACATGCATCTAGAAGAGATCAAACTATCAATTAGTTTGGTTTATAACATGATAGGAACTATACACAATAGTATTAGTGTATCTGCACAGAAAAAAATGTTTGAAAAAAGCCAGAAAATAAGTTGTATAGGAGTACCTTGTAACCATTATCTTGTTTTGGATTATGGGAAGCCGTAATCATAATTCCAGCACAAAGCTTCAGATGAGTTACTGTGTATGGCTGTAACAAGAGAAAGTTATCTGAAGTGGAACGTGCAAAATATTATATATTAGTTATTTTTATGCATATGCAATAACTTCATACTGCTGAATGAAGAGAAAGCCAAGATGCGATTCCTACAGACTGACTCTCTAAAGCAGAAGCTAAGTAACACTTGCTCCACTAGAGCCTGTGTGGCACAACTTTAGCCCTTGCTTTTTCTTGTGCATTTTCCCATTTATATATTGTTAGTGTTGTTTCAGACACTTTATGGATCTCTAGAGTAGTATTTTTATAGAAGGAAACTAAATGTGCATGTTGCCTACTGTAGAGTGACTGGAGATACCCAAGGCCTTCAAGGGTACAAAGTCTGTTTGGGTAATGAGAGAAGCCTGCATAGGGTAGAGAATTACAACTGGAGCAGTCTCATCCATACTATCTTTTGGGAGCAGTCTGTGCAGCAACTACTCCATCATGGTTCAGAAGAGAATTGTTTTGGAGAAAGCTCTTACAAATTAGCCCAAAACAGACGGAGGGAATTAAAAATAAAGCATTATTTGTGACTACAGGCCCAGTTCGAGTTTACTCCTGGCTCTTTATTTAATAGCGAATGCAATCAACTGCAGTTCTTGCAACGCTGCTTTAGGCTATACTATGAAGAATTTGACCCTAAATCTACCAAAATTTGCATCCGTACAAGAATGCTATGTACAAAGTCTTCATCCCACTGTGTTCTGTTTGCAGTGCTCACTGGAGCAAGTGGTATCTGGAGAAACTGTTGCTTTTAGTGCAAAGGTAGGGGTTTTCTCTATTACTCTACAGCACTGACACCTACTGATCCGATTGTGAAAATGCAGACACATTCAACAACCCTCACAGCATAACATAGCTGCACTCCAACAACCTGCTATTTTAAAAGGCTACTTTTGATTCAATACCCCCCCCCCCCCAAAAAAAAAACCAACCCAAAACCAAACCCAAAAGAACCCCAACCAAACCAACCAACTAAAAGTCACAAACCTAAATGTGTCTCTGTGTTTCAGACTTCAGGCTCCACAGTCATCTAGAAACTATGAAATATCTTATACAAGAAATCTGCCTGAAGGCAGGAATGAATAGAAACACATCCCACTGTCATTGATACTCCACTAAGCTTCTTCCTTCTCTTGCTGCTCTCTAAGAAATGCAAGGTATCTGACAGAATTTGTGTGTATATAAAAAGATATAATAGAGAAACCTACCACAAAAGGAGTTGGTGTTATATCAGAGAACAGATAAACTGGAACTCCTTGACTGATGAAGGTATTAGCAGCAAGTCTTGCAAACCTAAACATGAAGAAGAGATGCCTAGTAAATATATTTATTTTCTCACCAATTAGTTTCCTAGAATTCAGAGCTTCCCCTCCCCACTCCAATTAAAAAAAAAAAAAAACAAAACCAAACCAACCCCCAAAATCCCATGTAAATAAATCCCAAATTATTACACATACCCAATTTCAATGTGTTCCCTCACTGTTCCCAACAGACAAAGCACGACTCTAAGAACAGCTTTGGCATTAACAAAATATAAAAATAATATAAATCCCTCACCTTAATTCACTCTACAGAAAGAGAAAATACCGAATGAAACCATAATGGATCACATCTACAAAATACTTCAAACCTAAAAAGTACCTTTTGCTACTACCTCCGCTGGAATGATGGGCACGAGCATCAAAACCAATCACAACTCCTCTCTTTTTCAGGTCACTGAAATTCTTCTCAAGGTATCTGCAAAATCCCTGAAGACAACAACATATCCACCTCGTTAACCCAATCTTAATACTTAATTTCTCATTGCATTAAGATGATTGCTAAGATGTTGACATCTTAGAAAGGTGGGTGCACAACATCTCACTGAACCGGACTGGAATTCAGTTTGTCTGGCACCAGTGAACACCAAGATGTATCAGAAACCTTCAAATCAATATAGAGAAGCTGGACAGCTTTTAAATACTTTTCCAAAAAATCACAACCAACTCCAGAAAGAAATAGTTAACACAATTAGTCTGAATTGCAAATTTTGAGAAATTATTTAGCTGTGTTAGGTCTCAGATGAGGAAGAGAACAACTGGCCGATATTTCAGTTTTTTAACTGGAATCTCTCTGTTTTTTAACTAAATCTCACTCTTAATAATGATACCTGTTTAGGACATGATACACCACCACTTCAGGCTGCAGTAATTTAAGGTTTGGGGTTTTTTTTTTTAAGCTCTCCCCAAGTAGATCCACTTCAGGACCTATATGTGCATATGCAGCTTCACTGCATTTATGTAAATTTATGTCCAACATACACAAAGCTTAGCCAAATGCTGGCTAACTTCAGGGGTTTTTTTGTAGTTGTTGCATAGTGCCTAACTGTTCCACTTGAGCTTAACTGTACCTGGGTATAAGTTCAATTGCAAATCAAATATGGAAAATAACTTATTTTAATGGCTTAATAGCTTCCTTCTGCTTATTTTAGAGATCAGTGCTCAGCTAAGAATTACCATGTACATGACTTCTGAAAACTGGAGGAATGGTAAAAAACTTGTACTTTATAGAACACCCGTTTGCTGTCGTAAGCGAGGCTCTTCCATTCATACAACTAGTTTGGTGAGACAGAGTGCTGAACGCAGTACCTGAGTTGTCTGGATAATAGTCAAGTCGTTCATGTGGGAAATCCCTGCTCCCATGGCAGCTCTGAGCCCTGCTGTGCCAAACTCCATCCGTGAGCCAAAGTATTTCTGCAGTTCTCCATCGTTTCCTTCAGCAACCAGTTGCTTCACTATTGCAGATGTTTTTGGGTTCTGTAGATAAAAAGTTCAGATATTCTAGAAAAGGTTTTGTTTGTTGCTTTTTAATACCCTTAAGCTTCTTTACAGAACTGACTTTCTTTCCCGCTCTCTGTACTGGGTTATTTAAGTATCGAAACATTGCACACCATTTCCAGAACTCCTGCTACATCTTCCTAATACTAATCAGTACAATCTCAAGTATTACTTCTTTTAGATTTATCTCCTTAACTGAACGTGCTGCCTTGACAGCAGCATATATATCACATTTTGGGAAGTGAAAAGGTTTCCAAGATGTCTATTTTAGTATTTTCATGGTTGAAAAACAAACAAAAAAACAACCTTTACAGTTCAGAGAATTTTTGTCATCACATCTATTTTAGTATTTTCATGGTTGAAAAACAAAAAAACCAACCTTTACAGTTCAGAGAATTTTTGTCATCACAACACAAGGCTCTAAACATATAAGAAAGCAAGTTAAGCTGATGATTAAGAAATATTTGTTACTTCCATAGTGCTGCAAGTGAGTTTTAAAAAAAATAAAATCATAACCTTGTCCCAAGACTGGCTAACATCAGAGGCAGCAGCAAAACTACGCAGCCTGGTCAGAAGATAAAGATGATGATTTGCAATATATTTGCAGGTAATGCTTGTAAAAATAAGCACAACCCTGAGGATGAAAGCTTAGCAACGACAGCTAAATTCTTACATAAAATGACTGTGCAGTGGTGGCGAAAGGCTGCGTCAGACTGCTTGAGAACAGGGAGGAGTTTCTAAGTCTCACTGCTTCTCTTGGTGTATTACCAATATTGACTCTATTCTTATTAACTCTCTTTGTTTCCAAACTTAGGAACTAGCAGAGTCTTGCATGCCCCAACACCTCATCTTAGTGACATGGGATTTGTGAAGTTTAATGTTTGATTTCTTGAAAATTGATGAGCCAACGGGACAGATGGCCCACTCCAGCCACTAGACAACAGGGTTATGTGGAGAGGCGGCATACTCTGCAGGTTAGCCACCACATGATTACACACACTTTACACTGGAGTACAAAGATTATCATTTCCAAATGGACATAAGCTTTGATTGCTGGTCAACCAAATGACCTCATAAAAGTCACGGACTTCACTATTTCTTGGATGACCTAGGTATGCTTACAACAATGGAAGGCATATCATCCTAGGCAAAAAAAAAAATTTTAAAATTCTGCAGCTCCAGAAAATGCTGCAGAATATGCACAGTAGTAGCCACGTGAGTGAGCTTGCATACAAAGGTTTAAGCATTCTGGAAACCAAACGAAGACCAAGGTCTGGATGCTCTAGTCATTGACCTGTGCACCTGCTGCTGCAGGACAAACACCATACTTTAAATAAACACTCAAAAAGCTAAAGAGCCTTTGGTACTAATGAGCAAACTATATAATGCAGAATAAGCTGGGCTCATTAAAGAAAAAAATAAGGTTTCCTGGGTGCAGTAAGCAATCAGGTGCCCCTGAATTGCGCCTGGATGATGTCCTGTGCAACCTGCTCTAGGTGAACCTGCTTTAGCAGGAGGGTTGGACTAAATCATCTCCCGAGGTCCCTTCCAACCCTTGCCATTCTGTGATTCTGTGGATTACTGATTTCCAGTTTAAGAATTACCAATTTACTAGTCCAAGAACGTTGTAACTGACACTTCCTTGCAAGAGGTTCAATGTAATTCTGTATTACTATAGAATAGTTATATTCTATAAGAATAGATATAATTGTGTTGTTATAGAATAATATAGGTCAGCATAACTATTCTGAGTTTAGGCTGTTTAAAAGCTGACCTGAGCTTTTTGCTGCAGTATCAGGCCTACATTTTGTAGGTAAGGCCTGAATGCCACCTTTTGCGTCAGCCTTTGTACGGTGCCTGTGTCGCCTTTGGTTTTTCCCCCTGCGTGAGCTTTGTGCACAGGAGTTGTCTCTTACTGTTGAAAGGGGCATCTCCTTAGGTAGGTGCTGCACACATCTGTATAGATGTTGGACAGACTGAAAACTGTAATGCTAAGACAGAAGGGCATCTTGACACGCAGCTCTCCCAACCATGGAGATTTTTGTTTGGTACTGTTGTGTTAGAGGAGTTTCCCAGTTTTAGTATCTACTGTGAAGCTACAGGGATCCTCCAATTTTTCAGGTCTGGCTAAGTGATTGCACTTCTCCAGGTACTCTGCCTGAGTCTCGGAGTTTCAGTCCACATCATTTGCTAGAGAAAACTTAATTGTGTGAATTTCGTTGTTTGGGTTATTCCCCCTCCTCCCCCCCCCAAAAACAAGAATTTGATAACAAAAGCCAGGCCCAAGTCTGTTTAATATAGTAGAATGATTCTTCCAGAATTACTGTTTTAATTGTTTAAGGCTATATTCCCCTAAGAATCTGCTTTTTTTTTTTAAAAAACTGTAATGCCAAGACAGAAGGGCATCTTGACATGCAGCTCTCCCAATCATGGAGATTTTTGTTTGTTACTGTTGTGTTAGAGGAGTTTCCCAGTTTTGGTATCTACTATGAAGCTACAGGGATCCTCCAATTTTTCAGGTCTGGCTAAGTGATTGCACTTCTCCAGGTACTCTGCCTGAGTCTCGGAGTTTCAGTCCACATCATTTGCTAGAGAAAACTTAATTGTGTGAATTTCGTTGTTTGGGTTATTCCCCCTCCTCCCCCCCCCCAAAAAAAGTAATTGTAAAAGCCAGGCCCAAGTCTGTTTAATATAGTAGAATGATTCTTCCAGAATTACTGTTTTAATTGTTTAAGGCTATATTCCCCTAAGAATCTGCTTTTTTTTTTTAGTGTACAGACAACTGTTCCCATTTTAGGAATGTTACGGTGCCATTGTATACAGCCAAGGAAAAAAACCTAAACTTTTTTAAGCAGAAGAAAAAGCCTCAACCAATCTTCACAGCATCTCTACTGAAGAAGGACCCAGTTGTATCTGAAGGAGGAAGGGCTGGTTTTTTCCTTTCTCATTGCTTCTCTCAGGTTAGACTTTTTCTACTCTCAAATAAAACTGGATGTGAATATGAGAATAATGATTTCTGTGAATGCGGTGGAAGAGGTTTTAATACAGAGTTAATATCCCGTAGTGCAATCTGCTTAAACATCACCTGGTAACATTCGAGTTATTTACCTTAATCGACACTACAGAAAGGTTTTATCGGTGCAGGAGTCCCCACAAGGTTTTAGAGTAGAGGGACAGCTACTGACTAAACAGGTCTTATTTTTAACAAAACCAGAAGCTACCTTCTAGCCATAGTTTTATGACTGATAGTAGAAAAAAGTGAAAGATACGATACTACTGTGATGAATACAGGGATGAAAATAGCCTGGTAATGAGCTCAGTGATTGGCATTGAGGTACAAGCTTCCTGTTAAGTCAGCAGGACCATCTTCAGCCATAAGGGCTCGCTCTCGCAAACTATTATTTTGTTAGAAACGCACAGCTTATCTTCATTAAATATTAACCTGTCTCTACACATCAAAAAGGAACTTTTTTTTTAATATCAGAGTAAATGGACAAGGGTTATATCGGATTCTGTTATATCTATTACTCAATACAAGCACGTAAGAGCTCCCTGAGAAATGAAAATACCTCATCGTTTTTGAGCAATCAGCAATGGGTATTGCGCACCAGTCAATTATTACTGAGCCAAAGACACCGCTGTTAACGAAGAGCTAACCTTCCAAAAGCAAAGATGCTATAAGGGATGCTGCATTAGATGTCAAGAAGGTTTCACAAAAATAATTGGCATAACCAGTCCAAAATGAAACGATTACAAAGAAGAGAGAAATATAACTAACATTAATCAAGGAAGTTATGGAAATAAGAGGCCTTTTAAAACCAGACTGTTTGCTCAAAATCAGTTGGACTGGGGGGGGGAGGGGAAGTTTATTGTCATGTGATGTGGTACACTAGCATTTCTGAAAGAAGGGCTGGTTTGGCCCTGCATTGTCGTATATAAAACCAGAGCTGGGTAACTGACCAGTTACCCAGTCAAATGATCTTTAATGAAGAATCAGAACAACTGTGAGGTACTTCTAATTATGTCCTTTAGAACCTGGAAATAATACCAAAAAAAGAATAATTCTAAGTTTTCCTTGATAATCCCTAAATAAGCAGAAGATCCCTTACCAAAAAAATATGTAGGTTGCACAAAACCTAGAGAGCATTGTACTGATGCTGAGCCCAGGGCAGTCATTAAAGTGACCATGGGCAGTGTGTTCCAATAGAGACAAGTGAAGAAATTTCAGGTATAGGGACAAAAAAAAAAAAAAAAAAGAATGCAAACCACACATACTGAATTGGGGCCTGCATCTGAGTGGGAACTGCAGCAGCAAGCAACTGGACAAGCATTTCTAGAACGCCACTATGGCAAGACATTTCTTTAGACATGTGGAATACAGAAATACACAGAAGATTTTGTTTCTGCAGATAGTGCTGTCAAGACCAAAACTGAAGACACAAAGACAAGTCTTAAGATGTTTAAGCACCTTAACAGGAAGGGAAGTAACAGGTGCTAACATGCTCCTGAGAAAGGGCAGAAAAAGGGAGAACAGCCACAAAACCAGAGAGTATTGCAGATTCCGGAGGTACTTTGTTAACAGTGGGGGCCGCTAAGCACTGGGCAACACAACCAGGAAAAGAGGATGGAGTCTAAATTTCCCAGCAGTTTCAAATCAAGCCCACATCTTTTGAAAACAGCGTTTCAGTACACAAAAACGTGGAGGTACCTGGAAGCTTTTAACACTCGGACAGCGAATGCAGCAACGTATTCTTGACTTTAATAATTTAAGTCTATCAGCTGTCCCTACAAGCAAAAGAGGTTAGGACCAAACCTAACTGCTGGAAAGTGAGGAGGCCAACCCGGCAGGTTTCTAGAGCGGAGAGGGGGTGCGGCGGCACGGCCGAGGTGCCGGCGCCGCGGGGGCAGCGGCGGGA
>NW_009260073.1:3337027-3363309 GCF_000687185.1 Egretta garzetta
GCTGGGGTAAGGCTGCTCGCGTCTCTCCTTAAAGTCGGTGTAAGTGAGGGACGGTCTGTGAGGAACCCTGGTCTATAAGCGACATACAGACATGAAGTCACCTACTTGAAGCATTACCTGCCTATGCGGTAATCGGTACTTACTTTTTACCCTCTGTAATGTGATAGCATGGAAGGGACAGAGGACCCAAGAAAAATTTTTATCCATATCTGGTTTTGGACGTTTTGGAGTGTGTATGGGATCCTTCCCATAATAAAAATAGGAACAAATTGCGTTCAGCTGGAGGAAAAGAGGGCGACAGCCTGGAGAAATTCAGTTTCCAGCTCTCCTCCTCTGTTGCTGTATCCCGTATGCTCCAGAACAAGTGGGAATTCTTGCACAAGCCAAGCGGCGTGCAGGGGGGAATATTTTGGTGACTTGACCTATAACTGGGGTTTTTCTAGTGCTTAGTCTCAAACTTCAGAACCTGGTATGGCTTCTGCTTCGCTTGTAATTGCCCACCAGTCAACCACAGGAAATTCCTTATGGAAGTCACAGTCACAGCGCTCTACCTGGGCTAATTCTGAGCGAGCACGCGGCAGCCCGGCCTCACGTCATAGCCCCTTCAGAGGCATTACCCAGATGACTCCTGGATGATTCTTATTCGGTGCTGTGAGAAGTTGGTCATCTCCATACCCACTGTTGGGGGCTAAAAATCCTATTCCTAAGAAGAGCTTGTTCAGTATCGTGAATATGTTATTCATGTTGACGAATGCTTTTTGTTTATCTGTGAATAAATTTTGTCTATATTGCACCCTTTCAAGTTGGAGCTGCTTGTTTTTATTAGCTGAAATGGTCTTATTTCTATGTGCTATCATTTATACACTAAATCACATATTAATGGCATGTATGACCAATTAGAATGCTGAGTATTAATTGGGTAAATTTTCGTAGAAATAATGACTTGTACAGATATTTGGAAACCTTTCAAAGTTCATTAGTGTGTTACCAGAATGCATGTGAACAACAGAAATGCTACACATCACTTGCAAAGATGTTAATGAATATCCTTCTGCACTGCTGATCCGTAAAAATAACAGTTAAGTACCCTTTCGGAAAAACTCCAAGATGATAGATCAGTGGAACTGAAGAGTAAGGAAAGCAAAAATACGTTGTTTGGCTGCTTTTGGAATCATCTGTTTTCTCTCCTCTAGTGCTTTGGTAATGGTCCTTTAACAGCAGCTCCTCTGGCCTCTGCATCTCTCTAGCTGGACACAGACCTGCCCTCAGCTGGAAAATAAATAAAAAAATAATTGGTAACTGAATTTCACTCGGGAAAATTGAGTGTGTTCCTCTTGCCAGAATTACAGCCTAGTTAATGCTGCATTGACTGAGTAATCATTATAGCTTACAGCATAGCGTCTTCAAGAGAAGCCTGAGCTGATGAGCCATTGCTCTATCTGAACAGTTCCTATAACTTAGTCGGGTTTTGCCTGGAAGTGCCTGAAGATGCCATGATAAACCCCTTCAGCCAGTTTGATTTCTTCCAACTTTTTGGGCAGAAGCATAGTCCAGAGAACATTGAACTCTCTTGCATAACCAGGTACCTGGCGTCAGCCTTCCCCAAAGTACAAAGGGAAGCAGTGGTCTGATTGCTCTGGAGTTTCAAGAAGGCGCTCGCTGTTCAGGAGCTTTTCCCGGCACTTTGTCAATCTCTGTCTGAGTCTGAGCTAGGCCAGGTGCTGTGTAACCGCAGACAGAGCTATGAAGAGACTTCCCTACTCAACTCTGCAGTCCAGGCCAAAGTAGGGGGAAAATCCCAGGGTATGGTATTCACGCAGAGTAGGTATCACAGGCTTACTGAGGCTGCTGAGCAACAGGAGGTCGCTGTGTAGGTGGCCTACAGGAGGAGGAGCAGGCACCCTGGAGCCAGCAGGGTAACTTGCCAGTCTTGCCAAGTCCCGAATCTGAACTCCCATGAGGGATATAGCTTCCCAGGCACTTTAGAATCATAGAATCATAGCATTCTTTAGGTTGGAAAACACCTTTAAGATCATCAAGTCCAACCTAACACTGCCATCCCGCCACTAAACCGTGTCCTTAAGCACCACGTCTACCCATCATTTAAATACCTCCAGGGATGGGGACTCAACCACTTCCCTGGGCAGCCCATTCCAATGCTTGACAAGTGTTTTCCAACAGTGTTTCAGTGGGAACAATCTGAGCAGCCCCTTTGTCCCATGTTTAAAGGAGGAGGCAAACGAGGAAGGGGCTGCCTTTGTGGAAATGTCACTGAACTTCTGCCATGCTTCTCAAAGGCAGGAGAAAAGTAATGCAAGGAAAAAAACCCAGCATTTGCATAAGTGAAGAACTATATAGCCACTTTGCAAAGCACTCTGACGAAGTACCTCCACTGACTCAACTGAAGGAGTGGTGGCAGACAGGAACAGGCCCGTGGAGCATCTCCTCTTTTTCCCCGAGTGCCTCAGGCTGACTATAAATCAAACAGATTTTCTTCAAGATGGAGGAAGATGGTCATCAGGACCCATCACATAGCATAGGCTCAGCTGCGTCACTGAAAACCTGTTTGGAAGTCCTTGTCTTAATGCCTTCTGGGACTGCTCTGAACAGTGGCCAGAACCATGCAACTTAGAAAGTGCCACAGTCCTAAAAACTTCATGATCTAATGGGATGAAAAGAGGCTGGAAAAGGAAGAACAGCCAACTGCTGCCTGCAGTTGCTCCTGTGATTAACATAATTTTCATGCAATCAATACATTGAAATAATTTCAAAATACCAGATAATCTAACAATTAGATCCTTCCTAGTGACTTTTGCAGTAAGTGAATTTCCAAGAAAGAATTAGAAAACCAACAGTATTTCATAAGAAGCCCTAAGATACTGGGTTGGAGAAAAGTTACATTTGTTTGACCACAGATCAAAAAACAGATAAAACTGAGTCATAAAGGATGGAGTCTTTTTCCTTTCTTTTCTCCAGCTGTTAGCTAAACCAACTGAAGTTAGCAAAATAAAAAAGAAACCCCAACAACCAATAAAACAAGTAAATTTGCTGACTTTATACTTTCCGGGAACTTCAAATACTGCCGCTGATTTTTCTTGAATCTTCTTCAAAATGTGTGGAAGCATTACTAAATTCAAACTAATGCTGGAATTTCAGAATGGGGTGCTTTGTAGGGTACTTAAAGCATCCCTCTTCACTTACACTTACTGAAGCCAAAAGCTTCAAATGAATAACGAATGTTGCAACTCAGGCTCAGTATGGTTGCAGCTGCACAGGCTTTTCACACCACGTATGAAATAAATGGCACGTACTTGTTAACTGTGTTATTTATTTAGCTGTAACACCACAGCAGTAAACTGTACATAGGAAGAAAAATGAGTAACATGATCACACTGGTGCTGTTCAATATTTTCTGGCAAGTTTTGAATTTGGTGTTACGTTGTTTTTATGAAAGACTTGGTCCAACTTTGAGAGAACCAACCCATGTGCGTGGTCATTAAATAATGTCTCATTTCTTCTCAAAGCATGGCAGTCTGTGAACCCACCTGCTCTCTGAAATGAAAAAAAACAACCACCACCACAACAAAATGACTGTAGAGCTCCAAAACCACTCATGACTCCGAGTCAGCCACAACACAGGACATCAAAATGATCCGGGGGCTGGAGCACCTCTCCTATGAGGACAGGCTGAGGGAGTTGGGCTTGTTCAGCCTGGAGAAGAGAAGGCTGCGGGGAGACCTGATTGCGGCCTTTCAGTACCTAAAGGGGGCCTATAGGAAAGATGGGGAAAATCTTTTTAGTAGGGCCAGCAGTGACAAGACAAGGGGTAATGGTTTTAAACTAAACCAGGGTAGGTTTAGACTAGATATAAGGAAGAAATTCTTTACAATGAGGGTGGTGAAACACTGGAACGGGTTGCCCAGAGAGGTAGTGGAGGCCCCATCCCTGGAAACATTCAAGGCCGGGGCTCTGAGCAGCCTGATCTAGTTAGCAGTGTCCCTGCTCCTGCGGGGGGGTTGGACTAGATGACCTCTAGGGGTCCCCTCCAACCCAAAACATTCTATGATTCTATGATTCTATGATCTCTAGATCATGTCATACTGTCCAAATTGTATTTCACGGAGCGACTGCTGTGTGGGGTACAGTGTTTCCTCTTTTAGCAAAGCAATCTGTAGAGATGGTCTTATTTGTCAGTCAGAAGACTAGGAATCAGTTTGCAACCTTCTGGAGAATTTTTAAGCCCACAGGTCTTTTGCTGGTGCAGCAGATGTTACTATTACAGCTTGCTCTGTGAGAGGAATGTAACTGCTCTGTAAGAGGAATATAACTACAACAAAAGAGAAATTCTGAAAGAAGTTTAAAGTTGTTTAAATTTCAACTCTGTTTAAGGTCACGAACAAGATCATTCCCCAGTCAAAACAGCATGTGATTTCTGTAATTGTCAATAAACATGGGACTTTGATACATGATATATTCGATGCTATTTTTCTGGCTGATGAAAGAACTTCACCTAATATATCTGTTATATATTTTTTTGGTTGTCATTTGGCTGCAAGATGCAAGGAAGGCTATTTGTTGCACTTTACAAGGCATTTCTTTGGCCCAGCTTTCACACTGAGGAGCATGCCATCACTGGAAGGAAATACAAAGAAGAAAATATAGGGAAGAAGATATAAGGAAGAGAAACAAGCGTGGGACGCTACCAGGTAGTTGTCTTGTCTTCTTCTGGTGGGTGCTTAACAAGCTGTGAGCAAGGCTTTGCACTTGCTGTCAGATGTGGCCAGCCAGCCATAGGAATAAGGGTATCGCAAACATACAAGATGAGACAAGCGGCTAATGGTTAGATGCAGACTTATTTTCTCCCTTTTTGTCAGTGCCTACGCACGATTTGTCAGATCCACTGTTTCAGTTAACACCTGAAATACAGATAACAATCGCAAGTTAGTGCCAGCAATGTCTTGTATTTCCAATGCATCATGTTAGTCTAGCACTACTTGTTAGCACAAGTAATTAAATATTACTCGTGGTTCTTTGGGCAATAGGTGAGTTTGCCACGTGACAGAATAAAAGGCACATCTATTAAGGAAGCTGGTGTAAGCTGATGAGATCTGCCAAAGAGCTAACAAAAATTTGAAGCAGTTTAAGTCATGGACTACCTGGCCATTCCCTAACTGTTACATTGGAAATTTCATAGGCATCATAAAAAGACATTTCCTAGGGAATCTTTCAGTATAGCATGCTATTTGGTACATGCTGGAACAACACGAGAGATTACCAGTTAACCAGTTAATCCATAAGGATTTTTTAAAAAACCCAGTTATCTACAACTATAGGTTGTACAGGGGGATTTTATTGATGTGTATAAATACCTGAAGGGCAAGTGCAAAGGGGATGGAGCCAGGATTTTTTCAGTGGTGCCCAGTGACGGGACCAGAGCCAATGGGCACAAACTGAAACACAGGAGGTTGCCTCTGAACATGAGGAAACACTTTTTCACTGTGAGAGTGACTGAGCGCTGGCACAGGTTGCCCAGGGAGGTTGTGGAGTCTCCATCCTTGGAGATATTCAGAAGCCCTCTGGACTCAGTTTTGGGCAACTCAGTGTAGGTGGTCCTGCTTGAGCAGTGGGGTTGGACCAGATGACCTTCAGAGGCCCCTTCCAACCTCAGCCATTCCATGATTCTGTGATAGGTGAGATGTCATACGTTCTGGCAAGGAACCTAAATTTTTCATTGCTGACTTCTGCATTGCTGTGATACAGCCGTACAGAAAAATTGTGAAACGCTAACAGAAAGTGAGTTTCACAACCAGTGCTATTTTCCTGCTATATATGCAGATATTACATTTAAATTCCTCTACACACTTCCCCCATTTTCAGTGTGCTTTTAGTGCGTAACTGTTCTCCGTTTGTTGCTAATTTGCACATAGCAATGGATATTTATGGTACCTACAGAAATAAAGAAGAGAAGAAGAATTATAGGATATTACTGATAACAAGTTAAAGTTAGCTGTAGGTTCTGTGAGCTTAAACTGCAGAAAAGTCTTGGCTCTACTACTTTGTGCAGTCTGAAAATTTCAAGGTATTTTATTGGTTTTCACCTTCATCACTAGCCTGAAGTACCAGTGGGGGGCAGAAAAGAAGAAAGCTTTGATTCTGTAGCACAGACCGACCGGGAAACTGTGGCGCACATTGCACATTTCAAGAAGCCCATATAGCACTCACAAGAGGATGTTGTCTTAAATAGAGAACTGTTCTTGTAACCTGATGAGAGGGGAGGGGGAAGCAGGGAAAGAGAAGGAAGGATGTAGCAGAGATGCTATTCCTGGCTTGAATTTTAGTATGTGTTCTCCACTTCTGTGGTCTACCAGCTAACCCGAGGATGTGTCAGGTTATTTTATGTTTCCTCTAGGAAATTTTTTCTCCATTGTTTATTGTAAGCCTCTTGTTCACAACTGGAAGTCTTTTCTAATTTCCACCATTTGGCATAAACTCCTGACCTCTGGCAGGCAGGCAGGTCTCGGATCCTGTGGCAGCTGAACTGCTAAAACATGCTTTTTCTGTCTTGTTCTAGACAGCACCCAGTTTCCAGGTTCAAGGACAAATTAACTTACATTTGTGCAACAGACAGGACAAAGTTAGAGCTAATGCCAGTTCTTTTCAAGTATATTTTGGATTGCTGCCCTTCTCTTAGATGTTGCTTCACTTTTGAAACCCAGAAATGCAAGTTTAAGTGAAAAATAAAAGTAGTCTGGCTAACAAAGACATGATCTTGAACTCACCCCTTATGCAAGTGAATCAAATTATGCTGTGACAAAAAATGAAGTTTTTAATTTTTTGGTTTCACAGAATTAAAGAGTAATAGGCACAGATTATTTTGGCCCAATTCCTTTATGAAAGAAGTGAGTGGGGTACACTATTTTTATATATGATGTTCTTAATTTCTGTTGTAACTTTAATTAAACTGTCTTCCCTCGTTAGGTGAATTTCTGGATACCTAAGTAGACTTACTAAGCCTACAACTTTACTTGGACAGCACAATGCTGTCTGTTACAGAAATGGAGTTGAGAGTCATTCTGACAGTTCTCTCGCCCTAAGTTACGGAAAGATTTCCTTAACCAGAATTAGTTATTCAGAGTAGGAGTAAAAAAATCCGAAGTGGTCACAGCATAAATATACTGGATAGATTATTTGCCTTAAAAACAATAAGTTGTCAGAATTATACACAAATTTCCCAAAAATGTTAAGCTTCTAAATCCAACTTTAGACTTCTAAGTAAGCTGTTTCTCAAAAGTGCTGAACCTGCAGCAGTTCCCATTGAATGCTCAGGCTTGTGAATGCATGACTGAGAGGCACGATGGCAATATCAAAGGGGAAAGGTGGTTGCTTTAAAAAAACTGGCACAGTGTGCTTTTATAATGTACAGCTACACTCCACAGTTTACACCACCAAAGTTGAAATGCTTGTTTTACAGCCAGCAAAACTGAGCTCACATGCAAAAGATTTATCTGATGTCCCACTGATGGAGGAAAAAGTATCTAAAATATGGAAAGCTGGTAGCTTCCCATTTGTGCTAGAAAGCTGCTCTAAGAAGAAGGTAACACTAAATGCCCTACCTTGCTTTTCCTAAATAAATAAAAAAATCTGCAATTAAGGAACTGATTTAAAAGAGGTAGACTCTTACTAATGCAGATTATTTTCTCTTGGTAGAGGAGATAAAGCACATCTTGCTGAAGCCACACAAGCACTAAATGAGAAGCTATTCTGAGAGATTTGTATAGCAGGACTTAAAACGACCTCAAACAACTTGGAGACTGAACTACAGTATGCTTTTTGAACAGCTGCATTTTTAAACATAAAAAAGTTTTAGTTAAAATGTAACTGAATAGTTAAAAAAAATAACTAAGCTATTCTAAAGCTTTTATTATTTCAGTATTCACGTCATGATTTGATAGGACAAGGATGCCCTCTCTCGGTCATAGCAGAAATAACTACAGAGGGAATCTGTTGCTGTAATAGTTGAGATAGAATTGCATTCCCAGTGTTCTGCCTTGTCAAAAATCCCCACGTTTCTGCCAGATAGCAATTGTTTGATAATTGAATCTTCCTGTAATTTGGGGGCAGGAATTTCCTCTGCTTGTCTTTAGAACTGTGCAATAGAAAACAAATGCCAGTGAATAAAAAATATCTGCACTGTTCCTCACACTGCTACTACATTCCTGTTCCCGTGATGTTCCCTTATCAAGGAATGAAAAGAAATACTGAGAACAGAAGAGGAGCTCCATGCATTTGGAAAACTACCATCTTTCCCATATCTCATTTTGCATAAACTTTAAGTTGAAGTTGTATTCAACTAACTTTTACTTTCTGAAGTCCTATTGTTAACATATAGAAAACTTAAGTAAATCATCATAGTAATACACTTTAGTAAAGACTCTGAAACTTCACTGTGGGCCTAGGGGGTCTGTTTTGCTTTCTAACCTTCTGTGACCAAATTCTTGAAAGGAATTAATGTCACCACCCCTGAGAACAATTTGCTTCTGTAACCATTCCTGTATTAATAACTTTTTTCTGGGGCCATATGCTTGCTCGGTAAATGCAAATATCTCACTATTTGGCTTGATGCCTTCACTGCTTTAGAAATCATTTGGAGACTGGCTTTCTGATTAGCATAATTATGCTCATTTTTCTTTTTGGTTTACTTGCCAAATTCTCAGACTCAAAGCTACTTCCTGCTTGTTCATATTTTGTAGGTGATAAGCTAGTCATAGTCTGCTTGGTTTTTGCAGAAAGATTACAAAGATGCATGATCAAAAGAAGTAGAAATATAATGTCTTGCAATTCTACCCCATGTCCCAGAATGGGAATGCACTGAAAAAGTTTGAACATGTTAGATTTAAACTCTAGTTTCTTTCTTATATAACAAGAACAGCTTCATAAGATCACAAAAGGTAATTAACTCTTTGCAAATATGCTGTAAGTGATTCATAATATTTGCCTCTTCCAGCACAGTTATCTGATACCAGTAAGAGACATTTCTGTATTGTTCACAGATGTGTGCCCACCATTCAGATTTAGAAATGTAATTAGATCTATATTAGGAATGAATATTTCGTAGAGTAGTGCTCCGGGTCATACGGTAACAAAACCTTAAAAAGACTAGCAAAAAAAAAAGTTTACAAAAGCTTAACTCTTGAGGAAGGAAAGCACTCCCTACACAAAAATCATACTTGCAGATAGAAACGGGTAACAAGAAAAGAAGAAGCCTGAGTCATGCTTCTTGGGAAGCTTGACGTTTGTTTGAACTGGTTAGGAAAATATGGTGTGGTACATAATCAGCACTGTAGAAACCCTTCAGTACAAGCTCTCAAAGGAGGTGTTGTTATCAATTCAGAAGGACTGTCTTTCCATTCCTAGTTCTGCTAAAGTCAGATTTATCCTTAGAATATCTGGCTGGGTCTGAAGCAGCATTAACTTTCCATTTAGCACATGTATCACTCTGAAAAAAGGGAAAAGTTTTATTAAAGTGAGAAGGCTGCTAGTAGTGAAGAGACAGAATCACAGCATTAAGTAACATATAAAAACAAGTTAAGTAATATATGGTTTACACTTATGGGCACAAATTTAAAGCTTCCATTTGTCCACAAACAAGCCCCGGATAACCCAAGACAGCTCTGCTTGCAGAGGCATTTATTGCCATGTCTATGGTCAGCAAAGATGCCAGGGTGGCTTGGTGGCTCTACAGCATGTTCACTCTGTTGACATGGAAGACCCAAACCTGGTGACCACAGAGACAGGCTACAACTGCCTTTCAAACCCTGTGGTGAATGAACTATAGCTATTCTCCGCTGACGACAAAGGGAGAGTTTCTGTGAGTGCCAGCTGATGAAAGGAGTATATTGAATGATGACGTTTTAACACTACATTCAGAAACCTTTTCTTTGTTACAGCACTCTACCGTTGCTGTATTGTACATACTGCTGGTGTATTGTAATACAGTATTATTGTAGAGGAAACTGTACAATTTCCTCTATGGATGTAAATACTTGCTGGAATAAAGTCTTCCTGTCAAAAACACCATTAAAGAATTCTCAAGCAATTCAGTGTCAATAAGATGAGATAATGTTTTTCTGTTTAAAAGACTTGCTTTAAGGCAATAATCTGTTTTAGAAAAGAAAAGGTTAGTAAGTATGAAGCAAACTGGAAGAATTAAAAAGTCCCCTGTATTGCAAATACATACCTACTCATATAGTCAGTGCAGGCAAGCATGCCATGCAGGCACAATCATTCACATCTTTCTTTTCATGAAGTAGCAGCATGTGAGCTCAGTCACATACCAGATAAATTGTCAGCAAGAAGACTTACTGAATACCCTATTCTAAATTCTTAATTGAAATGATTAAACACAGCACTCAGCTCATGCTCTAAAAACAAAGCAGATCAATACACAGACACAAGTCACTCAGTTCCCCATGCTGTAAATTTTGAATCACGCAGTAGCTGCAGTTGTCCTAGCACATCCCAAAACGTGTGGCACAAATTCTGCCTGTTTTCCTTTTAAACACATATCCTCTTGTTTTCTCCCCCTCCCCGTATTGTGTGAGAAACGTTTACTCCTGTTAGCATACATTGCAGCAAATTTAAACAGCACTAGAAGTTTTATATGCAGCAATCTAACAGTAAAAAGTTTGGGTATTTCAATACCTTTTAAAACTAGGTTTGCAATCTTTTAAATAAGAGATGTGTCTGTCTTCAAAGTGTTTTCTCAGCTTTCTTGTTAAATGTTGCAGTTTTATGAAACAGGGTTTTTTTATTTAAGTATTCAAAGAAAAGGAGCCAGCTTTGGCATCTTAACAGGAAATTTGATAAACATTTGTGGCAAAAGTGGGAAATAAAAGCTGCAAGGAAATAAAATACTTTTCCTTCTGTGCTTCTAGAATATGAGTTTTCTCTGTCTGGATAAGGGGGTGCTTCCAAACCCAGGGGTGCTCATGGATCCCCCCACCTCCATCTCCCACCTCTGCCTGGTGTCCGACCCCCTCTGCAAGCTGCCCAGGAAGCCAGCAGGACATACAGACACCAGATGCAGAGCTGAAGGTTTCCACCCATCCCATGAGCTGATCTCATGCTCTGAAGGGCTGAGAAAGCACCAGAAGAAGTCATGAAGAAGGAGGCTTTTTATTAAAGAAGCCCAACTTTTAGAGGGACTTCACTGCTTGGCAAGCAGGAGAGGAGGAGACCTGGTATGGGAGGGAGAAACTTATTCCAGTCCCTGCTCCCGGTGCTGCCACCTCCCACTCTGAAATCTTGTGCACAGAGTCCCAGTCCTCCTCCACCATGCTCTTTTCCAGTGCAAGAGCTAGGACATGTCAAATAAAAGTAGACAGTGAAGGTTCTTCATGCGAGATGTAAATTTGTGGAATTCCCCACTAAGGATGCTAGAAATCTGCATGGTTCACAGCGCAATTAGTAGCTTAGGGAACAGAAATTCAGCAAGGGCTATTGAATATGTACAAATCACTTCTAACCACGCATGCAAGGGTGAAGATTGTTTGAGGCTGTGCAGATAGTCAGCTGGAGTAGCCTTGTCCCGTAGTCTGTTTGGTCTGGCTAAAAACCTATGGGCCTCAGCTGTGAATCATCTCATACATAGAAATGTATTTTAGGGAAAACCACATTTATTCATATAGAAGCAAAGCTGGACAGCAGCAGCTGTTCTAACAGTCTAAAGCATGACTAACCCATCGCTTTTCTTCCAACCACTTCTTCCTTCCTTAGAGATCTGCATCCTCTAATTTGTTTGCCTGTTATCTCTTAAAGTCAATACCTTTAAAAATAGTTAGTGCATGAAATAAAGCATTTCAAAGCAGATCCTGATTCTGAGGTAAAGCTCTCCCTCACACTTCTCATTTTCATTCAGGAGTCTACGTATTAGTGGATATGATGATATTTCTGTTTATTGTGTCTCAGGATGCTTTTCACTGAGATCTTTCTCTGGTCTACTCAACCAGAAGCAGATGTTTACTCCTCTGCATGCTTCAGGGCACAGTTTTAGCAAAAATAGCTTGTAATTACTAGTAATATTACTTCCTCACTTCTTTCAATTTTAATTGTTATTTTGTTTTAGAAAGCAGACTGCACCCTCCGTCTCCCCTTTCCCAAGAAAGACATTTTGGTACAGTGGTAATATGAAGGTGCTACCTTGTTACCGACAATAAAGTTAACACACCATCAAGTTATAGACAGGACACCACAGTACTGAAGAGGTAAAAAATAATCACGTAACCTACTGTTGAGTACAAAGGTGTTGTGCTTTTTCATAAGGTGCTGTAGGACAGGACAGACGAGGAGCATAAAGCAGCATAGGAAGTTTGCAGCACAGGTAACATTTTGTAATAACCTCGACAGACAGATTATAAAGTCATCACTACTTACAAGTTTCATCTATAGTACTCCAGGTTGTAATTAGAGTTTTGACTTCCAGGACTCCTGAGCAATTTTGAATTGCAGGTTATCATATTTTATCACATTCCTCGTTTCATAAAACTTGTATCATCATAGCTATTATAAGTTTTCCATAACCAATCTTAATATCAGTAACATCACTGAAGAAATATAAACAGGACAAGCAGCATTCTTTTGTGGGAACCAATCTTTAGGAAAAAGTGGCACAAGTTACCAAAACTTTTTTAAAAGGTAAAGCTTCCTCCTCCTGTATTTCAGAAAACATGTTCACCTAATTATGAGCACTTCATTATGGAAGTACTACTCAATCATGGAGTGAATTCAGAGAGGTCCTTAAATTACTACCCATTACATGAAAAAACAGCATTTTTTTTGAATCTTATAGCTGTAGAGAATAGGCTAGCAACCACTGACAATTAAAACAATTTTAAACCAGTGCAGTTACTCAGATTTACTTTTTGTGCCACTGAAAAAAATGGTGCTCTCCATTCCCAAAATCAAAAACCATCTTATAGAAAAAATAATGGAATAATGTGAAGAATATCAGTTGTCCCACATCTCCCATTAATGCTTTTGTGTACTGAAAAAAGGGCCAGTGTAACATTTTTGGATCACATTTTTCTGACATAAAGGTGAATATTTTTCTATATTGGTTCCTCTCTTAGGTATGGCAACAATTTACACTGAAGACAAAATTCAATCTTATGTTAGCTGACAGCCGTCACGTTTCTGAAGATACCTGAAATACCTTCATTTTGTTGCCTACTCATTACAGTAAAATTTTAATCAGAGCTCTAGACAAGCTAACATAATGCAGCACCTCTGATTTTTTGGCTTAGAAGCTTATTTGGATGTGAACCTGGTGCTGATATCGAGGATAGCAAAGGACGTGTATTTGAAGTGCTGTGAGAATTGCAATGAAAATTAACTAAGTTTGCAGGCTGGCAGTAGATAAAAGAGAGGCTTTCAAACATAAAATTCCTTCTTTCCTCCCTGACTCGGAAGGGATTTAAGATTAAATTTTGCCTTATGTTGCCTACACTTCCAAGAAACTGAAGTTTACCAGCTAAATTCAAGTACGGTGACTTATTTTTAGCTGACAGAAACTCTCCAGAGAAACAATGAGCCATGATTTCCATTTCACATTTACTGTAAGACTTACGAGCTGTTTAGGATCCTTCTGAGTAGCTGTGGTGGCTTAGTGGTTTCCAGCAGGTCAGCCAGCACTCAGGCACCAAATACAACATCAACATGCCTGTTAAACACATGGAGAAATGTTAAATGTAAAAGAAAGGAAGATGCATTAACCGTAGCACAAACAAACAAAAAACCTTCTCCAATCATTACTTGGAATGTTTACAGAAATAGCCACCTGACCAGACAGAATAATATAACCCTACAAAAGTCAGAAAAGAGAAAAAAGGGTTGGAAGAAAGAGAGGAGGTCTGAATGAGACCAAGTCCCAGGTGTCAATAGGGCATTTCTCCACAGAATTATTTACTATAGATGGGTTTTCTGTTACTGGAAGTATTAAAGCCCTTGGAACACAGAAACAGCCAGCAACATAGCTTTACTTATCTGTGCAACAGGGGGAAAAACGCAAGAATGCACAAAGGAGCAAAAGTAATCCCTCTCCCCACCATATCCACTACCCTAAGTTAACCTGAAAACACTACTACCCCTTAATTGAGAAGGCTTGTAAGCAGCTATCTGCGTGAGGGGCAAGGATCATATGCCAACGCCTCCTCAGCTGATTAAACCACAAGCTCTCGGCGTGGCTATATGGGAGCTGGTAACCTTTTCAGCTGCTAAAATAGATCTGTGTTCCTATTTTAAGGTGCAGAGCTCCTTGCTCTGCAATGCTCAGCTGAACTGATCTTAATACCCAGCCATATTTCTGTCCTGCCTACCTTAGGAAGCAGCTGTGGACTTTGTGACTAGAAAGTGCAGCGAAGTCAGATGTCTTCCGCAAGAGTCAGAGCTTTGTCAGGCTCTTTCAAAAGTCACAACCTAAGCCCGTTAGTGATTTCATGAAGAGGCAAACATGCAGTCAGCATCTCCCCTCCTCCGCTGAAGCAGAACGTCCTGCTTCAGTAAACCCCTGATGTCACTCGATCGCTTCCAAGTTTTGTTCTCATCCGTTCTCATGGGTTCCCTCAAACACTGTAATGAAGCTTCTACGTCAGCTTTAGCAGAGATGACCACTGGCAGTGTGCCCATTAATCAGCTCTTGCTCCCCTTCCTGTTACTCCGATGACATCTCTTTTTTCCAGCTCTGATACTATCAGTGGCCCCACAAGAATCAGCAAAATTTATCTGTATAATTTGTCTCCTAACAGCAAAATGTAATTCACGCTATTGTTCACTCTTCTGCTAGACTTTTGCTGCTTTTCAATTATAAATTGCATAAAAGGCAGAGTAAAAAGCTGTGTTGCTTTGAACCACAAATGTGAGTCTATCACTAAACGCCAACTTCACTAGCATCTCTTAGACTCTAACTGATGCTCCAGCTACTCTGAGGTGCCCCAGGGGCTGGTCCTCCTCCTGCATCCAGGCCCTCCTGAAACCCGTCACAACCAGTCTGGCAAAAAGGCAGGAGGAAGAGCTGAGAGGGAAGCAGCATAAAGTACTAACACTAAGTTTACAGACTAGTTAGTACCTGATGGCATTTTCTCTCAACATAACTTACACCACTATTTGAGTTTGATTTTTGTTTTGAACAAGCATATTTCTTATTTCAAAGGGGGAAAACAAATCCTCATCAGAGTTCCTTGCAGTGGGGAATTAAGTGAAGGATGTGACCTTATCCAGCAGCACTGTTTGATTTGGCTTGCACTCTGTTGTTAGTGCAGTGTATAGACGAACACCTTGGAAAAAATGCCTTTGCTTTTTTTCAGTCAAAATATTTTGAACTGAAGAAAAAAAATAGGACCTTAGTAGCTGAGCCAAGATTACATTTTATAAACATCAGGTGGAAATTCTGATTATGGCTACTATTTGTAGCGTGCTATCACCAGAAGCAAATATTTGGAGATACAAGGCCTTTTGTTGACTTAACAGTCTTGAGCGGTGCTACGGAATAATTTAGGTGCTTCCTTTAGAAGGCTGAATAAAGGTCAAATGAATCCTTAGTAAATATCTCTAGCATCATATACTACTTACATGTTCCCTGTGAAGTGATTTAAGAATCTAGGATTTTTACCTAACATAATTCTAGGCAATACTATAATATATTATACATTATGCATATGATAAATATATTAAAAATACATATATATATGTATATACAATATACATATATTATAGAGAGACATAATATATTATATCTATCTAGGCAATGACTTTCCTGAGGAAGGCTGGGTTAAGTATTGTTCCTGCATTAATGACAATTAAGGATATGATTATCACAGACTAGTGTTTGATGTATATACTGATTCCTACAAAAAATATAATTTATAAGTCTGTCCTCATCTTAATGTATTAATATTATTTGCACTATTCTGAGATAATGCTTTGCAAGTCTAGGCTGGTCATAAAGCAATTTTGCTTCTACGCTTTCGTTCCCGTCTCCCCCTTTCCATTAGAAAATACTCTGACAGGAAGAAACTGGTTTGCTTTATACCAAAGCTGGGGTTTTCCTGAAAAGGAAAAGCAAAAACTCTTTATAAGAAACATTTGACTTAACATGAAGTTAAACTATTAGTAAGGAAAAATGAATGATAAACTATGGAGGAGTTTCTTTTCTCCTTTCCCAGTAGTCCTGCATTGGCTATATTCTCCCAGAATACTGAAACTACCTATTCTGGCAGTTTGTCAAATCATCAAACTACGCAATGTTTTGAGACTTAGACACCGTTTTAAGTATAAAAAAGTCTTCAAATAATCATTGAGGTAGCTGGAAAAAAGACAATTACCCTATATCCTCGTGACTAGGACAGAAGAAAACTGCCGTCTAGTTTCTGCTGCTCTGAAGATTTGGCTGGTTGTAAGAAGCAGAACAGCACCCACAGCTGAGCGAAAGAGCAGCCAACCTCAGCTTCCACAACCCTTTGATTAAGGCTCTGATTAACAAAGCAAGACCTATAGATTTAAATCATTTCAGATCCAGAAGGAAATCAAACAGCTTGTCCACATCTGGAAGGAAGGCTTAACACGCTGGGGCTTTCTGATTATAAAGTGTCTCCTCCCTCTGCAAACACGTGAACCTGATCCTGCCTTTTGTGGTATGTTTTCCCTGTCATCATACTTCAACAAGTTTGGCTGCATTTAATAAACAGTTTGGGAATATCTGAAATAATATATTTTAATGAATTTACTATTCACCCCTGCCCCCATCACCCTAGCCACGAGAAATGAACATGCTAAGACTTGATATGTATGGGCATGTCCTAACCAAAAAACCTATTCAACTACAAGATGGTTTTCATATTCATTTAATTATCACACACCTATTAAAATCCTGTATAAGATATTTATCTCAAATCCTGTGGCAAGGGTAGGTGATACAGCAGAGTAACCAGGACAATTAACAGGACCGTGTGCTCCGCACAAAACATGGAAGATGAACAGCTCCTTTATCTGCTATTGTTTGGGAACACAACCTACTTGTTTCTTTTTAAACAAAAAAAAAGCACGCTGCCTTCTGGTAACAAAATTATTGTTTAAGCAGAATTTGTATTGGAGTTAACCACTACTGCTTTTGAAAGTATGTCACTAAAGATAGGTGAGCTCTGCAATGGTCTTAATTTAATCAGGGCAGGCCTAGGTTTGTGACATTCAGTGATAAGCACCAGGGTCTTTCTTAACGCCACAAGATCCTCTTCAAAAACCATAGCACCAGAGTCCATTTTGCTTGCTGAGCCTTCTCCTTTTCCACAGCATGACTCTCAGCACTCCTGCTGGCCTTTGGCACTAGTTGTTTTCTGATTACGCTTTTTTCTATCCCCAGTGAAAATTCCAATTAATTTTAAGCAAACAAAACAGAATATTAGTCTATAGATAATACATTTTTTTTGGGAAAAAAAAATGAACTTCTCAGAATTACTTACTTTATCTTTGCAAAGCTGTCACAAACACTGATTGTTCATGAGCAGTTAAACCAAAAAGATATTCGGACTTGATTAAGATCTCATAAGATTAATCTCTGCTTCAGACCTTAGCTTTTTCCTGATATGAAAGAGAAAAATCTGTCAAAACCTCATAAGTCCTTATAGTCAGGGGACGTTATTTTCTGACCAGCTCTAGGAGGCTGCTCCTTCCATTGAGAAGTCTTCCCCAGACCCTCAGCCACCTGCCCCTCCTACCCCCGTACACCCCTTGATCCCCTCTGAGACTTCAAAACTGAATCAACTGTGCTTCGGATCCACAGTCCCAGGCAGTTGATCCAACAAGGTCTTGTCAATACAATGAAAACTTTGTGCACCAGGAATCAGCTAGGATTCCACTAGCCCTTCTAATTCCAGTCCTTGACAATAAACTGTTCTGCCTCTACCTGAGAAAAAGAGTTACTGCAAGATGCTGCCTAGGTCTGAAGATTACTGCACAGCTGGACTTAGAGAAAGCAAGAAAAGGAGCTGCAGAAATCCCTGATACTCATACTTAAGAAATCCCAAACATTTTCTGCCAGAAAAGAACCAAAATAAAACCTAGCATGTTAAATTTAATAAGTATCCATACAACCATGTCTACTGTATATCTTACTGTATTCCTGCGTTTATATTTTTCTAACTCTATTTGTGTACAACTGCTTTTAAGTGTTCTCTGGCTCTAAATGATTGTTGACCTATCAGGGATTATATATATAAATGCTTTGTGATTACAATGGTCTGGAGTTCAAATCAGATCTCTCCCCTCTCCCTACAGCTTTTCTGTCTGTGTGTGGCTTATCTGAAGAGCTTCATATAAAAAGCAGTGGAAACAAACAGGTCTAACAAGATTTGAAGTTTATCTCAGCAGACTTGTTCTTGACTGAGTTTTAAACTGAACTCCTTGCATGGAAACTTGGTGAGTCATATCTGCATAAAGCAGAGCATGCTTCTGAAATCTTGGAGGAAATAAAGGCTGTCCTCTACATACTAAGACTTTAAATTTAATTTAGCAATTACTTACTTGGCTCTGGGCTTTTACCCACATTATATATTCATGCTTAAGGAGATTAAATGCGGTAGCTAATCGTTTGGTTAACCAACATGAGAAGTCTAACCGTATCAGGCTAACAGATCATTTTCCGGATTTTCATCCTATGAAAATGTATGAGGAACTGTTACCACAGTAGTGTGACTTACATTCTTCTTCAATAGTTCCAGCCTGAGCATTATTTGGAAGGCATGTGCTGTTCCACCTGCACAGGTAGCACGCTCAAATTAAAGCAGGGTTTTTTATGAGGAAGTCAGCCCCTAAGGTAATAACTGAAGTACCTAAGTACTTTGCTAGAGGTCTACATCTTTTTTTCTTCCAGGAAAATAAATTCATAATTCCTAGAATTAGAGTCTAAATTTTCTGGAAAATATTACTTATGAGCGACTAAGAACTGAGAAAGCAGCTTCTGAGCCGAGGATTGAGAAATCCGCAAAAGCAGCTAGGCAGCATACAGCTAAGCATAAATGTTGCTGAAAGGCCAGGACCATAAATCTCGAGATGTGAATGCCAAAAAGATTTATTTATGCTGTATCTCTTTACTAGATTACTGGCTTTGTATTCTCATAGCCTGGTTTTTGTTATTAATACAATCTTCAGCAGTTTATTTTTTGTGTGTGTTCCACAATAAAGTCGCATGTGGCATATCTGTACAAATTACTGTTATTTGGCTACTTTTTTTACTGATATGTCAGACCACTATGGAAAAAATAATCAAAATGCACATTAGCTCTTCATATGTTTTACAAAAAGAAAAAAAATCTCTCACAAAATCATAAGGGAGCAAATACATTACAAAGCTACTTTTTGAAGAGTCCATGGTAGCATATTTGCCATTACTAATCACTTCTTATAGGGATTTAACTGCTATCTCTCATTGGAACGGCTCTGGAGACAGCGGACTGCTTTAGCAGGGTTGGTCTATAAAAAGACAGAAAATGGGGAGAGCCAAGCAGTCCATTCCTACTGAAGAGCAAATCTCTTTGTCGCATTTGGGCAAAGTCACTCCTGAATTATCTATTATATGGAAACTTGATTAATATTTATACTTTACAAAATACTTTGTTACGCTCCTTTTCAAATAAATTTGGTACTACCATGCTACAGGAAAGGCTGTTCGTTATTGATGATCAAATCTCAGAAGCTAGGGAGACTTCAAATCTGAAGTTCTGAGCACTAAAAACCCTTTAACTTGAAAGAAATAGAGAAGATGAGGATAACAAATATCCTTGAACTGGCTGGATAAAATAAATCAATATAATTCGGTTAATTAGAGAATCCAGGCTTGTCGATTTGCACTGATCTTCTTACTACCTCTGGGAATTGGAAAACATCTGCGACGCAACACACACTGCAAGGCTGCCCTAGGCAGAAGACAGGGAGCGACTGCCCTCAGAAGTACCTTCTGCCCCCCTTTCCACAGCCAGAACCAAGAAACGGTTCTAGGTTTCCACACACGTGTCTCTGTGCATCCTTCCTGCTTCCCTGGTTGCCGAAATGCAAAAGTGACCTTCCTCAGTTACTTTGCTACTTTCATCTATGGATGCTGCCAAAATGATTAGAGATGAATCAAAATATTAATGGACTATTTATATTTGTAAATTTCCTTTTGTATGTACATATATAGCTTTAGACATGCAGAGTTGTGACTGCGCTATTTGTAATAAGGCCCTTAATGAAGCCAATTCTTTCATGCTTCGTTACTTCACACAATACTACTGGGCTTTCTTAGTTTTCCACCCACCAGTACTATTGCTGAATTCCCCAATGAGTACTTGCTCAGCTGGGACAAATTAAAAATCCATCAGATTAATTAATAAAAACGTATGAATGGGGAATGGGAACCAGTGGATTTCAGTTTCACTACTGTAGACCTTTGCTTCTCTTTTAATTTATTTAAAATAAGCATTACATATAAGACCTTAATATTTACATGCTGATTTTTACTTACTAAAAATGTGAAAAACTCCTTGACAACTGTGCCAGCACAAAACCCAGGAAAAAACTGCCATCTCTAAGGACATGGTCTACTTTGTGCTACTGCCATTTCTGCCTCCACACCAAGCAAGCCATCCTGTATGTTGTATATTCATAATACGGTTCTCTACAACATTCAAACCCACTAGTCTTCTTTCACAGCTCCTTTCAGCGGAGGATGGTCTTTGTTGTTTTCCTGTAGTCCTCTTATCAAGCTCAGAGGCTGCTCTAGTACTTGTTCAAGATCCTTTCTTTTCCCTATATTCCAAGAAGCTGATCTAGTAACATGCAAGTCCTTATATTCCACCAAAGCCCAACACTGTTGATTAACTTAGGAGACACCTGAGCTTTCTAAGAGCCATAGCACAGCCTCTAATGTTTCCCAAGCGGTGAAAGCACATCTGCTTTGATGCTTAGGACCTAGCTAATACCAAATCATGCCTAAACCTGATCGGAATCCAGAACATCAACATTTCTCTCCTTCTGTCCCCTGAGGAGAGCTCTATCTGCCAGGCATTCTTGGGGAACACCTACCGAGTATCAACAGGATCTGGTGTCTCAGGAAATCTAATAGCAACCAGAACAGTTTTAGCTAATGTAAAGCAATTGAACCACTTCCCTCTTTATTCCCTACCACAACTGATATAATGTTAAAGGCTGGCATCCTGGAGGGATGTGTAGGCTCCAATTCTTGCTTTCAATGGTTAGTTTTTTTTTAAAATCCACATGCAGGTGATTGTAAAGTATTGGCTCTGTCCTTGGGAGAGTGTCTATAACCTTACTCTCTTCTTCGCAGGCAAGTAGCAGAACCACTTGGCTCTGGAATCAGTTCCAGGTTTTTTTATTCTCTCTGGTCCAAAGAAAAAGATTTTATCCTCACCAGTGTCTCCCCAACACAAACAAAGGGGAGACAGTCCTGGCCAAACCAAAAATCTAGTGGTTAAACGCTTTCCTTGAAAGGTGGCAGCCACAACCCTGACCTTACATAGGTACAAATAAAACTTGAAACTGAACTCTTACAGGACTGAAGTCCTGTAACCTAACTGATGATTGCATTAGAGGGACAGTATCATGAAAGAGACAGGGAGAGAAGGAGAGGGAGAAGGAGAGAGAGATTGCTTCCAGAAAAACACTACCCTTTTTTCAGGTATAAAGTTTAGAATTTCACAGCAGACCTCTGTTTTCTTTACAGCTCTGTAAGGCTTTAGAGATTTATTTTTCCATGTAAGGCAATAACTTTCAGAAATATATTTACTTTCATCACCAGAAACAGCTGCATACTGGGCAAAGTGGAAAGTAATAATTAGGAGGTTAGCTTTTAAATAGTTTGCTGGGAGTGTTCCTTAGAACTTTTTCTTGACTAAAGGTTTGATGGATATAGCTGCTTTGAGTTAGAGGTATCATTTCCAAGTGTCATGGTTTAACTCCAGTAGGAAGCTAAGCATCACACAGCCCAAACCAGTACAGCTAGGTAGGTTATACTGTCTGGGTCCATGTCTTTTATTTTTTAATATATAATTTGCCATAAACAAATATACAAGATTTCCTAGTCTTCAGATTGTAGACACACATACTAAGAAGTGGTCTCAGTCCTACAGAGATTTGTAATAGCTGTTTCCTGAATGAGGAATTGAGCTTGTGAATACCTTAAAAGTCTGTCAGAAAACCAGTAACTAAACTTGAGTTTTATAAGTACTTGATATCTTACTCGTCAAATTATTTTGCTTCTTCCTCATCATCCCAGCTCCTGAAATTAATATTTTTTTAACACTTCTACATTAATATTTTGCTCACTCTTATCCGTAAAAGTAAACTACTGTCTGGTGAGTTACTGCTACCAAAGAGTGCTTCTTTGATGCATATGAGTGTTTTAAATACTGCTGGTATTTGGGTGCAGCTTTAAGGTGTTTTGGAAGTATTCTTGCCTTGTAATGTATAGATAATACATACAAAGAATGCTTTTAGAAGAATCCTTAGAAAACAAGAAGCCCGTGTCTTAACTGTGATTCCAATAATAAATAAAACAATAAAACAAAAACCAAAAGCAATTAAATGATGTGGGAATACATACCATTTGAATTTCAAAGGGAATTTCATGTGTTCATGCTTACTAGCACTAGCGTTGGTCAGCTTTACACTGAGGTATTTCTGCATAGATATAATAGAGGGTTTTTTATACATAATTCTATATATATAATAGTGGAATTAGCATCGTGCTCAATGATTTTCAAGTTCAGTATAAAGTATCTCGTTAAGTCATACAAAAGGGCTTGATGATGTAACATTTCCAGTGTTACTTACTTTGTTTTGAAGTTTAAGACCATGTCCCTTAAGATGTAAAAGCAATGAAAATCTTCCACTTACTGCTGCCAATGTTTTTTCTTCCTGTAACTTTTACAAATGAGGACGGCTAGTTGTCTGGCCTGTTGAGGCATTCCTACCAGGAAAAATAAAATCCAGAAAAAGTCTTCCCATAAAGAGAGTCAACAATGGAACAACAAATGAAAAATTAGGTAATTGAATTAATAGGACATCCTCTGAATGAAGTGTAATTTAATGTGTGATTCAAAATGAAATAACAGAGAAATACCAAGCAAAACCCACTTGCCTATTAGTTATAAAGGTCAAGGAAAGGCATATATATTTTCAACATTTCTGGTAACAGTAGTGAGGACTTCCAAGGGAAATGCAGAAATATGTAATAATACATATGAAAAGAGGCAAAACCTAAACTCTTCAAAGCGCACACACAAACCAAGTAGAAAATAAGATAATTTCATTTGGTTTTGAGATGAAGTGTCAAGAATTGGCAGTGGGTGAAGCCAAAGACTACTTAAAGAAAATTCCTTGACTGGTTTGCATTCAAAAAACTGATTACATGTTTCCTAACTCATTGCGTTATCTACTAAAAGGAACAAACTGAAGACACATTTTAAAAATCTTGAGGAAACAACTGACATAGATTGGGTCAATTAAACCTTATTGCAACTTAGTTTTGAGTCTGTTAAGGAAACTTTACCGTTTATAGTGTTTTGAGTGAGGATTATTATTCTCTGTAAAAGCTGGCAGGTGGTTTTACAGATCTAGTGGCAAAGCTGATTTAAGAGTTTCCCTGTGCCCAGGGGTGTTTGTTGCAGTGGGTGAAGAACGGCAGGAAGTTACTGCCTCAGAAATTGTGTCGATTCAGTGCTTGTGGGCTGTGCTGTAAAACCAGATCAGTTCTCTAATTGTTTTTATGTTTTTTGTTTTTTTTTTTTAAAGTACAATCTTTCTGAAGTCAGACAGAGACCCTGAGCTAAAGCCTACCTCTGGAGAGCTTGTTTCATTGAGTCAGATCTGTTTCAGAAATCCTGCAGAGTTTTGCAATTACCTGTGAATTGGGAACAGCAGTGCTACACTCAAACAAGGAGAAAAGGAGGATTCCTCCTCTCCCTGAGTCTGTTTCCTTGATGACATTGAGTGCAATTGATGCAGAACCACACCCTCAAAAAAAAAGAATAAATCGAAATTTAAGAGACAGAGCAGAGGCCACTTGGGTGAGCATCAGTACTTTTGTAGGAAACATGAGAGGAAGACTCTCATGTTTTTATAATTTGCAAAGAATCCTGTCTTCTGCTGCTTGACTCCCTTTTCTGTTGAAAAGGACAGTTCTGGCTCATTCCTTGTTAGTTTTCTTTGTTATTATATACATAAGTCTCCCATCAATGCTTCAAATTAGAAGAAATCTGAGTTCTTGGTTATCTACTTGACTGAGAAGAGGCATTTCCAATTCTAAACATTATATTCATTAAATTCCTGAACTCATTCCAGCTGAGCGTTTGATTTGATACACAAGTTAAACTTGCAAAAAAAAAAAAAAAATCAGCAATCCCTACTTATTCTGCATGTGTACTCTATTCTGTAGCTTTAGGGGTTTTTTTTTTTTAATTGTGCTTTAACATTTTATTTTTACTATCTATGTCATAACTGTTTCTGATGGCTTACATCCTCTATTCTCAGGACTGCTGTACTGCCTTTTCTAGTTGGATGCTGATGATAAGCAAATAGTAGACAAACTCAGTTAAAGCGTTTCAGAATTTGCTTCTAGCAGGACTCAACTTGGAATTGTGAAAGGAATTGTAAAACCATGATACTAATGGATGCTAAAAATGGAAATGCAAACAAGTATCTAAACAATCAATAGTGCTCTGTCACTAGACTCAGAAAATTCTCTGGAAAGGCCTTTTTCCCTTGTGCCCAAAAGGATAAAGGACAGCTTTTTTACTTTTTGCTTGTCAACATATTTATCTCAGATACTAAATCATCCCAATCTTTTCATTTGTGTGAAAAAATAATAAATTATAAATAATAGTTTGTACCATGAATAGAGCTGACAGTCAAACACAGAGGAAAAGGGTTAAAACATTGGTTACATCCAGAGCGCTTTATCTTTTTCACGTGCTCAAACGGCACTGATGTACTACTTTTGAGGACATAATTTTCTGCATGTTTTCTTTACCAGAAAAGGAGACTTGCGGTGGGGCAGGGGAAGGTGTCGGATGGGCTGATCGTCCCAAACAAGAAGGTGGCAGTCTGGTGTACTGAATCTAGTCAGTGGCCGATAAAGTATTTCTGTATACATTGTTGGTAGTAGGTGAAAAAATCATTCGAGAATGTATCTATCTGCCTTTATAATTATTGCAATCTTGTTTCTTAAATGAATGGTGTTTTTTGCTTAGGTATTTAAAAATAGTAGAAGCAAGTAAATAAATTATTTATATTAAAATAATTCAGAGTAATCTATTTGGAACTACAGGAAAGCTGTAACTGCCTCTGCCTTGATACAAGAATATGGCTTACGTTTTGTTCCACGTCAGTAGAAAAGTCCAGCTGCAGATGCTGAAATACAAAGTAGGCCAAAGTCTAAGCATGGGAGTTAATTTACCAGAGTGTAATTCTAAGCTGGAGTTTAGCTGTGAAGAATTAAGGAATAAAGCATGAATTTGAGGCCTTGTGGATTGGAAGGAGCAGTACATAACACAGCTCTCATTTAGTTTCTGAACCCTTGAGAGTCCCGGTGCAGATGCTGCAGTAGTGGTAGCAGCTTCCACAAGGCCCTGCGGCCCCTCGGGGAAAGCGTACCGCTGTGCCCTCACACCGAGCAGCTCTGAGAACAACCGTGCCCCCCTCAGGTGTGGGGGGAGCCCCTGGTGCAGAGCAACTGGAGCTGCCATACCTCCTCGGCCCTTGTGCTATGCTACGCCCCGGCAGCGAGGATGCTCCCAGCATGGTGAGCACGGCCACCGGGGTGGCACTGGCAGGCTGTCCTTCTCCGGCCACAGCTGAAGCCCTAGGGAGCCACCTGGAAGAGAGGTCCCAGGCAAGCCCAAGAGGGTGGCAGAGCACCCCAGGCGCTCAGGAGCCATTGGAGCACATGACAAGCGCTAAGCAAGCGGGTCGAGGAGTCAGCTCAGCCTCCCCTGGGTCCTTTAGGACACAACACCCCATCTCCATCTTGTGTCCCCACTGCACCCTGCGTTGCGCTTCCCGGGCTGAGGAGGCTGGGGGCCGGCAGGGCTCAGAAACCCACGCCTAGGAGCTGCAGTATTAACTTGCTTCTGAGGACGGGGGACAACCACGGAAAAGTCCTCACAGAGGTCCGCCCGAAAGGCCTTCCCCCTTCCTCAAAGCCAGGCCGGGGACCGGGCGCGTAGCTCCTTCCCGCGGCA